>NW_017731404.1:1026768-1035597 GCF_001890085.2 Hipposideros armiger
GGAAAGATTCGTTGATTGGTTGTAGACTGCAGTGCAGTTCTAAGAAAATTCAGCAAGGCTGACAGGAAGTCCCCAAGCCTCCAGGGAGCCCTGTGTCTCCCAGGAACGGGCCTGCCTCAGGATCCCTGCCTCCCTCCATGATTAACTGGGAGTAGCCCCTGGGAAGTTCTGCATCCTGAGGACTAAATTAGATAGCATGTGAAAAGATCTGTTCCACATTTGGTGCTTAATGATAAAATCTATTATTACCTTCTACCTTCCTAGGCCTTCTCCAGGGCTTTCTGGTTGGGGCAATCGAATACAAATTAGAGCGATACGGCTTCCCCTTACTGCATCCCTTTCCCAGTCTGGATGAGGTGCAAGTGATATACCAGTCAGGGCCAGCTTCATGGATGTGCAACCTGGGCACTACTAGCACGGGTCCCCAGGCTCAGAAGGGCCCCACACTTGGTTTAATGCCCTGCTCTCATCATCTTGAAATTCTTAATAATTTTTTAAACAAGGGGCCCCACACTTTTATTTTACATTGAGCCCCACAAATTATATAACTGGTCCTGATACCAGCATTATCTTCATTTTCTAGGTGAGGAAACTGAAGCTCAGAGAGGAAAATCAAGCAGCCCAAGGTCACACAGCAAGAAAGGGGTGGAGTCAGGAATCTAATTCTGATTCCAAGGTCCAAGTTCATAAGCTCTACATGTGCCTGGACAATTCCTCATGTTTGGGGAGCACGTTACAGTTTACAAAGCCCTGCCTTACATTTCAGTGCATATAATTTGACTCTCACACAAACTTTAGAAGCGATAGTTGACATCTGGCATTAGGCAGCATTCTTGGAGGCCAAGCAGCAAAAAGAAAACCTGGCTAATTTAAGGAAAAAAGAAAAAAAGGGGGGGCAGGGGGACTTAGAAGGAGAAGTTGAGCAGCTGGAACTTGCGAAGGACAATAACAGGTCAACTCCAGGGAATGAGAAGCAGGAGCCAGAGGTACAGGAAGCAGGAACCAAAGGGCGGGGTCTTCAGGGCACCAACTGTTCGCCATCTTAGCATTACGTCCCCATAAGTTGCTGGTTCTCCCAAGGAAGAATCTGATTGGCTGACTTTGGCTCGTGTGCCCACCCACTGACCTTGATGGACAGCCAAACAAGGTGGGAAGGGTGGATCTCCAAAGGAGGACCAGAAAGGGGTGGGAAGGTTGGAAGTTGGGGAGGGATGGCTGCAAGCCCATTTTACAGATGAGGAAAGGGAAGCCCAGAGAGGGACAGGGATCAGCAAGGCCACAGAGTCCAGGGATGGTGGAGTCTGGGCTCCAAGCAGAGGCCCCAGCTGCCTTTCCCCTCCTGTGGCTCTAGGCTGGCAGAGGAACAAGAGGGCACTGTGGTCCTGGCAGGAATGAATGGCTGGCTCCTGGGGTTGCTCCTGGACCCAGATGAGGCCTCCCCAAGGCACAGGAAACCGCCTCAGACTGACCCTTATTCAGGGGTCCAGGCCTCCTTGTCTCCCTCCCCTTGCAGTAAACAGACCCTCCCTTCAAATCCAGCCCGCCCCTTAGCTCCCCGCCTAGGTTTTTTAAGAGAAGTGTGGGGGGGGGGGAGACAAAAAACACCGTTTTTCCAATGCGTGAAACACTTGTATGGACCAAATAACATGTCCAGATTGGAGGCAGGCTGAGGATGGCTAGTTTGTAATTCTTGGAATGCTCCTTTCTGCACACGAAAATCAAGGCCCTATTTACATATGTAGATACCACTAAGGTTGCAAATGTCCTCACTTTGACTGGCTAGGCAAAGAGAAAGAAGCCTTTTATATTCTCCAGAGAGGTGGTCTAGTGCATGCTCTGGGTCCAGAGGGTCTGGGTTCAAATCCCAGCTCTGCCATTTACTCACGAGGTGGCCTCAGGCGAGTCCCTTACCCGCTCTGGGCCTCAGTTTTCCTTGGCGGGACACGTGTAACCCGTGTCTGGCATATCGTAAATACAACCAAAGGCTCCACTATTGTCCTCTGTCCATGGTCTGAGCTTGTCATGAGTTTCACGTGGCGAGAAATACAAAACCTTAAGCTGGGCTAACAATTTTAACTATTTGTTTAGGGAAGACCCCCTTCCTTTAGGCACTTCAGGGACAAGCATGGTTGTCCCATTTCCCTCCCTCCCAACTTCCCCTCCAAGGTGGCTTCTGCCACGCCCCATCTTGGTCACAGGGAAACTGAGCTCAAGGACAAAGGTCGAGGTGCGGAAGTGTCACTTAATGAGTGCTCCCTCTGAGCTCCTGGAATCACCCCAGGCGGGAGGAATCACGACTCCCTTAACTGACGCTGGGGAGCTTGCAAGCCATGCAAGCGGCGTGAGACTCAAGGACGTCCGACTCTGAAGCCTGACTTTTCTCTCTTCCTATCGACTGTGTCCCCATTCTCAGTGACCGGACAAGATTCAGAAGCTCCTATGCTCCAGTTGTCTCCTGTCACTTGATCCCGAAAGGAAAACCTCTCTTTCTACCTCACTGACAAAATGTTCGGTCCGAGAGCCATTCGTCGTCTACAAGTAAGAGTTGAGATGTTTATCATTGCTAGTGATAACTCAAATCGGTTTAAGCCAATAATAATAATTAATAATAATCATAATAATAGTTTATTGATGCAAGCCGGTAAAGTTCAGGGGTGGTGTCCCGGCTTTAGGGGGCGGTGGGGTGGGGGGGAGCAGCTTTAGGAACAGCAGGATCCAGGAACTCCGAGGCTGTTGTCAGGGTTTGTTTCATTTCATCTCTCAGCTCTGCTTCCCTCTGTGTTGGCTTCACCTTCAGGCAGCCTCACCCTGTGTTGTGTAAGATGGTTTTTAGCAGCCTTGACATTCTGCCAGTTCATCAACCCCAGGGGAAGGAGAGTCTCTTTGTCAGTAGTAGTCTTAGTGAAAGTCTGGGGCTGACTCAATTTGGCCTAATCTAAATCAGACACTAATCCCTTTACTAATCCCTGGAGCCATGGGGGATGCTTATATTGGCCAGGCTTGAATCTCCTGCCCAATTCCGCAGGCGGGAATGGAGAATGGGCGAGTTTCACCGCATTGTTGGCCTTCCTTGACCCAAGTCCTTTGCACTGTGAATTTATTCCACATGCTCTGAATCTGGGCTGACCATGAGACTTGCTCTGGCCAATGCAATGCAAGGAAGGGATGCTATACCTGTTCCCAGCGTAGGCCTCAAGAGTCCTTGCCATTTCTGCTCGCCCTCTTGGGGCCCTGCAGAGCCACCATGAGAACAAGATGGGGCTGGTCTGCTGGAGGATGAGAAGCCACATGAAACACAGCCCAGCCCCCCAGCAGAGACCATCCTAGACCAGCTGACAGCCAGCTGACCTCCCAAAACGTGAGCATGCCCAGCCCAGGTCAGCAGAGCCACCTACTGAACTCACAGCTGTCCACAGGTGCATGAGACCAGCTGAGACCACAACTGGCCAGTGGGTCCACTGACTTGTGAGTAATAATCAGTCTTATTATTTTAAGCCACTGAGTTTTGGGAAAATTTGTTATGTACTAAAAGCTGATGGATACAGAGGTCAATCCACTAGAATATGGTATTTAGAGCCCCAATGAATAATCCAGAATAATCTCATCTCAAAATCTTTAATTTTATCATACCTGCAAAGATTTTTATCATGTATGGGAATATTCACAGATTCTAGGAATTAGGACCTGATATCTTGGAGGTCCCCCATTTAGCCCACTTTACTGACTGTGTGACCCAGGGCAAGCGTCTTAACCTCACTGCGCCTCACTTTCCTTACTGTAAAATGACAGGAACCCCTTCATTGGGCTATTATGAGGATTAAATAAATTAATCACATAAAACACTTAAAAGTGTAACCAGCACATGATCAGAGCTTTTTAAATAAGACTCTAGGGTTATGGCTAAAATCACCACAAGGACAGTTCCCTTCTTTGTCCTGTTCACCACTATCTTCGCAGTATCTGCCTTCATGGGGACTTACACATAGTAGATGCTCAGTAAATACCGGGGGTGCCAAAAAAAATGTACATGACTTGTATTCATCTTTTATTATTGGTGTATATAGAGTATTATAATTTTAATACAGTTTTTTCCTTTCTTAAAATGTGTATACATGTTTTTTTTATTTTGGTACCCTCTGTATGTAATGTACACATGCCACTGGCTGGCTGTGTGGCTTTCAGGAAGTTGTTTCTCCTCTCTGGGCCTCAATTTCCTCCCACCTCTGTGAAGAACTGCTGGTTGGGAAAGCACATTTATTTCCCTGTCTGGAAGGGCGCATCCCTTCATGGGGTAAGGGGTTCAGGGATCAGGGGCCGGCCACAGCTGCTTTCTCTCTGAATCACCAGATTTCTCAACCTGAGGCCAAGTGTCTGAATATTATGAGCAAGGCAGTTGGAGATAAGATGGGGAACACACTGATTTGGCCAAAGCAAGTGCAGCCAAGTTACTGGGGCTGGACTTCCCTGGAACTTTTCAGCAGCATGACTTAGCTTAGCACCTGCCAGGAAGTGGGTTGGCTCAGATGCCTGGCTTTGGTGGTGAGAACCTGCTCTGGCTGTCTCTGTTCACAGAGCCAGCTTCTCGTCAAATCCTTGGGGCTCCAGGAGAGAAGCTGAGGCCCCCAAAGAGTGAAGACCATGTCCAAAGTCCTACTATGTGATGGCTGCCGATGAGACTGAGATCCAGGAGTCCTACAGGGACCTGCAGGGAGAGGGAAGGCGTGCAGCATGCTGCAGGCAGGGGGTACAGCATGTGCAAATGCCCAGGGGTGAATGAGAGAAAGGTTGTTACGTGCCCAGGACTCTAGACTCAATTCTGAGGTGAAAGGGAACTATTGGTGGTTTTAGGAGGAGGAACAACAGGATCTGAGAGTCTATTTCCAAGTGTTGTCCATAGACCATCAGCATCAGATTCACCTACAGTGGGGGCCAGGAGGACATGGTCAAAATGCAGATTCCCGGCGTCCACCATAGATGAGCTCTCCATTTCAACAGACAACCACCCCCACCCCAACACCGCTGAGGTGATTCTAAAGTACACCCTGTTTAGTGAGTACAGAGATGATTCCAGCTACACGGTCTAGAGCCAGCTAAATCTGGTTTCTAATCCCAACTAAACTTCCCCAGGCGCCACCACCGATTGCCCTGGATGGTGGGGCTGAAGGAGACGGAGCCTTGAGGGCAGGCAGGGAGGACCCTGATGGTGCCGTTGGGAGAAGCTGTGAGGTCAGCCAAGCCTGGAACCCCACTGCCAGGAGCCTCCCCAAACTCTCTCCAAGACCTTCAGCCTAAATATTTATGCTGTGAACTCTCTTTTACTTCCTGCGTGGGCAGATGAAAGCTTAGAGATGGGTCCAGGAGATTTGGGGAGACAGAATCCAGGAAAAGGTGAAAGGTCACGGCCAGCGGTCAGAGGTCAGGAGAAAGTAGTTGTGGCCTGGAAATAAAGTCTGTCCTCTCAGCATGATATCCCAAGCCGTCCAGCTCAGTACCCAGTGGCAACGCCGTCATCTCTCTGGGGGAGGCATGGAATCCAAATGTGGTTTTGTTTTCTTAAGAAATGTGGAATAAAATACTATGTTTCTTTTACCCAGTCTTGATCTTTTGAAGCATGGGAGTTGGAGGTGAGAGGACAATGAAGTAAAAAAAAAAAATCTTGCCCAGAGAAGAAACCACTTTTCTAGACCCAAAAATACTTTGTTTTTACAGATGGTTGCTGTACAAGCTCTGATTCTGAGCAGTTAAACACTGTGGATTGATGATGGAGGGGCCTCTGGGTGAGCTGAGTCATCAAAGTCAAGGTCCTGACAGTTTAAGCTGCAGGGACCTCAGCCCTCCATCACAAATGACAGGCTCCCGCTGATGGGTTCTTCTTCCAGCCAATGGAGAAGGATAAGGGCCTTCGTGCTATCAAACAGTTTTACTGCTGACTGCCCTTTAAGTATCAAAAGTGTCACCTCTGACCTCTTGGCTGGGATGACCCCCAGAGCTTGCACATTTTAATGGAAGAATTGCATGGAGCCTTGTGCCTGTTTGGGGGAGGAAATAGCTTTCATTAAAGAAATACGTGCCTGTTAGCCATCACTTGAATGGTAAATGACATCACCAGGGCTGTGTGTGTGCATGCGTGCGTGCACGGGCACACGGGGCGCATGTGTTTGTATTTTCTTTCCCTTCTTTGTTCTTCCACCAAAGTGGAAAGTTTTGGGAGGTATTTGAGAGATGTGAAAATAGAGAGAAGCAGCAATGCAGTCTGCTCTTCTCCCCTGCAGGATAAAAAACGTGCTTGGGACGTTCCTAAACCGAGACCAGTTCTTCTCAATCTTTAATGTGCTTCGGAAACACTTGAGTTCTTGTTAAAAAGCAGAGTCTGACTCAGTAGGTCTGAAGTGGGGGCTGAGACTACTTTTGCAATACGTTCCCAGGCACCACTGATGCTGCTGGTCTGGGGACCACATTTAGAGTGGCCAGGCCTTAGCACATGGCTTGACGCTTGAGGTCATTGCCAGAGGTGAGGCTTATCAGTGTTGGCAAAACTCGCCGTGCATACCCCTGCCTGTTGGCCTTTGCTCCTGCCATCTCTGCCACCTGGCACGCCGTCCCTCCCTCTGCTAAGCCTCTCCGCCAGCCCCTTGCCTTCTCAGAGGGCCCGTCCTCCCGCGGGTTTGCTCCAGTTTCATGGACTGTCTGAGCTAGAAGGATCTTTGAGATCATCTTGTTTGACTCTCTTCAGAGTTCCCAGGTGCTTTGGTGGCAAGAGCTAAAATCCTCATTCCACCCAGCTGAAGTAAAAGCAAAATAAATGAAAAAACAAGAAAATAAACGATTGGCTCGTGTAAGTGAAAATCCCAACATGTTCATTGAAGCAATGTTTGTGTAATAATCAAACACTAGAAGCAATCTACAAGTCAACTAGGAGGGACCGGCTAAGGAAACGGTGGTTGGCTCATATTCTGGAATGCTCTGCCGCTGTTAAAAAGGATGGGGAGGTCTGTCTATGTGGACCTGAAAAATCTCCAAGATTTATTATCAAGAGAGAAAGGCAAGCACAGAATGATATATGCAACATGATACCATTTATTTAAGAACACACCCCCAAAAAAAATCTCTGTAATTTTTACAAGTCTGTATAAACTTGCATGGCTGCACAGAATAAGGTAAGTTTTCCCAACCAAGATTCTATCGACATTTGGGGCAGGATACTTCTTTATCGTGGGGGCCATCGTGTGCTTCATACAATAGAATGCTTAGCAGCATTCCTGGCTTCCACCTATTAGATGCCGATAGCACCGCTCCCCCTGCCGCATTGTGACAACCAAAATGTTACCAGATATTGTCAAATGTGCCCTGGGAGGCAAAATCGCCTGCCTCCCACCCCCAACCCCACCCCCATTTTAGAACCACTGGAATAAGACCTGGAAGCTCTCACTTGAAAGAGATAAAATGATATACTTTTGGGGGGATGGGAAAGACTGGGATGGGAGGGAGGTTTATCCTTCATTACTAATTCGTTCATTCATCTATTTCATACATATTTATGAAGCACCTACTATGTGCCAGGCACTGTGCTAGACACTAGAGATGCCGCAGGGAAGACAACCAAAACTCCCGGCTGTTGTGAACCTGACATTCTCGAGGGGGAGACAGACAAGAAACAAGTAAGCCATCAATATATGAGATGGTGCTAAGTGCTAGGGAGCAGAGCAAGGCCAGGAAGGGCCTGGGGAGGGCTGGGGCGACGGGGGACTTCACCGCCTCAAGTATAATGTTTTAATTTCTTAGGAGGAGAAGACACCCGTGTATTACTTGAGTGGTTTAAAACTCTTTGGAGACTGGGTGGGCTGAGCTGGCCCCAGCCTGGCTCCCTGCCGCTGAGAGGCGTCAAGCGGCCGTACTCCAATGCTTGGGCAGCAGCTGTCCCTGACCCTTCCTTCTTTCCCCAAATCCCCTCAGTTTCAGACAATAAACTCCTTGACAGATACCCTAAGCCACACATCTGACAGCTGGCAGGCCGACCGCATGCACGGAGTGCTCGTGACACTCCCGAGGCACCCTCCTCTGCCTTTGTGGGCCCCTCCCATCCGTTGTCAAAGGATAATAAGTAATCTCTAACACATCACTGTAAAAATAATCATAATGGCTCTTGAGGCCCTGGACGTCTGGCTCTTGCTATCTCTCTAGCTTCATCTAGTCTGAACACTCCTCCTCTCACCACTAGGACCGAGCCACACAGACTTGGTTTCTGCTCCTCGAACATTCAAGCTGGGTCCTGCCTTGACCACTCAGTCCACATCCCAAGCTCTTTCTCTGTCCTATAGAAGAAAAATGGTTAGATCTAAAATGGACTCTTTATTTCTGAACTCTGACTTGGGTGCTATTCCTACCTCTGTTCCCCACTCCCCTGGTGGAAGCAGCTGAGAAGAAGTGCCGAGCGAGACCAACTCCGAGGGGGTAAGAACTTGGGATCTGGAAGTACGCAGCCCTGCTTTGAACTTGGTCCGTGCCCCACCAGCTGTTCAAAGAGCCTCAGCCTTTCCAGCCTACATGGAAGTGACGCTGCTCTAGGCTTCTTGGGCAGTGTCACTGATGGTCAGTGGGTGTGTCCTTGCTAGACTCTGGCGCCCAGTGATTCAGTCAAACCCGAGCACAGGTGCTGCTGCTGAGAAGGCGTTTTGTAGATGTGATTAGCACCTATAGTCTTGACCATGTAAAGGAGATCATCTGATCATCTGGGTGGGCCTGGTCCAATCAGCTGAAAGGCCCTCAGAAGTGAGGTTTCCCTAAGGAAGAAGAAATGTGAGTGTCCAGTCTGCCCTTTCTAGCAGCCTG
>NW_017731404.1:1035742-1047870 GCF_001890085.2 Hipposideros armiger
CTCCCACCCCCAGTGCTGTGCCTCTGGTGGCACCTTGACTGATTCAGGGGGGATAAGTAAGATCATACTTAGAAAGACTGGCACACAGTAAATGCTCTAGAAACACTAGCATCGTTATGGTTGCTTATTTTTCCCTCACCTAAAAGAGCAGGTCTCATCTTGAGTTCACTCTGAGGCCAGCAGACAGGGCTGAACAGGCACTGCCCTGGGAGCCAGGAGACATCGGCTCAGGTTCAGTGCTTCACCATCCCTTCCTCTGAGTGTCAGCAACCTCCACCTGCACAATGACAAAAACCTACAGGTTTGCTGTGATTTGATGCCATTATGACTATGTAACACCGGAGATATTTGGTTAAGCCTCATGCGCTTCTATGTGTGTTGGTTTACTTACATGCTGTAGTAAAGGCACAAATGCACTGTGCTTGGCACTGTGGGCGATTATAAGCCACACAGAAGCATTACATGGCTGGTCTCTGAACAAAGACACACCCTCTCCCTGGAGATCCTTGGACTTGAGAGAGACAGGAGAGGAAGAGAGTAGAGCCTCCTGGATGACTCTGAAGTCAGGATATAATGGCACAGTAATCTTCCTCTAAGCTCAGCATTCTTAGGATAAAGTTTTATCCATCCATCCATCCATCCAGTGAACATTTACTGAAGGCCTACTATGTGCCTGCACCGTGACGATAAGGGAAAGAGTGGGACTAGAAGGGTCTCTCTCAGCCTCCACCCTCCTTTATTCCTGATTCCACCCTCCCTTCTCAGGAAAACCCCTCTCCTGGGTAACCCAGGGTCTAGGAGGCGTCTAAGGGGGAGCAATGGGGCTTCAGTGGCGCCTGTCTGCCCTGCCCCCTCCCACCACATGGAATAAGTGAAAACCTGAGGCCAGTGGGCCTGGGGCTGGGCTCCTGGAGCATTCACAGTGGCTGGTGGTGAAAACATTTCCTCCTCTGGGATCATTCCTGGGGGCAGCGCGTGTGTGTAAGTGTGTGTGAGTGTGTGAGTGTGTGTGAGTGTGTATGTGTGTGTGAGTGAGTGAGTGTGAGTGTGTGTGAGTGTGTGTGAGTGTGTGTGAGTGTGTGAGTGTGTGTGTGAGAGTGAGTGTGTGTGAGAGTGTGTGAATGTGAGTGTGTGTGAATGTGAATGTGTGTGAGTGTGTGTGTGAGTGTGAGAGTGTGAGTGTGTGAGTGTGTGTGAGTGTGTGTGTTAGAGTGTGTGTGAGTGTGAGAGTGTGTGAGTGTGTGTGAGTGTGTGAGTGTGTGTGAGAGTGTGTGTGTGAGTGTGTGTGTGTGAGTGTGAGTGTGAGAGAGTATGTGTGTGAGTGTGAGTGTGTGTGTGAGAGTGTGAGTGTGTGTGTATTTTGTGTTTGACGGGGTGGGGGGAGAAGGGGAGAGGATGAGGGCAGAAAGTAGGTATGTCACCAGGTGGGGGAGGGGGAGATAGAGACACAGACTGAGAGAAAGTGAGACACAGAGACAGACAAAGAAAGACAAAAAGACAGACAGAAATAGAGATGGAAAAAGAGGGAACAGAGAAAGGGGAACTGAGAGATGAATGAGGCCTGAGCCTCTGTGGATTGTGAGCTGAGCATTGGACCCTGCTCCTCCTGGTCTTGAGTCTCCCCAGACCCTCACTGCCCTCAGGACGAGTCCAACCTCCCCTCACCCCCAGTCTGGGCACCGCCCTGCCAGCCTCTCTGATCGCTCCCAGACCCTCTCCCAGCCCTCTCCCCTCACACTCTGGCTCCAGCAGCTCTCTGACCAGGCCACGGTCTCTCCCTGGCCTCCGGTATTGCCCTCTGTCCAGAACCCCTTTTCCCATCTTCTTCCCCCTGTTCACCCTGCAGGTCTCAGCTCAGACCCTGCCTCCCCCAGGAAGCCCACCCTGAATCCTTCTCCAGTGACAGGTGCCTCCTCTGGGATTCCGCAGCCCCAGGCATTGCTCCCCCAACCCCAACACAGGCTTCTCCGTGTGGGAATTGTCTGTAACCCATCACTTGACCTGCACCTCCAGAAAACAGGGACCATGTCCATCTTGCCCCCTGCTGTGCCCCAGGACCACACACATAATGGGTGTGAAGGAACAGGGAGGTGAGTGGGATGGGGGTGCCTTTGGCTGGGAAAAGAAAAACAAAGTCAGAGACAGAGAGAGACAGAGATCGTTCAGCCAAGCAGGGGCCACTTAGAACCTACAGGGATAGGTGCCAAACAACACACACCAGGTTGGTGCCCTCATGGAGTGTGGGCAGCTCTCCTCTTCACCCCTACCCTCCCTTCAGGTCACATTAAGGTGCTGGAGGGGCCAGGGAAGCCAGGCAGGCCCAGCAGGACAGTTTCCAGGCTGTGATTTGTTGAGAAGACGCCTGCTGTTTGTCCAGAACTGATTGAGAACCCTGCTCACCTCCCCAGAAGATGCTGGGTCCTGTGCCTCCAGACACTCCCTGTCTCCCCCCCCTCACACACGTTCTCCCTCCTCCTCCTCCTCAAACACTGGCCCAGGGATCCCCAGGCTGGCTGGCTTCAGGTAGGGGGCAGAGGGCTACACATCATCCCAGCCACCTATCTGCCCCAGGGGCAGCCGGGACCCTCTACTGTGGTGGAAAACTCCTGCAGGTAGAGTCAGTGGTGGGTTCCCAACCTGCCATGGTAAACAGGACTACCTAATCATGTATCCCGCGACTCCCCGGTCCTCCAGGGGATGGATACCCCAGTCTGTTTAGCCTCTTGTCTCTCCCCAGCGAAAGGAGATTCTAATCACAGTCCACCATGGCTGTGTACCAGCTGTGTCCCGGGCAATTGTAATCCATAATTCATTTGAGTGTCTACCCTTGTGTGGTAGACACTCAAGTTGTCTCCATTTTACAGACTTAGAAACTGAGGCACAGAGAGGTTAAGTCCCTTGTCCAAGGTCACACAGCAGGTAAGCAGCAGGGCTGGGACTTGCACCCAGAAGGCCTGGCTGCAGAGTCACCAATGACCATCATCTTAGTGGAAAGTCAGTTGTATGGAGTGGGACGGCCCTCAGAAAAGTGTTCACAATGGAGATGAGAGGAGGAAGGGAGACCACAGGGCTCCGGCCTCAAACCCTCCGTCCTTGGGAAACAGCTCTAACATTACCCGCTCCCTCCTGTGCCCCTGGTCATGTCACCACCCTGTTCGATTTGCCCCTCTCCCACTAGCCCAGGGTTTTTCTGGGCTCCAGGAATTACAGTGTCAGTTCGTGAAGGCAATATCTTGTTTTTCTGGTTCAGGGCCATGGCCTGGTGTGGGGCCCACGGTCAGTATTCAATAAATTTGGCCAAAGACCTTTTGGATCAGCTGTCAGTTGATCAGTCCACTGTGGCTCAGATGCAGACCCCACCTCTGATTCTGTGACCCTGACAAACCACGTCCCCTCCCTGAGCCCCCTTCCCCTCATCTGTAAAATGGGCACTGTAAGGCTTGCCTCTTAGGTCTCACATGCATGAAAACCTCAAGGAATATTTGTTGAAAGAATGGAAGGAAGGAAGGAAGGAAGGAAGGAAGGAAGGAAGGAAGGAAGGAAGGAAGGAAGGAAGGAAGGAAAGAAAGAAGGAAGGAAAGAAAGAAAGAAAGAAAGAAAGAAAGAAAGAAAGAAAGAAAGAAAGAAAGAAAGAAAGAAAGAAAGAAAGAAAGAAAGAAAGAAAGAGAAAGAAAATCAGAACTGGAAGGCTCTTTAGAGTCCAGGGTTGTCATCTCAAAACACCCCAACATCCCAAGGCAAGAGTCAGAAATGACTGACTGGGCTGGGTGGGGACTGTGTCATCACTGTTGAACTCTAGTCACCAACTGCCAGATCTTTTGATTTCTGAAGAAATCAAATCTAGAGAATTACGAGAAGTTTCCCCACGTTTAAGTGTTGGCAACTAATTTAAACCAGTTAAACACATCTGTGGGCAGGATGTGGCTGCAGGCTATCCGTGTGAGAACGTCTTGTGTCTTAGATGCGGGGACAGAGGCCCAGAGAGGGTGTGCCGCCAGCCCCATGGGGCTCATAGAGCACAGAAAGTGGAGGGGAAATGGCGACCTTTCCTCTCCAAGCCGCAGCCCAGCTGCCCAAGCTCAGGGCACAAGCCAGGCCATGATCCCAAGGGAGGAGGCTCGGCTTTCTCTTCCCAGGCCTGGCAGTCCCAGGGTGAGAGAACAGCCACGATATCTCTGCTCACCTCACCAGGAACCAGACGTATCAGGCCCTGAGAACCGGAGAATCATTCCCAGGCTGGCCTAGGAAACCAGAGCTGGGGTGGGGTAGGGAGCGGTGCGTTCCTTCCTCACTTCAGTGGCCTAGAAACCACTGCAGCGGAACTGGGAGGAGCTGGGACAGTGCTGGGTCTTGGTTCAATTCCTGTCTGGAGAAGCCTGCTCTGCCACTGAGGCTGGGGCGCCAGCCTAGCACCTGCCTCAGAGATCTCGTTGAGTGGCTCCTAGGTGCCAGGGCCATCTCAGTGGAGCTCACTTGACCCCCACAACCTCCCCTCTCTCCATCCCCCAGCTCACTCTGGCCCAGTCACTGTAGCTGCCCTGTTATGCCTTCAGTGCACCAGGCACACTCCTACTTCAGGGCCTTTGCACTTGCTGTTCCCTCCATCTGGTACACTTTCTCGATTAACCATACGGCTCAGGTCCTCACCTCCTTCAGGCTTCTGTTAAATGTGACCTCCCCTCAGAGGCCCTCCCTGCCTGTACCCCGTGTTTCAAATTGCAAACCATCCTATCGTTCCCTATCCTCCATCTGGCTTTATTTTTTCCCACTGCTCTTATCACCGTCTAACATGTTATATGTTACACTTGTTGGTTTGCGTGGTAGTGTTTCCTGTTGCCTCTGCAACAAATCGCCACACCTTGGTAGCTTTACATAGCACACATTTATGGTCTTATAGTTCAAACCGGGTCTCATTAGGCTAAAATCAAGGGGTAGGGCTGAGTTCCCTCTGGGGCGTCTGGAACACCTGTTTCCTGGCCTTCCCCGGCTTCTCCAGGCTGCCTGCATCCCTTTTCTGGTTGCTCCCTCCTCCTTCAAATCCAGCCGCGGTGGCTCAGTCTGTCTGTGCTGCACCCTGGCTCTGACTCTCCTATTTCCCTCTTGTACTTATAAGGACCCTTGTGAGGACATTGGCCCCAGATCCAAAATCACCTCCTAGTTCAAGGTCAGCTGCGTAGTTAGCATCCTTAATTCCCGCTTGCCATGTAACCTAGCATATTCACAGGTTCCAGGGTTAGGACGTGGACGTGGGATGTGGGGATGGGGGGTGGGGGGGCATTATTCCACCTAACACACGCACACACACACCCCCCAACACAGCTTCGGGGCGGCACGATCATCGGCCATCTCGTTGACTTCTTTAAGCCCAGTGCCTGGCGCTTAGTGGCTCCCTCGCCCCCCACACACTGATGAGGGGACCTTGGCTCTGAGGGACCCACCATGTATGTCTAGGGTGGGGCGCTATGACTTAGACCCTGGCCTTGCCTCATGGGCCAGAGCACTTCCCGCACTGTTATCCTGTGCCGACGAAGAGAGGGTGGACATGGGTGGTTTCACTCCCTCGTCACTGAGCTCAGCCCATTCTTGGAAGGAACCGAGCGTCTCACTTCTCTGACAAGCCCCAGGCTGTGTGTGGGAGACACAGAGAGAAGGCCTGAGGTTTCAGTGGCTCAAAGAGGGGATAGTCCTGGCCCTGACCCCTTTCTCTGTGCACGCACCCGCAGCCCCCCAACACCGCAACTCTCAAGAAATCCCCTTCCAATGCCAGGCCAGGCCAGTTGTGCGGACAGCTGCCCAGGCCTGGCCTGCCCGTCTGGGGGCTGCAGCAGCCAGAGTGGGGCGCCCAGCAGCCACCCAGCATTAGTCACGTAGCAGCTGGAACTCTCTCCCCACTGCCCTGCATGTCATCCCAACTTCAAAGGAGACAGGCTCAGGCCCAGGTTTCCTCATGACTGAAAAATGTTCCACCCCAAAGGATATGAGTAAATGGCCTGCTGGAAAGGAAGCAAAAATAAATGGGTTTTCAGCATGGCGAGAGGTACTCAGCCACGTCGAGCAACCTGCAGAGATCTTGGAAACAGATTGTTGTTGAATGAAAGAAGTGAAAACCAGAAGGAGAACTCGTCTGTAAATTAAAAACACTCAGGCATAGGGCTGGCTGAGTGGCGTGTTGGTTACGAGTTGGCTTGGGAGTGAGAGTGCTGAGCAGCAGGGCCGTCGGTTCAGATCCCACATGAGGGCCAGAGACGTTGTGCCCTCTACAGCTAAGATAGTGAACAACAACTCGACCTGGAGCTGGGCTGCCGTGAGTCGCCGGCGATGGCATAGGCTGCAGTGGGGCTGCATTGGGCTGCCGTGAGCTACCGTGAGTGGCCGGCAGCCGGCATAAGCGGCCATAAAATGGCCGGCGACTGATCTGCCTCACCCTGGAAGAGCGCAATGATAATACCAACGTGGGGCAATGAAGCGACGTCCTCCACAACTAGACTGAAGAACAAAAGGACAGCAACTTGTCTGTTCCCCTTCCCTGATTCCCCAAGGCTGTTTCCTTTCCCAATTTCCCAATAAAATCTTAAAAAACAACAACAAAAAAACACTCAGTCATAAAATATAATACTACTGATCTTACAAAGACACACACATAGCCAGGGACATATGTCATGGGCCTGGGAATCAAGGATGGAGGAAAAAAGAAAATAATTAAATGAAACAAAACAAAACAATAGAGGTCCTTGACACAGACCAATGATAGCCTGTTTAACTCAACTAACAAAAGGTGCCTGCTTCACTCTCAATTTAAAAGAAAAAGTTTAAACTATACTAAGATACCGGCTTACAGCTTGTAGAGGAAAAAAAAATCAAAAAGTTCATAACACATGGTGTTGGCAAGGTTGTGGGGAAACAGGCACCTTCACACATTGGTGGTGGCAGAATAAACTCTACAACCTCTACAAAGTGCAATTTGATTATATGAGTTGAAAAGTAAAATGTACAAATCTGTCAAAATCTGACACACACACACACACACACACACTAAAGAGAAAAACAGTTACTACAGTATTGTTGCTATTTTCATAGCAAAAACAAAAACAACAACAACAACAAAAACCTGGAAATAACCTGAAGTTCAGCAATAAGGGAATGACTAAGTAAAATATGGTTCAGCCACACAACGGAATAATATGCAGCTGTGAAAAAGGCTAACACAGCTGAGCATGTCACAAATTAGGAAGATCAACAAGATACATCAAATGAAAAAAAGCAAGATGAAAGACATTGGGTGTATTTTGCTTCTATCTGTGTAAATAAAGAGTGTCTGTGGTCGTGTGTATTTGCAGATGTACAGACTTTCTCTGGAAGAGACTGCAGGAAACTGGAGGTAAGGTTGCCTTGGGAATGTGAACTGTGAAACCTGGGGCCAAGGGTGGGGGAAAGATTTCGTTTTCACTGCAGACATTTTTGTGCCATTTGAATTTTTCATCCTTTACATTTTATTGTCTCACCTATATTTTGAATGTGATTTTTAAACATGGAAAAAGCAACGCTCATTTATCACATGACGTAAACAATGCAATGCAAATGATATGAACCAGTTGTCCCTAAGCCCTCTCCTGAAGCCACTACTATTAATGGCTTTCCAGACTGAGCACATGATCTTAAAATGTTGACATGCTTCTGTATGGTTTGAACTTGTAGCAGAATGCATGACTTGAACTTAAAAACCTCTTTCTGTTTTGGTCAGAGATAAGCAAGGCGGCTGCTGCAGTTGGAAAGGTGAGCAAAGATGGTGGCCACGGAGACAGGGAAGTGGCTGGCTTCAGGAGACAAGTGTTGGGGCCAGGTGTCCAGGCAGGTAGAGACAGGAGGGAGGATGTGCCGTGAGCTACCATGTCCAAGTCCCCATGGGGCTCATGTGTCTGTCCTGGCCAGGACAGGGCAGGATGCAGGCAGCTGGACAGGGGAGGCTGGGGTCAGGGCGAGAAGCTCAGCGAGATGGGTCCTGGGGCACCAGGAGTGGGAACCAGGGCCCTGGATATTGGGGGCTGGGACCCTTGAGATCAGAGCAAAATTAATGGGTCAGGGGCTTCATTTTAAGAGTTAAACTCCAGATATACACGGAGTTCTGGAGTCTGGGTTCACTGCTGTGAAGTTTGGAGGGAGATGATGATGATGATGATGATACTAACAATAACAATATTAATAATAACAGTGGCCACACTTTGTAGCACTTACTGGAAGCCAAGTGCTTGACACATGTTAACTCATTTAATCCCTGACTACCACCCTCTAGATAGGTGTTGCCACCCCCATTTCATAGATAAGAAAACTAGGGCACAGAGAGGTGAAGTCACTTGCTCAAGGTCACACAGCTTATGTGAGATGGAGAAAGGCAGGGTGCGTCACTAAGCGAAAAAGGAGGTCCCTTCACCCCAGAGTCGCAAATCCAGCCTTCCTAGGTCCCTCTCCTTCTTCTGCCCCCAGTGCATGGACAACTGCAACAAGAGGCAAAGAGACTGCTCATTTCCCCACAACCATGCCAGGAGTGGATGTTATCGTTTTTGCCAACCTGGTGAGTGAGAGGAACCCTCCCTTACAGCCCTAGGAAGGTCACAAACACTGAGAAGGAAGCTATGATTGGATCAGAGAATGCCATTGTTCTTGGGAAATGCACACTGAGATATTTAGGGGAAAAGGAGCGTCACACTGCAACGGATTCTCAAATGATTCAGAGGGAAGAAAAGATTTCTCCAGAAGAGAGAGTAAGATGGAATGAGGAAACAAATGCAGCAAAATTGGTTAATCCGAGTAATGGGTGTTTTAGAGTTCATCATACTATTCTTGCAATTTTTATTTCAAAAGTTCCCAGGATCCCACCGTGGTGGGTAAGCCCTTCCATGGCATTAGCTCAGGCTATACTTCCCGGTTCCTCTTTGTGGTATTCCCTGAAAATTTCCTTTAATTCCGAGAGTGCAGTTGTCCATTTACAAGGCTACTTGCCACGTTTTATCCAGAGCCCCTTGGTGTCCTGGAGCAAGGGGTTCCTGGTTCTCTAACCTGTCCCACTGCTCAGTCCCCACTCCATGGGGACAGGAGCAAGTCTCTCTCACTCACTCCTGTAGCACGGCCGGCACCCTGGCAGATATTTGCTGAATCACAAACAAGCTGTGGGTTACTGGCTGGGTTCAAATCTCAGCTCTCTACCCGCTCATTACTGGGAAAACCACTTCACTCCGCTCAGCCTCCTTTCTTCATCTGCACAGGATATTTCTATTTTTCAAAAAACCTTTCCTTTTAAATAAAACACAGATACAGAAGACCACATAGCACAAGCATATACTTAATGATTTATGATAAGGCAGCTAAACTTCCTCGTGACCACCTCCTGGTGAAGCAATAGAGCGTGGCGGGCTGTCCCACTCACAGTCCATCCCCCCTTTCCAAAAGTCACCTTTATCCTGATTTTTAAGGTCATCGCTAGTATTTCTTTATAGTTGTATCACCTCTGTGTGTGTCCCCAGACTCTATATTTTGTCTTGCCCACTTAAAAAAACAACAAAATCTTGATATCTCTTAAGCTTTTCCATGTCTGTTTCCCCTTCCAGCCCTTTCTTTTCCTCAGAGTTTATCTGTTGTGGAAGTTGGGCCGTCTGACCTGCAAACTTGCCCAGGGCTGGCTTGAGCTGATTGTCTACGCTGTGTCCTTGGCATTTCCTGCAAAATGGTAGCCAATCCAAAGCCTTGATCAGAGATATATGCGAGGAATGAGGATGTAAAAGAAGTGCCTGGCACGGGTGGGCAGCCCCCAAATGCAGCAGCCCAGGCCGTTCGGGGATGCCCACGTGGGCTGACCATGGCTCAGCCAGGAGAGACATCCAGTCTCAACAATCCACCCTGGCCTCTCTCCTGGACTCAGACCCACCCAGCCCACCTCGGGAAAGTTCCAGGGCCGCAGCCGGCTCGTCCCAGTGGGAGCTGGCGGCAGAATGGCTTATAATTTTCTGTTCCTCTTCCCTAAAATTATTTCCCATCTGGAAATGGTTTCTAAACCCTGCCCAGGAAAGAGTTGGTGATGCAGGGAACATTTTTCTATTAAAAACAAAAAAATAAGACCAACCACCAAAGGCCGAGGCTCTGGAGGCCAGGCTGAGCGCCAGCTGTATACCCTGCTTTGAAGGGGATCTGCCAGGGAGGAGCAGAAATTGAGAGGGACAATCAGGGCTTTGTTCCCAGTACCTCCCTGTCCCACCCTGGGCATGGACTTGGGGTCTGGATGCAGGGCCTGGGAGGGCTTGGATGAGCATCTTGCCCAGCTGTGGGCTGTTGTGGGTCATATAGGACATTGGATCACAGAGAGGCAGCTTTTCTACAAGGACTTTCTTGCAGCTGCTCTGAGTATCTCAAGGGGAAAAGCTCCCTTACTGCTAGCACCTCCTTATCACCTCTCTCTCATGTCACTTATTTTTTTTTTAAGCTGAGCCATCCTGCCACCTGTTGGCAGCTCAGTGGCTGCTCAGCTCGAGCCAGGAATCGAACCGCTGTTGCTCAGAGCTCAAACCCTTGAGCGAGCTCTTAACCAACTGAGCCACTCAGCCGGCCCCCTCTCTCATGTCACTTTTAACAAAGCCTCAGTAGGTCTGCTTCCAGGCTGGGCTAGCAACAGTGCCTGGCAAGAATTCAATGATGTTGCTTAGCTCTTATTGTATTTATTTTCATCATTTCTTTGATTTGTGATCAATGATACCGGTTTTGCATTTCTGCTAATGCTATAGTATAGTTTCCTTTGTACAGAAACAGATTTAGTTTAAAAAAAAAAAGGTGGGGAGTCCATTTAAAATACAGATTAAGGAAGGCACAACACAGCACAAAAAGTGCTGGCTGGAGTTTGGGAGACTCAAGTTAAGAGGGCAGAGTCCAGAGCCTGAGGGCCTGAGCTTGAATCCTGGTTCTGACATGTGTGGGCTGTGTGTTCTTGGGCAAATCACTTGCCCTCTCTGAGTGTTGGCTCTTTTTCTGTAAAAGAAAGAAAAAGAATAGCCTTTTCCTCATCCAGTAATTTCTGAGGCTTTGATACGACAATGCTGGGAAACAGTGCACACAGTCACAGGCACAGGCACAGGAAAGACTCAGGAAATTCATTCGTTCAGCCAGAACTTGTTGAGCACCTCTCCTGAGTCCCTGGCATTTCCTCAAAAAAGTAGCAAAATGGAGCTTCACAGAAAAAGTTCAAATCCCAAACTGCCACTTTCTGGCTGTCTGGGCAAGTTACCCCGCCTCGCTGAGCCTCAGTTTCTCCACCTATAAAATGAGAACATGGATAGTCTTTTGAGGTTCCTGCAGGAGGTGGAGAGCCATTCTCTGGAACCCCACAGCACCCAGCATGTCTTGAGTCTGACCTCGGTGGTCTGCCCCTGCCTCTAAGTCTCAGCGAATTGAGCCCCACCATCTCTCTGCCTCATCCTGCCATCCATCCACCTTTTCGATATACCATTTTAGCCGAATTCAGCTGTTGGGGTGCCTTGAGCCACCCCAGGGCCTTTGCACACACTGTCCCTTCAATCTGAAATGCCCTCCTGCCTCAGCCTGAGGAACTGTTATTACTCCTTGAAAAATCTGGTGGGCTCCCCCCGACCCCGTCCCCTGAGGCTGGGTCAAGCTTCACATCTCTGGGATCCCCCAGCCTCCCAGTTCTCTGACATTGTCTGGTTCTCTGATATGGAAGGTCCATGAATGCTTTAAACAGGTTATTATGCTCTACTACAGCCCACCCTCTTTGGCACAAATGTCTGCCTCCCCTCCCCAAAGGAGACCATGTGATTGTGTAATACGATCATGGCATAGGATCCAAAGGCACAAGATCTGCTTCCAAACACCCAACATGCAATGTGGCCTCAGTTACCGCCTCTGAATAATGGGACAATAACAGTACCCGCCTCATTCTGGTTGTTGTGATGGCTAGATGAGTTAACACATGTGGGAAGCCCTTGATACAGAGCCCAGGAGAGCACATGTGCTCCGTGCCAGGCAGGAGTAAGGCACCTTCTAGTAGGATGGGGCCTCTCAGACCAGAGCCGGGGCTAGAGTGAGGCAAGCGAGGGGCTTAGGGTGCAAAATTTAGAGAGACGCTCACT
>NW_017731404.1:1048080-1122168 GCF_001890085.2 Hipposideros armiger
TCCTGCCTCTGCCCTGTGGGAACCTCATTTTATTCGCGTAAACTGGGGTAGGAGAGCCTCCCTCACAGCACGTGGCAAACAGGAGGCACTCCTTAAACATCAATGTCCTTCCGGGAACACCAGCATTTAATGAGGACCTACTATGGCGCCAAGGACTGAAGAAGATGACTGCGACATGAGCCCTCCTCTTCAGGGCTTAGGGAGTGGAGCGAGGAGGAAGAAGGCTGGGAAGAGGGACTAAAGTAAGGCACTGTCCCCACTGAGCACCTATTGGGCACCACATACTGTTCTAAGCACTTGTGGATTAATGCATTTAGTGTTTTGATTTTAAATAGTGGGGTGGGGGCTTTGAGGGCCATTTAGGGACTTTGGCTTTCACTGTGAATAACGTGGGAGTCACGGGGGGATTTTGAGAATGGGGGGGAACATGGCGGTGGCGGACGGAGAGGAGCGGGAGACACTCCTTGGTGGTCTGGGGAGGATGGAACTTTGAGTTGGAGAAGGCTGCGAGGAAGCTCAGGAGTTCGGTTTCAGAAGTGTCCATTCTGAGTTGCCTCTTAGTGTGGATGTGGCGTTTGGATGTATCTGAATAAGACATCTCGCACTGACCTGGCACACAGTGAGCCATGGGGTAGCCTGCGATCGCTGCTGCCACTGCTGGTGGCGTTACTCCATGAACGCTAGAGGGATCACTTCTGGTCTTGGGTCCTCCGGGGGCTGCTGCAGTGCCTCGTATAACCACGAGGTGGCGCCAGCGCCCAGCGGGCCAGCCCCAGGCGACCCGTGGGGAACAGGCCTCCAGCCCAGGATCTCTCCACTAGCCGGGCTTGGACAGGATCATTCTCTGTGGTCGGGGTTGTCCTGTGCGTTGTTGCTCGTTTAGCAGCATATCTGGACTCTACTCACTTGATGCCAGCAGCACACCCCCACCCCACAGTGTGAAAACGAACTTCTTCAGACATTGCTCAGCAATCCCCTGGAGGAAAAAATCACCCAGAAGCAGCCAGAGCCACTGCTTTGGTGCCTGCTGAACCTCGTTCATCTACTGAGCACCCACTGTGTGCTTCCGTCTGTGCTTGGCTGGGCCTCACAGCCCAGAGGACCTAGTACGAGCAGGGATCACACCCAGACAGAGCTTGCCCCCAGGACAGTGGAACACCAAGCGTCAAGTTCATGCACCCTACCTGGAGGAGGAGCCCTGGGTTCAACCCAGCTTTTGCCATTTATTAGCTGTGTGACCTTGGGCAAGTCACAGTGGCTTTCTGACCCTCGGTTTCCCCATATGTAGAATGAGATATGAATGCATTTTGGAGCCAACTGTAGGCTGGTATCTAGGACCTAGCCATGGCAACGCCACTTTTACCCTCCAGGAGCTCGCAGGCTTGGACGAAAGGCATCTGCAGTGTGGATGTTACACATGCCAGGGCACACATAAACTGCAACACTTCCGGAAGCTTCCCTGCCTACACTGTTTCCATATCATCACCTGACATGCTGTTTTACTCACTTCTTTGGTTTATCCTCAGGCTCCCAACTCAAGGAGGTGAGCTCCTCCGGGGGCAGAGATTTTTGTTGAGGTCGTTCACTACTGCATCTCCAGTGCCAGGACTGTGCCTGGTACACAGTAGGGGCTCCATTTGGTTGGATGAATAAATTTCCTTTTTCCAATTTTGCTCCTATACAGTCCATTCTCCATAAGGCAGCCTGAGGGATCCTGTGGAAACCCACATCAGATCATGTCCCTTGGGACTCTCCTCACGTAGAGGAGAAGCCAGTTTTCCCCAATGGCCTATAGAGCCCTGCATGACTTAGCTCCCTGCCCCCTGTCAATCTCACTTCCCGAACCTCATCTCCCCTCACTCTTCTCTTTAGTCATCCTGTGCCAGACACACTGAGTGCCTCGCAGCTCCTCATACACATCCGCCTATTCCTGCCTCAGGACCTTTGCACTTGTTTCCTCTTCCCTCAGATATCAGCATGGCTCCTCCCTTCATCCAAATCTCTGCTCACATATCACGGCCTTGCAGAGGCCCCGTATTCTAAACACTCTCTTCCCAGCTACCTGATTATTTTTCCAATACATATCACTAGCAGAAAGGATCTTGTTGAAGCGTTCATGTGACTGTTGGTCTCCCACTCACAACAGACACACAGCAGACAAACCCCTGCCCCTATCCTGATAGAGGGTCAGGATGGGTTTCCTTGAAGTGGTGACATTTGAATTGTGACTGGAAGGATGAGGAGGGACTGGTTGTGGGGGAAATTGAGGAAAGATCTTCCCTGGCAGAGGGAAGAGCAAGTGCAAAGGTCCAGGGGTGCTCAACCCCCAGAGTCTGCCTTAGAACAGACCTCCCTGGGCAGGCCCTGCTCACTGGGGTAGTGGATTCCCAGGGCCACGCACAGCTGCTGGCTGAGAGCCCTTGAGTCTTCAGGAAGTCATACGGTGCAGACAGGGGCTGGGCTAGATCTGGCCACACAAAGGCCCATTGACAGCCAGACGGGATGGGCCCGGGACAACCCAAGCGGGCAGCTCCCTCTTGCCAGTGCCCAGGAAGCTCTGGCTGGGAACAATTGACCGTCTGGAGCTTCTCAGGAGACTCAAGTCTCCCTGGGTGAGGGAGAGAAACACAGGTAGCCGGGTCAGTTGGACACACACGGCAGCTGGTTAGGGGCTTTCAGTGACTTTGGCCACACCATCCCACTCTCTGAGCTTCAGTTCCCTCTTCTCTAAAATGGGGTGAAACAGAGGACTGAACTTGCGGGGATAGTGTGAGGCCACGTGGGAGAGCAGTGGGAACTGGGCGTGATCCAGTAGGCGCTTGATAGCAGGTGGTCAGCGGCGGTGTCAGCTGTGATGGTCGGCTGTAGTGTCAGCCGTGGTGGTCAGCCATGTTGGTCGGCCATGGACGGTTGGCCGTGGTGGTCATCGATGGTGGTACTAACCATGAAGACCAGTAGGGGAGCATGGCTTGGGTTTCCGGTTCACAGAGCCTGGGTATGACTCAGACCTCCCACTTTCTAGCGTGGGGCAGATGTGATCTCCCCACTCCACGCCTCAGTTTCCCCCCTGTAAGATAGGGATAATAAGAAACATTACATGGGGAAGACGAAAGCACTCAGCACGGGGTTTCGGCACTGTGGTTATAGAATGGTCCAGGGCCTCAGAGGGCAGCCTCAAAAGGTCAGGCAGGAAGTATGAGGGCATGTTCCCCACAGGTCAAAAATAGGAAGGGTTTCTGGAAAGTCCCAGCTAACAGCTAAGAGAGCAGAGCAGGGACATGAAGAATGCATCTGGGGTCAGCCTGCTGGGTTAGAGTCCCCTGTATTAGCTGTGTGTCCTTGGGCAAGTTACTAAACCTCTCTGTGCCTTGGCACCCTTTTCCGTTTTGAAACAGGGATAAGATCATCCTTCCTAGGCCGTGGGGTAGGTGTGTGGTCCTGATGAGAGAAACTTCATACAAAGAATGGCTGACTGGCTGAGGGTTCAATCTGATTACACAGAACTGAGAAGGCATCAAGGCTCACCAGAGCTGGGAGGAGTACGGGGATGTGAACAGGGTCTGGAAAGGCCAGGAGGTGTAGCAGGCGACCCCTGTGTTTATGTAGTCACAGTTACAAGCTCGGCCACGGGTTAGGGTGGGAGACCATATCGCAGCAGGTACCTTGAGAAGTCCTAGTAGAAAAGCCGGCTGAACCCCTGTAAGGAAAAGTGGACATGCCGAGATAAGGAGTAAGGGCTTTGGCTGGGGCAATAGGGAGCCATGGAAGATTAGGAATCGAGAGCCAAGCCATATACTTCCCACAAGAGATGGCACAGCTAGGATGGTCCACTACACAGCTTCAGCCCCAGCACCCAGCCCGGAGCCTGCCACCCAGTAGGTGCTCAGGGAAACGGTTCTGAATGAATACATGAAATAATGGTTGGGTGAGAAACCGGCCACTGAAAGCTGGCCCTGACCTTGCTTTTCTCCACCCACGTAGCTCTAGGTGCTTTGAGGGACTGAGAAATGGCTCTAGAAAAAAAAGTCTTAGTAGCAAACATTTGCAGGGCATTGACTGGGTGCTAGGTATTAGGAAGGGCCAAGAACCAAAGAGATGGAGTCCCCTGCATTTGTGGAACTCGCACTTCAGGGACAGGTAAGGAACAGGTCAACAAATAAATGATTCTTTCAGACAGTGTTCAGTGTTGTGGGGTAAATAACATAAGAGCGTGAGACAGTCAGTGGTGAGGTGGGGGTCAGAGGCCTCCCTGAGAAGGGGGCTTTGAGGGGGGTTGGAGGAACAGCTATGCAAATAGCTGAAGAAGGGGGATGCCAGGCAGAGACACCACCAGCACAGGTACATGTCCTGAGGCAGGAATAGCTCAGTGAGTTGGAGAAGTAGCGGGGAGGCCCGAGCAGCTGGGGTAGGGGAAACAGGGAGAGAAGGCCCTGCCAGGCCTTGTGTGGTGAGGAGAGACGGCTGTCTTCCAAGGGCGGTGGGCACCTCTGGAGGTTTTGAGCAGGGGAGTGGCTTGATCTTCTTTTCACTTTAAACCCTTCTCATCGAAGGGCTTAACCATTATTATCACCCCCATTATACAGATGGGGAAACTGAGGCTCCGGAGTTGTAATGATTTATCTTAGGTCACACAGCTAAGAGGCAGAGCCAGGATACAACCCCCAGCCTGGGTGTCTCTGGGGCCTGCAGGGCTGGAGGGAACTTGAAAGGTGCCTGTTGGATCCATCGCTGGTCCCTTGAGTCACTAGGTTGGGCCCAGAACTAACCTCTAGCAGTCAGGAGCCACCCTGGGGCGGTGCCCCTCACAAGGTCTGTCCTTGGCATTCTGCCCCAGTGGCTGCAAAGTACATCCACGCCCTTTCTACTCTCCAGCAGTTCTGGCCACTTCCACCGGGACTAAATGCCCCACAGGAGACTTCCTGACAGGCTGCCACCAGATCTGCCCACCTCCCTTTGCCGTGTGGCCTTGGGCAAGCCCCCAGCCCTCCCTGGACCCACAGTGTGCTTGTTATGTGACCCAACCCCCAAGTTTGCAGTGCCCCCTCATCCTTTGTACTGTGTATGGTCCAGGTCAATTGCTGAACCTGGGCTCAGGCGGGAGAGCAGAAGGGCTGGACAGATAAATGCCGGCAGTGGGGCGCCCCTGTGGGCCCCACAAGCCCAGGCTCCTGTGGGTGGGGCAGAGGCCATGCTGCCTCATTAGAACCCCAGGGACCCAGGCCCCACCCAGACCACATGACCCAAGAAGGGGGAGACTCCAGCCGCAAAACTTGGCTTCTGTAAGAGAAAGAAAGGAAAGAGGGAAGAAGGAAGGAAGGAAGGAAGGAAGGAAGGAAGGAAGGAAAGAAGGAAGGAAGGAAGGGATTCTATAGCTATCATCTCAATTAATCCTTATAACAGCCAATGATGATGATGATACCCATTTTGCAGATGAGAAAACTAAGACCTAGAGAGGAAAAGTCCTTGCTCAAAGTCCCCAAGCCAGGAAGCAGCAGAGCCAGGCTCAAATCCAGGCCCATCTCATTCCAGAGCCCCTTTGACAGGGCCAGGCAGCCCCTCATATTCTAAACTTTCATTTTCCTCTCATAAAAGTACAGCAGTCCGGACTGAGCCTATGGGGCCAGTAGACCTGGTTGTGAACCTTGGATCAAGGTGGGCCTGGTGGAGCCTGTTGGCCTCCTTGGGGACAGTCCAGGACAGTGACAAACTGAGGGTTGTCAGCCATCAAAACTGCCTCCCTGCTGGAGACTGCTCTGTCCCAGGGACCTGCCCCACCCAGGATGAGCCCACTACAACATACAAGCTATGTGAGGCCTGGGGGGCCCATTTTGGAGACGGAAAAACGGAGGCCCAGAACGACTTCCAAGGTCATGCAGAGAGAGAGCAGACACAGCTGGTGACACCCAGGGGACAGGAGTCTGGCTCATTTCCTCCCTCCATTGCCTATTCTTCTAGCAATTCCTTCTTCGCACAGCCTCAGTTTCTGACCTCGCAGGACCGCTCGTGTAAAAAAACATAACATGCCCTCTTGACCCCGTCTTCTTCCCACAGGCATCCCATTCCTCTATTCGGGCCCCACATCAAGCTTCTGGTGAGCACTGTCCACCCTCCCTGACCCACTCCTCACCTCACCCCTCCACAGTGTCCCCCAACCAGGTTTCGACCCTGTGTGTCATCATGTAGTGCTTGATGTCACAATCCCTGCTGCCAAGTTCAGTGATGGCACCCCGTGCTCGCGGTCACCTCTCAGCAACATTCCCGCTGAGCTCCGTCTTTGGACCCCCACCCCCACCCCTCCACCCCCGCCACATGCTTGATGACGCCCTCCTTCTGCTGCTGTAAATAAATAAACCTCACACTCCCATTAACATCCTGACCTCTCTCCTGGGCTCTGGGCCTGCATATCTAATTGCCTACTTGAAACATCCTAAAAAGACATCTGGATTTCCCCAAAACACTCATTCCTGCCCCGTCCCCACCCCCAACCTCCTGTCTTTGCTCCTCGCGATAACTTAACCCAGTAGCTAAAGCTCCAAAGTTAGGCCTTACCTTTGAATTCCTCCATTTCCCTCACCACCACCTCCAAAACATATCCTCAATTGTCCACATCCATCCCACTCCACTGCCACCACTCTGGTCCAAGCCACAGCCATTCTCACCCATGGCCTCCTTGCTGGCTTCGCTGCTGCCATCTTTACTCCTCGCAGCAGCCAGAGGGACCTTTCAGAAACATCAAAACATGTTACTCACCTGCTGAAACCTCCCAGTGGCCTCTGGCTGCCTTTCTAAAAATTCCAGCATTCCTCCGATGGCCTGCAAGGCCCCCATCTTTGCCTCCTCCCCTCCCCTTTAGTCACACTGGCTTCCTTTCACTTTCTCCAACAAGCTGAGTTCTTTCCTGCCTCAGGGCCTTTGCACTTGCTCTTCCCTCTTCCTGTAACTTTCCCCTATTCTTGTTGTAACTGCCTCTTTTCTTGTAAATCCCAGCTGAATCATCACCTTCCTAGAGTGTCTTCTCTGACCATCCAGTAGAAGGAGCCCGACCCTGTGCCTCGGTCACTCTCAACCCCATCCCCTGTGCCTTCATAGCTCGTAGCGCACGTGGAACTCACATATTTACTTGTTTATTGCCTATCTCCCCCCTCCCTTCTCCTCAAAATGGTGGTTCCATGAAGGCAGGGACATGTCTGTCTTGCTCACTGCTGTAGATGGAAACCAGGTATGCAGAACAGTGCCTGGCACATAGTAGATGCTCACTAAATGTCTGTTGGGTGGATAAATATGCAACCAGATACACAAGCCTAAACCTCACCTTGAATTATGCCACCTTCCCTCTCAAGAACCTTCTTTGGCTCCCCACTGCCTGGAGAATAGACATCAAATTCTTCTTTGTGTGCTCAAAGCTTTCTGAACTGGTCCCAAATAGGGCGCTTACTGCACCCTCAGAAGATAACCGAATCATTCACCCTGGACCATTAGGAAGAGGGTCAGGTAGCTGTCTGTCTCCCCCACCTGGCCACAAGCCATTCGAGAGGAGGGTCTCAGTATCTCAGTCTCAGTAGCTAACCTCTGGTCCGATGAATAAATGTTGAGTAAGTGAGTGAGTGAGTGAAAGTAGACTCACTGTGACCCAAGAAGCCAGCAAATGAGAAGGTGCAGAAGCAGGGAGCTTCAGAGCTAGAGAGCTGAACTCTTCAAATTTAGAACTTGAGAGTCATTTCACTGTTCTCAGGCCATTGCTCCTGGTCAGGGTTTCGACTGTGCATGAAGGTGGTGTTTGTGGCGGCAGGGAAATTTTGAAACCTACCAGAACTCAGTCTGGCAGTGTCTTTTGGGGAGGGGATGCTTCGAATAACGACCCGATGCTCCAACTGGAGCTGGACCATCAGCATCGGATTAGTAAAAAGACGCTTTCACACAATTGCGAGGAAAGCCACAAAATGAAGATTGTTGGGATTTCTGGTCTTGCTGACGTACTTCTGGTCTTTGCACACCTCTCACAGCCTTCCTGCCTCCGATCTCTTGGTTTGCAGGTGGGAGCTGCGATGCGGAAGTGGTTATGCGGCCTTGGGTGGGACCCTCTCTGAGTCATCATTGCTGGGTCATGGACTTGTCACCACGGAGTGGCATATCCTATTCTTATGGTTCCCCTAATTGGTCCCCATCTCTGGCTGGTTCACTGGGGAATAGACTCAGAGGCAGCTTTGTCAGGTCAACTGGGAGTGTTCTCAGTCCATCACCTGCCAGGGCAGTGAGGTGGGGCAGGGGGCGGTGTTGTGCTATCTGGCTTTGAACGGGTGAATAAACATTTTCTGTCTTGATTATGTCTCCTTACTTATTCCCAGTCTTGCTCTTTTTACTTTGTGCCTGAATCAGATTTGCCAGGAGTTATCTATTTTACGGTGCTTCCCCCACCCCAAAGAATCCTTTTATCTCCCCAATTTTATTTATCCTTCTACCTATTTGTTTTTATTTCATTAATTGCAGAGTCGACCTTTAATGTCTTGCTCCTTTTTTTTGAAAATTATGTTTTTTACTTTGTTGAGTTAAATGCTTAATTCACTTATTTTCGATTGTTTTAATATTGAAAGTTTCTACGGCTCTAATCTTCTTCTGTGGATGCACATCTACTGCTGTGGTGTGAACAGCTTTTATTACTAAGTCTTTGTGGTCTAGATAATTTGCTGTCTCAGTTTCGATTTCCTCCGACGCTGGTGTTATTTAGAAGAGTGACGCTTCTTTTTCAAGAAGTGAAGAATTGGAGGCATTAACTTCTTGAGGTCTAACTTCTCAGAAGAAATTCTGAGGATTTATTCTTAGTTATATTGGATTATGAAATGAGAGTGTGGCTTGCCAAAGTCTGTACCGTGAATCTTGACTTTGCCGCTTTCCAACTCTGACTAGACCATGTGGCTTTGCCTCTCAGAGCCTGTTTCCCTGTCTGTAAAGTGGGCACAACCAACGGGTTCTGTCAGAGGGACTTGTGGCCATTGAGTTGAAAGTGGAACCAGGCCACTTGTCCTGAAGCCACCACTGCTTAGCAACTCACTGTCCTTACTTATGTTGCATGTTTATTGGGGTGGCTTTAGGGGCACTGAGCCACCGTTGATGGCCACTGACCATCACGATAACCCCCCAGGCCTGACGTGAAGTCCCTGGTGTATGACAGCTGCAAATGCACCCTCCAAACCTGGTTCCCATAATGCTACAGGAGAGTGGGGGTGAGCCGCTCCTCACGATCATGAGTCATGTTCATATTTACCATCACATACGGATTAGCTGCGAGCACAAACTGTGAAGGGTTTTTTTATGCCACTTGTGAAATGAATTCTGCTCGCGGCTGGCAGAAAACTTCCCGGGGTGGTTATGAACCCGCCAGTTCCTTGAGGAAGCACAGTCCTGCCTCCTCCTCTCACCACCAGGCTGACCTCTCCCCTTGGACACCTCGCCCTGTGCCCCTCAGCTCCCCACTACTGCCAGGCCTGGCACCCACAGGCGCTGCCTGGTTTCTTTCCAGGACGATGGTGGGTGGCGTGGTAAAGCAGCCAAATAAGAAAGAGGCCCCCGGTTTGTGGGGAGGCCGGGGGTGAGGAAAGGGGAGAGTGGGGTGTAAGTCTGCTCTTCATTCTAGAGAGGACAGGGACCAGGAAAGGTGCCCTGTAGCTGGATTCCTCTTCTCCAACCAGAACCCCACAGCCTGTTCTCCATTTCCTGAACAGTCAGATAAAGGCAATTCGATACAACCTGGGTGGCCCGTATTTCTGTACGGACAAACTGAAAAGCAAAGATGTCTGGCAAGGCACCGTTCTCTCTCTCTCAACAAGTATTTTAGCACCATCTATTGTCAGACACTGCTCTGAATGGGGAGGAGAGCTGAGATTCTTGCCTTCAAGAAGTTTACAAGGTAGAGGGGGAGGGTAAATCCTAAACCAGAGAACAGATACATGGATCGATCTAATGATACGGGGTGAAACATTTTTTTCACAGGACTGGGATGGTCAACTGCTCAGATTGCGTGTTCAGGGCAGACAGCTAACATCTAAAATCAAAAGAGGGCTCCCAGCAGAGGGAGGAGAACGGGGGAAAAAAATCCTCTGAAGTTAATGTCCCCAACAGTGGGCTTTAAATGTGCTCGAATTACATCCTTACTATCTTACATAAGTGCCAAGCTCAAATACAAAATTTAACCTTTTGTACTTTAAATTAGTTAAGCAAGAGACTAGGTAGATAGCAAATATTTTAGACTTTGGGGGCCACACCTAGTCTCTGTCACCACTACTCAATTCTGCCACTGTAATTTGAAGCAGCCGTAGGTAACAGGTAAGCAAACGGGCATGGCTGGGTTCCAATAAAACTTTATTTACAAAACCAGGCAGCTGGCTGGCCAGAGTTTGCCAACCCTGAGTTAGGGTAAAAAGGAATACAAATATGAATGGTGAAGGAGTCTGGGAAACATAAAACCAACAATGTGTACTGGCTGGTTTATCACCATGTAACGCATAATAGCAACAGGGTGAGAGGAAACCCAACTGCCCAACAAGAGAATGAACAAGCCAGGCTCTGTCAACACAAAGAAAACGAAAGTGACCGTGAAGAATGACAGATTACACAGAAACACGGAAAAGCAAACCTGTCGAGTGGAGAAAGGACACGCCCCAGGAAGGACACGCTGAGTACAATATTAAACTGTACGTTCTTTGATCCAGGGACATGGATAGTGGGGGTGAGTAACAGGGAGAGCTGACTGGAGATTTAGGGTAATAGGGGGGCAGGAGAACATGACATTTTTGTGTTTGTCATTCTGCCTGAACAGGTAATCAAAAACAGAATAGAGGCAAAAGTTGGTGGGGTTTTTTTTGGTTTTGTTTTTTTAAAGATTTTATTGGGGAATTGGGGGAGGGGACCAGCCAAGTTGTTGTTCTTCAGTCTTCATTGTGGAGGGTGCCAGTCGCCATCTGGCTTCCTGTCGGCAGCTCGTGGCTTCTAAGCTCAAGGTGCTGTGTTCAATCTTAGTTGCGGGTGGCCATCGAACAGGCAATCTTGTTGTTACACCAGCTGAGCCATCCTGCCACCTGTTGGCGGCTCAGTGACAGTTCAGCTCGGGCGCAGCATCACTGGCCCATGTGGGAATCAAACCGGTGGCCCTGTTGCTCAGAGTTCACACTCTTAAGCCAACTCTTAACCAACTGAGCCATTTGGCCGGCCCAAAGTTGGTGTTTCGTTTTTTTTCTTAATTTATAAGTTAATTCAACAAATATTTTTAAAAGGTCTATTATATCAGGGGCTACTAAGATTGAAAGTCGGGATAAATGGCATTTCCTATTGGAAGGGGTTGTTGAGAAGTAGGATTTCGTTATTATTTTTATTTTTAATTACAGTAAAATACATATATAATTTATCATCTTAACCATCTTTATGTGTACAGTTCAGCACGAAGTATATTCATATTGTTGTGCAACCAATTTCTAGAATTTTTTTCTCTTGGAAAAATGAAACTGTATATTCATTAAACAACACCTCTGCTCTGGCAACTACCATTTCACACTATTTTTTCAACTGAGTACTCTAAAAACCACATCAAAGTAGAATCATACAGTGTATTTGTCTTTTTTGTGACGGGCTTATTTCACTTAGCATAACGTTCTCAAGGTTCATCCATGTTGTAGCATGTATGAGAATGTCCTTCCTTTTTAAGGCTGAATAATATTTCATTCTATGTACCCCATTGTATTTATCCATTCAGCTGTCCATGGATACGTAGGTTGCTTCCCCTTGTGGCTACTGTGAATAATGCTGTTATGAACACAGGTGTACACATATCTCTTTGAGACTCTGCTTCCAATTCTTTGGGATGTTTACCCAAAGATGGAATTGCTGGATCACATGGTGATTCTATTTTTAGGTTGGTTGTTTTTTTTTAAGAAATGCTGTTGTCCATAACATTTGTACCATTTTAGGTGCCTGGCTATGTGTTCCAATTTCTCCACAGCCTCATCCACACTGGTGGGAGGCAAAACTATTTAGAACTGAAATCTTGGCTGTACCCTGTCACTCCCTAACATCATATATACTGTGAAGTGGGTTTTGTTTGTTTGTCTGTCTTCCCAACCAGAATGGAGAGGAAGGACCCTATTTTGCTCACTGCTCAATCTCTAGCACCTAGTCCAGGACTTGTATGAGGTATGACCTTAGGTATGGGGTAGGTGCTCAAATATTTGCTGAATGAATGAAAGAATGAACCTTCTCAATGTGACAGATAAAGAATCAAATGAGATAAGATCATGGATATAGAAAGAGCCAAGCACGCCCAACTTTGCATTCCACTGAGGAAGCTGGTGCCCTTGGCAAAGTCACATTTCTCCGATCCCGTATACGCCTTTGGAAAAGGGAGGTAACAATACGTTCCACATAAGGTCATTGTGAAGAGTAAATACCATGACATATGTGAGTTCCCTAGCATAACGCCTGACACATAACAAGTGGTCAGTCAAAGGCAGCTCTTTCATCATGGCGGCTTCACTATAATGCACTATATATGAATATAAGGTACTCTTAAAGCCTAATTCTTCAGACCAACCTCGCCGCCCCCTCCACCCCCCAACACATACACAGCACAAGTAAATTGGAACCAAGATATTTAGTTGGTGGCAAGATCACTGACACTTCTGTTGAAAGAATAGTCTTAACAGAACTAAAAACAGAATAATATCACAATACGAATGATGCCATAGTATTTGTTTATCTATCATTTAGGGATTCTTCTTCTTCTTTTTTTTTTTAACACTATTTTTGGTTGTAAGTCCACTAATAAAAATGTAGTTGCAAGGGCCGGCCGAGTGGCTCAGTTGGTTAAGAGCTCGCTCAAGAGTTTGAGCTCTGAGCAACAGCAGTTCGAGTCCTGGCCTGAGCTGAGCAGCCACTGAGCAGCCAACAGGTGGCAGGATGGCTCAGCTTAAAAAAAAAATGTAGTTGCAGGGTCATGAGTCGATCATGGCTGGAGTGGATGGTCCAAGCTTTCTCTTAGCAAAAAATACGAATAAAAATAAAATGAAAAAATTTAAAATATGGTAATTCTGGAGATGATTTAACATTGTAAAGATACTAAGTCTTCACAAATTAATAATTCAATGCCATGCCAATCTTAATCTTAGATTTTTTTAAAAAATAAAAATTGACAAAATGAATCTAAATTTCACTGGATTAATAAAATACATAAAGCTAGCCAAGACATTTTTGATGATAAATAATGATGTGGCTGTGTTCACTCAGACAATTGAAAGCTATTCGCTTATGATTTATGGACTCTTTTGTAGGTACACTCCACATCTAGAAAAGCTTGCATTTAAAAGCTGGAGGAGGATATGCAAGATGAGAGACATTTGTCTTATAAAAACATACTATAGAAATACAGTAATGTAAATACAAACCACGTAAGGCAGAAGACAAATAGCTCAGTGGAACGGAAGAATCTCGCTACAGAATTTAATGTATGAGACATGCTATTTCAAATAAATGAGGAAATTATGTAATAAATACTGTTGGGACAATTAGCAGTTCATTCAGAAAAAAACAAATTTGGACTCTCCCCCTACCTCACATCATACCCAAAATTAACTGCAGGGATTAATGATAGAAAGGGCATGGTCACTCAGATAGGAAAAGGGTTAATTCATACCACCCGTTTTTAAAATTTTCTGGGGCTGAGCAACCAAAGAAAGAGGCTGACAACTCCATCATTACATCAAGAATTTATTATGGGATTTATATACAAGGCACAGGAAGTGACTCTTCTCCATGACGCTAAAGAATTACACAGAACAGGGCAGGGTGGATATAGGGGTACTGGTGTGTACGTGCTTGCCTGGGCAGGGCAAGGGCCTGATCCGGGGGCCAGCATGCATTGGGGTACAGGGCTGTGGTCACCAGATAGTCTCTGAGTGGCTTTCTGGGAAGCAATCTCTGCACTGGCCCAGGTCTGGCTGGGGGTTTGGCAGTGGTCACATCCCGGAACCATCTCTCCTCCTCACTGCCTTTTTGTAGGGCAATTTGGTATGTCCCATCAACATTTAAAATGTGCGAATTGTTTGCCCCAGCAATTTCAGTTCTCAGACTTCCTCAAGTTGACCTACTTATATTTGTGCACATGGATTTATGTGCAGCTGTGCTCACCGTGGTGCGTATAATGTGCTAGTGAAAAACTGGAAACACGCTCCACGTCCATCAGGAGGGGAGTAGCTAAATAGATTACCCCCAGCCATCCAATGGGTTACTACATGCGGTCATTCAAAGGAATACGACAGGTTCATTCATTCATTCATTCACTCCTTCACGCATTCATTCAATAAATAAATATTTATTGAGCACCTACTATGTTACAGGACCAGTTCTGGCACTGGGGACAGAGCAGAGAACAAAACAGTATCTACCTTCATGGGGAATACATTTTAGCAGGGTTGACAGTCCATGAACAAAGAGCCAATAAAAATATAATAGGATTCAAAGTCAGAAATCTTGTGAAGCAAACTACAGGTGAGGGAGATGGCTTTTTACACTGAGTGACTATACAATGCCTCTCTGAGGAGGTGACGTCTGAGTTTTATTTGAAAAAGTTCTTCAATCATGAAGAAGAGGCCTCTGAAAAAATTAAGATAAAAAAATTACAATATATTGGGGTTTTTTTAAAGTATACATATCTTTGTCTCCCTATACATACCTGTAGGTCTATAGGTATAGATACTGACACCAGCCAAACTGCTAACCTTAAAACTTTTTTCTGTGGGTGTAAACTCACATATTTTACAGTAAAAGTATTTATGAACTGTGTCTGAACAAAAACTCTTAAGAGCACATATGCAGAAAAGAAGAGCATTGACCTTGGGGTAAAAAATGGCCAGGTGTGTTCAAATCCTGGGTGGCTCCAAGGGCTAGTTTTGTGACCTCAGGCAAGGACTGGTCTTGTGGTTTCTGTTCTAGGGTCTGGTGACATTTTTGGTTGTCACAATTGGGGAGGAGGGAGTGCTGTTACCGGCATCTAGAAGGTGGAGGCCAAGGGTTCTGCCCAACATCTTACAATGAACGGAGGACAACCACCCCCCTGCTCCCTGCACAAAGAATTATCCAGCCCCTGATGTCCAGAGCTGACGTTGAGAAACCTTACTCTAGAAAAGCGGGCAAGGTCCGCCTCACAGGGCTGAAGACTAATTGTGTACAATGTGCTTAATGAGCACAGCCCCCAGGCACAGAACAAGCCCTCAATACATAGGAGCTCTTATCTTTATGACCGGACTTCCCCCAAATTAAAAAAAAACTTGAGCTGGGAGGAAGTGGTAGTACCAGGAATCAACTCTGCTGAATTCTAATTCTGGTGGCTTACTAGAAGAAATCTTTGGTTTTTTTGTTTGTTTTTTCCTTTTTAAAGAGGGCGCAGCTCAAGGTGGCCCATACAGGGATCGAACCGGCAACCTTGTTGTTCAGAGCACATGCTCTAACCAAGTGAGCCACCCACCCGCCCCCATCCTCGCTCTTTTTAACTGCAACCCAGGTCTCCACAGGGCGTTTGTGTCTGCCGATTAGAGATGGTGGACGAAGGCTTCCTCATGCCTCCTGGGTTTTGTTTTCTTGTTTTCGTTTCTTCCCATGATCAGTTCAGGAACGTTCCTACTGGACTCTCCGTGGTCCCTTGTATAGTCATCTATCTTTCTATGGTGGTCATTTCCTTCCACCTGAGTGGGTTCAAGAACACACTCAGGTTTCTCTTGTTGGAAAACCAAAATAAAAAAATCAAAACCCTCCGAGCCTCACCCCCTTCCTCCAGCTACCAGCCTTCTCTTTGTACCCCTTCTCATGAAACTCGAGAGATGCCTGCACTCACTGTTGCTTCATTTCCTCCTTTTTTGGCCCCCTCCAGTGTGGCCACCCACCGTAAACCTCCCCCCCCCCGCCCCGCCATCACCAAGTTCAGCAAATGGCTCTCGCCACGTGCCCAGTCACTCATCATCTGGCATGGCTTCTTTGCTGCATCCAAGCTGTGGACCACTGCCTTGGACATCCCTTCCCTGTCCTACCCACTCCTGTTTTCCTCCTCCCGCTCTTCCTGTCTGCCCTGCTCACTCATCCTCTTCTCAACCGTTATTAAACGGAGACCTCGGAGGCCTGGGCCAAGGCCACCCTCTCCTCCCGCTCTGCTCAGTCCCTCCACAACCTCATCTCCGCCTAGCGCTTCTCTGGCCTCCACACCAGACTCGCATATCCATCCCTGGTCCCGACCATTCCTTTTGAGTTCCCAGACCAGAATATGTACAAGTGTCTATTGGCCGTTTCTGTTGGGTTTGTCTCAGACCCCCCTTAACTCAAGACACTCACAACTGATGTCATGATCATCCCTGGGAACCTGGTCCGATTCCGGGACTGGCCTGGCCATTCACTTAAGTGGGGAAGCCGGCAGCTTAGAGGATTCCTCCGTCCCAAAACCAATCTGTGTTCAGGTTCTGTGTTGCCTCAGCATCCCCTACCCTCCATACTGTCCCCACGCGACTGCACTCGCCTAACTGCCCCCCCCCTACTTCTTTGCTTCTCTACAACCCCCCATTCTCCCTGTAGCCATCTATTAAAAATGACTGTCTATTCATCACACCCAGCCCTACCTGCTGGAAACTCTTGGACCCACTGCTCTAAAGATAAAACCCACTCCTTACCTTGGCCCACAAGACCCTGCACTGCAGTCTGGCCCCATCCACTCCCCAGCCTAACAGTGCCCAGAGCGCCCCATGCCCGTCTCCACAGCTCACCAGGTGCCCTGCTCGGCTCGCCTCAGCTCCCCCCCCACACCTCAGGGACATGTGCCCGACCATGCACTCATGGCCACAGTATCGCCTTTACAGCCCTTATCATAGTTGGAATTTTAATCATATCCGCCTCCTGGGAATACGAAGGGGGAAAGCACAGCGAGCTTACGAGGCCACTGACCCTGTCATATTGCTAATCATTATATCCCTAGCACCTGGGCACAGAACTTTACACTCAATAAATATCAGTGGGTAATAAACATCCAACAAATAGAAGCTATGATTACAATCTCTGAGCAGATGCGGGCAGATGGCAAACTCGTGACTGGCCCCAGAGGTCTTATTTAACTTGGGCATCACCTGGGCCAATTCTGGAAAGAAAGCCAAGGTGTGAGGGGAGGCCTGGGGAACACAGTGCGGTGCTTTTGCTCCATCGGCTGAGTTTTTCCCTCAACCGGTCTGGCTGTAGGGGTCGGGTGGGCAGTGTTTCTCTCAGGAACACACAAACGAGCTGAACTCGCGTGGGAATGGAAAGAGAAGGCCCGAAGAAGTCAAGCTGTTCTAGACAAAGAGAGACGACCATCAAGGTTTGGTTCTTGAATATGTATTTTTTACTGAAAAAATCATTCATAAATTAACATACAAAAATGTACAAACACATGAGTAAATTATGTAATGACAAAGGACTATTTTTGTGAAAAGTGTTTTTCAAAACATCTTTAGATTTCAGTGCAAAAATGTATCCCTGGCACCTCTTAAAACATAAGAACAAGCTCAAAAAAAAAAACCAACAAAAAAGACGTAGTGATGGAAATAAGCTAGCTACGTTCAATGTCATCATCAGTGGTGAGTGGATACAATCGATGCCATGTGCCTGTTGCTCAGCTATTAATGTCTGTGGTAGAGGGGCTCGACCAAGAGTCCCTGTCATGTCAAAATGAATGTTTTTGCAAATAACCTCCCCACCCCACCCCCCAAAAAAAAACAGTGTGAAAAGAGAAACCTTTCCCAGTACCCAATAATCAAAGACAAGAATGATTTAAGGGGTCACCCATCAGTAGCCTTAAAGAGTTTCAGCTGCCAAAATATGCTCAAGGTCACATTTGGTTCTTATAGTTCTTTTTTTTTTTAACATGAGAGTTTCACACCATTAACAGCACAGGGCCTGGCTGTATGTTTTTAACATTTTAGCTCCCCACACAATAGTCAGCTTGGATAAATGACTAACAGTGCACAGTAAGAGATTTCACACTCATAAAACAAACTCACACATGATTGCAAGATGATTCAAGTGACCCTACCACAATCAGTGAAAAGAGACCTTTCCTTTTCTTCAAATCAGTGTTTTCTTTTTTAAATCAGGTGTTAGCCTTTCGCCAACATTTGGTTCTTGGTGGTGATAATGTTAATAAAAAAGCTTCAAACAAGGTCATTTTACAATGCTGCCAAGTATCAGTTGGTCTATCCTGGCAAATTCTTCCAAATGACATCATAGTTCTGTCACACTGAAAGCCACTCACAGCTTTCAGTGATGAAAGAGGGGAGGAGGAGAAGGGTGAGGATCTGGGGGTGCAGGGGGAGAGGGGGGAAGAAATCTTTATTGCTATATGCACCATACATCAAAGGAAAACCAAATGAACATCTGTCTGTATGTAATGTTCCCTCGTGAAGGTCTTTTAAAGCATGAAATTTCAAATTCTTTTAAAACATATGATACAACTTACCAGCATTTTCAAGGGCAGACGCCTGCTCTCTCATATGAGCCGATAAGAGCTTTGCAATGCAATTTATTTTCTAAATACCACTCTATTCTTCAAAAGAACAAAAACACGAACAAAAAACAAGGCCTGGCCAATCACTCCCACAGCTTGTGGGGATCATATGTCCATGGGACCAACACATGCAACGGAAAAAACCCCAACCCACACGTGTGTACACAAATAGACCTCTACACGCACATCCATGTAAACCATGAAAATTAAGGAAGTCGAAGGCAAACAAGGCAATTAAAAAAAATATGAAGTACTTTTCGGAAAGTACTCCCAATCACGATATATAAATATGTTTTATGGAAAAGGAAGAAAACTGGCATTTTTCAGAATTCTGCAGAAGCCAACAGGGAATATGAATTGAGGGGATTTGGCTCAGGGAAAAACAGAGGCACAAATTCAAGTGCAACTTGGAATCTGACTTCAAAAAGCACATGGGGTGTGAACAGAACACTTGGGCTCTTGCATCCTGGAGCTCTGTTAGTCTAATCTCAAAGCTCTGATTTAATCTCTCCAGAATCGCACTGACCCACCACACGCAAGTGTCACCCGCTCCCTGGCAGAGTGCTGTACCCGCCACTTGCTCATTTGTTCTATGTGCTAGTTAACAATGTTTATAAAGAGCCTGTCCAGAAACCAAAAGGGGAAATATTCAGAGGAATCACTGAAGCGAGCTGGTAATTTAGGCACAGATTTCAGAAATTGTGACCACGTTCCACAATAGAAAAAAAAATTCTAAAAAGGGGAGGGGGAGAGAGAGAGGAAGGGAGAGAGGGAGGAAGGGAGGGAGGGAGAGGGAAAAAGAGAGAGAGAGAAGGAAAGAAGACACCACCCATCCTCCCTCTTTATTTATGTATTTATTTTTCAGCTGAGTCATCCTGCCGCCTACTGGCAGCTCAGCAGCAGCTCAGCTCGGGCCGGGAATCAAACCGGCGACCCTGCTGCTCAGAGCTCGCACTCTCTCGAGCGAGCTCTTAACCAGCTGAGCCACTCGGCCGGCCCCCTCTCTTTATGATGAAAGGACAAAAAGTCCAGGGACGCAGGGGCGAGCCCTCCCCTGAAGGGTTTGCTTTGAGCAGGGAGAGCAGCCTGCTGTAAAACAGCAGCTCCCGCTCAGCAGAAGGTTGGGAAGAGTTCGTACTGCCCGACGGGGAACATAAAATTCTGAGCAGAAGTCCAGAGCAGCACTTTGGAAGAAGGGGGTGGGCGGGGGCAGAAGTCAGCTACCAGTGACCAAGACTGGACTCTTGTTCTTTTGTGACATGCCCTAACTCCACTCCCTTCCAAAGTGACAGCAATTTAGGAGATATATTCTTCCACTGCATTTGAACAGTTTCTACATTTGCCAACCAAATAAGTGATCTAATATATAAATCCTCAGTTTGAATTGAAGCCAGCTATATAAAATTAAATTTTTAAAAAGGCATTTTACATGGCTTATTTACAATTATACTTCTTCAAGAAGTGATTGTTACATGTTCTATTTATCTTCCCCAATCCCTCCCCTCCACCCTCAATCCCCACCCAAAGCAGGTTTAAAAAAAAAAAAAAAAGAAACGGAAGAGAACACCAGAGATGAAGAATGGCGAGTGGCGTTTAGTCTGCTCTTCCTGCACCACAGTTGCCCTGCGGTGGGGGTTTGCCTCTTGCCCTGAAGCCCAAGAAGCTCCAAAGGCCATTCGTAGGCGAGGACTCTGGGGCGGGGCCATGGTGGGTCCCAGCTCTGGCTCTGGGGACGTTGGGGTAGGAGGCGGGGAGAAGAGCAGCAGGCCAGACGTCGGTCTTGTGAAAACAGAAAGCAAGTCCTGATCAGAGAGGGTCCCGAGCTTACTCCCTCAAGCCCAGTGGGTCCAACAGGTGTTTTGTGCGTGTACTCGGTTCACATTTTTTTCCTGGAACCCTGTGATCCTTCATTAGATGCTGTATTTCTAGTTCTCTTCTGGTGTGGAGCCCCAAGACATCTCATCAGGCTGCTTTCTTGGTGGAGGTGGGTAAAGCAAACATATATTCTCTCCTCATCTCAGTACTCGGTCACCTGAGCCAGCTCGGGTGTCAAGTTGACAGTAATGTTTTTATACAAGGCGTCGTATGTGATGTTTGCAAAGTAGTTCAAGTTGTTGAGGCCGTCCAGCCCTTGCCGCTCTTTGGACTTCCTCAGCAGAGCATACCTGTTGGTGTAGAGAGCAGGGGAGGCTCTGAGCACGGGGCCAATCTCCTCACGACAGAGGATGGAGCAGGGCAGACCACAGCAGGGGACACAACCCAAGGCAGTCCTTTTCGCCACATGGCGCGTGGCTGGCCCTTCTACTCCATGCGAAATGTTTTTATTATTAGAAACACCTCCTATTTCATGCCAGGCACTCTACTTATTACATTATTTCATTTAATGCATCCACCCCTTAAGCAAATGAGGAAACCAAGGCTCATGATGTTAAATGACTTGCCCAAGGTCACAGAGTGGAGAGGAGGTAAGATACTAAAAATACATCAGATGGGAAAGTGCAGTCTGCACTCAGAGTCCTCTTACTCCCATGAAGACAGAGTTCATGCATGAGAACTGGCCCTCCAGAGAACAGTCCTCGCCCAGTTAACAAGATACAGAGAGCCACTCTTGAAAGTGCAGAGATGTCACTCCTTCCACCCGCCCCAATCAGTCCAACCTGGAATTTCCTTACTGAAAGCAAACAGGGTATTAAATTAACTGCAACCACACAAATAGAAGCTCAGGGGCACCCTTCCAGAACCGAGGCTTGCAAGAAAGGGTGCCAATTCTGTTTTGTCACGTCAGCGGAAGTCACAGAGGCCTTTACCCGAGTGGACTCCTCTCCAACGCCCTGAAGGCCAGAGGAGACTACGCAGCTTAAGACGTAGAATGAGTGGCTTCCTTAAAAGAGTTTACGATCAAATTTTTCACCAATATTCTGATTTCGCCCTCAAACATCTGCCTCACAGTTAAATGAAAATATATATGGAAACGACAAAACTGCTGTCAGAATAGGACCTTGGAGAGGGGCTGTCATATGTTCTGGCATGTCTGGAAATGCAAAGTATAGAGGATATTTGTATGAGGAATAAATAAACTGCACCAACCTTCCGAGAAATTGGACTTCTCCTCGATGGTGATGAGGAATGGACTTGTACTTCCCAGTGTCACCTTCCGGCCGGCTCACAGAATAGCCTGCATTCTGCACTCTGTCCCAGACAAAGAAAATGGCTTTTAGATAAAACGATCAAGTCCTAAAGGTGACCAAACTTATGCAGAGGCTGAGAAACCCCAAGGTGAACAACAGAACTTCTGCATCTAAATATTCAAACTGGCTATGCCCTCTGGGTAAGCTCACAGTTTTAGAAAAGAAGTCTACGATACAAAAAAGTTTTGAAAAAAAGAAAAGACATTCAAAGTTCTTGAGAGTAAGGTTGGATGCGGGTTCTTGGGTGCAGGTCCAACAGTGCGTGCCCCGGCTGATGAGTGCACACGTTCTCCCTCTCCACTGACTTGTTTGGGTCTCATATATTTTGGGTCACAAATATTTTTCTCAGGGGTGGACAGCACCTTTTCCGTCCACAACCCAACACAAAGCAAGTCAGTCAAGTCAGAGTTGCTGTGTGTTTTCCCTGCTTAGGAAGAACTTATGTCTCGGCCCATTAAACCCATCACCATGGAGATGAATTTATTTATGAACATCCTCTCATCTAGACGTAAAGCTTCACAATTTATGAAGTCACTATGAGGGAAGCAGAATTCAGAGGAGGTGTTCAGGATACTGATCCTAATATGATAAAGAGTAATATTTCCCAAGGTGGGTTTACTGGAAACTTGATGGGGCTCTGCGAAGTCATTAATACACGGAGGGAGACTGTGAATGTTTCTATGTGAAATTTACGATCGTTTTCATATTATTTCAGTATCCGCCTGACTCCAAATTATACTCTCATTTGATACATATATATGGAACGCCTACTGTATGCCTGGAATGGTGCTGGGGAGCTGGGGAAAGCCAGCCACAGTTCCCGCATCACCACCCCTCTGCCCCCAACGCTGAGCTGGAGAGAGGGCTAGGTGAGAACTGTGGCCGGTGTCCCAGGAGAGCGCAAATGGATTCAAGGACCAGTCACACCAGATGCGTGTGTGGAAGAGCTCTTCATCTTCCATAAGTTCCTAAGAAGCCCAAATTAAAAAGAAGAGATGCCATTTTCACCTAACAGATTGAGAAAGAATTGTCTGGAGCTGCTTTGTCCAGCGTAGCAGCCATGAGCCACATGTGGCTACTGAAGGGCAAAAATGTGGCCAAAATTTTAAAGGCTGTTTCTATGCAATGTTGGCAGTGGTGTCAGCAAATGGGCACTCAAACGCACTGTTGGTCGGAATCTTTTTGCAATCACTTTTGGAGGAACCTTTGGCAATAACTATCAAAATGTAATGTGCATTTACTTCTTGACTCTGCAGTTCCACAACTACTCATTTAATCTAAAGAAATATTTGCACACGTGAACAAAGGATGTCCAGGCATTTCTAGAAGACACCAGAAGGAGGGGAGTACCTGTTCCACAGGTCGTCGTCTTCTCCACCCCAACCCCAGAAAGCATTAGGGAAGCCGTTGATTTTCCGAAACTGTTCCACTGTTAAGCCGCTCACGCCACCAAAGAACTCAGTGTAAGGAAGCCTGAAAGGACATGCACGGCATCAACCATCTGTGCATTAAAGGGTGGCTTTTTCTGGTACTGCCTTAAGTAAAACAACGCTCTCTGTGCTGCTGCCCGAGTTGTCTCCTCACACTGAGATGCATCAACCCAAGTAGCTCACTGAATTTTTAATGACAGCTTTATTGAGACATAATTGACATACCATGTAATTCTTCACCCATTTTAAGTGCAATAATTCAATGATTTTTAGCACATTCAGAGTTGTGCAACCATGACCACAATCAACGTTAATACATTTCATTACCCCAAAGAAGCCTCGTACTCACTAGTAGTCAGCGACTCCCCATTTCGCCCTGCTCCCCTCAACCCCATGCAATCACTATTCTCCTTTCTCTGTAGATTTGCCTATTTTGGACATTTCATAGAAGTGGAATCATATAATATGTGGTCTTTCGTAACTCATCTCTTTCACTTAGCATAATGTTTTCGAGGTTCATCCATGTCGTCACGTGTATCAGTACGTCATTCCTTTATATTGCCCAACACTGTTCCGGGTTGGGGGATACAATACACTACATTTCATTTACATTCATCGGCTCATGGACATGCAGGGTTGGAGCTAACTGGATTTGCCATTTTTGCATCTCTCATCATCCTTTTCTATTTAACTTATTTAATTAAAAGGAAATGATACTCACAGATACATATACTTATCCAATTTAGTTGCAAAGTGCCTTGGCATCTGTCCACATCCATAATAGTTACGATCGCTTTCTGGTATATGATCCACATCATGAAAAATCAGACAGTCCCAGTCTAAGTCCTTCATTGCTTCTTGAAAACCGACATTGAAAAGCATGGCTCGATTAAAGGGCTGGGTGCCAACCTACAAGAAGCAGAACTTTATTTTTAAAAGGACTCTTGAAGCAAAATCACTGCTGCCTCAGCCCTGCCTAAAGGAAAGCCTACGGAAAGCGCCTGGGAGAGATCAGTGGGCCAGAGAGAGGCAGACCCAGGCCAGTCATCGCTGACTCACAGGCCACCTGATAGAAAGGGGCGATAAAGATAAACCCCAGCTCCTCTCTCCCAAGGCTGTTGTGAAGGCAGATATTGGGCCATAAAACCGCATTTAGAAGATTAGCAGCCCCATAAAGAGAAGGAGGAACTATACTGCCATTTCTACTTGCAGCTCCTTATCTTAAAGGGAGATTTCCTGGGTCTGGGGTCTGAAGACACCACTCAAAGCAGCTTCTGCAAAACCACTACACAATAGGCCTTTGTTCAAGGGCAAACAAAGTTCCATCCTGGACTCCAATCTGCAGGCACTAAGCAACTGAAATTTCAAAGAGGAGGGCAGAACTGCTCTCCGTTCCCCTCCCGCCTCAGGCTGACTCAATCGTGAGATGTCAGTGCCACTGGCTCTGCACACTGAAGATGGATTCACTTGAAGCGCTCAAAACTGCTCTCAGGAGAGACAGGACAGGAGAGAAAAGACCACTCACTTGCTCGACCACATAAAACGCAAACTGCAGGCGCTGGCGCTGAAGCATAGGGATCAGGTGTCTGAGCAGGACTGGGAGGTGCTCATGGCGGTTCCGGAAGGGGACCAGGATCGCCACCTGCAGGGGATCACAGCAAAAGAGGCCGCCCCATTAGCCCCCTCAACTTCCACTCTGTAGCAGGACACTCCTGCAGAATCGGTGACCAGCTCTCGGGGAGCAGCGCTAGGAAGCTGCCTCGTCCTTGACTTCCTCTAAAGAAAGACCACGTGGGCAAGTCGACCCTTGGAAGTATGCGGGCCTGGCTCTTACACGCACCATCCCATGTGCACATGGGACAGCTGAAGGAATTCATGCTAGACTGCAGCCCAGAGGAAGACATACGTTCTCTGCAGTGACCCAATTACATAGATATATCCACAGATGTATAAACATACAAATAAAAGTACGCTTTACAACACAGCACTTCCCCTCACAGCGTGCACTGCATTCGACACAGATGTATTTATTTAATGATGGTCACTAAATTGATTTTACATTCCGACAGTGGGCTGGAAACACTGACCTGTTCCAGGTCTGCTCTGATCATGGCTGCACCATGGCATCTCACAGGGGCACAGAGGAAGCACTGCAATAAGTACTTGTGGGAAGAATGGATTTAAGCCAGTGTCAGAAGCTTGACAACACTACTGATATCTCCTGGCTACAGCCATGCAGGAAAACACTAACAAATTCTCAGGGTCGGACTAACTGACTGCACTTTTTGTTCCACTAAACTCGGGGTACTGATGGTGAATAGGGCATGAAGCACTGAGTTTGTGAAGGTGGCTTTCTATAAAGATGACAAAAAGGCCTTGCTCAGTCATCAGAACGAGGCAAATGTCTGTGGCTCCAGGAGTCCTTTGGGAAACCTACTCCAACATATTTCCATCAACTGCGAATACTTTTCGCTGGGTAGCAGGGCACCAATTATGAAATGTCAGCCAGTGAAGCCCGTGGTGATTCGGGACCGTGGCAGTCCCAGTGGGCTGCCCCAGGCAGCACTTCCGGTCTGACTGCACGCCTTACCTTCCACCGCGGCACGCAATCGCGAGGCGTCCAGTGACCTCCAAGCTTGATGGCTGGGTCTTTGGAGAAGAGTTCATGAATGGCATCCATTCCGATTTCACTCATGTTTATGTCTATTGGGCCCTCTGAATAGAGAGGAGGGGAGAAAAAGAGTTAAGAGGTCAGAAAATGATAGATTCTTTTCTCTATGTTCAGGGCTTTACTCTCTGGAGTTCAACACTGTTTCAGCTTGTTGTGTTTTTAACAGGGATGGGAATCCTGTCCTCTGCTTTCTAACTCCCTGAGTTTCAGTTCATCACTATTATTGGGTAAAGCAGCAAATCAAGAAATTAAGACTAAGTTCTGCTTCTGCCAAGGGTGTGGGAAGAAATGAAGACCAAGTAACACAGCAGCTGAACTTCTCAAAGAGGAAGGAGAAAAGCGGCTGAGCTTAGAGCCGTCTCTGCATACTCCTGAGACAAGTACAGACACACTGTCCCAATTAATTTATCAGTGACCCTGACCGGTCATGTCCAGACTCAGAACACTCATCATCTCTGATTTAAGTTACGAAGCGGAGCCGTCTAAACCACAGAAAAAGCATAATACTGTGCTGTCATTGCTTTAGATTACACATGGGACTCCAAGAAAAAAGAAAAGACAGAAAGAAAAGATCAGAAAAATTTTTTAACTAGTACTTTGTTAAGAAAATAACTTCCCTCATATCAAACAAGTTATAATCAGGGTTTAAGATTTATACTAAAAGACCAAGCTGGTTGCCTGTCCTTTCTCTAGGACATCCTAATAGACCCCAGGTTACAAAGGAGGGTGAATGCACAAAGGAAAGACAGAACAATGTAGAAAACAACACCAAGAACACAGGCAACCTTGCAGAGGACTGAAGAGTCAGCACCCCATAACTTGCATAACCCCTGTTTCCAATGGCAGGGATGCGTCTCTTCACAGGTAGGCATATTGAGACAGCAAGAACACTCTCCCTTGTATTTGAATCCAATAAAAAGACGCACCAGTTTTAAGAGCAGAGGAAGCTAAGTGAGAGCTCTACTCACTCATGGAAGGGAGCCTTTCGGGGCAGGTGTGGTTTGCAAAGTAGGTGAAGTCTTCAGGAAGAAAAGTTGTGGTTTGTAGAAAGGTTTCGCTGTGGTTCAAGTCAAGAGGATAATCTAGATAGGTGAGGAAAAAAGTCAACTCAGGCTGGTACGTGATCAATTCTGCAATTCTTATATGCCTACCAAAGACGTTTTTTTCTTAAGGCATCTTTTGTGAAGCAAGACTCTGGTAGCTCTTCACTGCAGCTTAAAAATCTGAACCCATCAATAAAAATGTTAACCAGATGATACCATTTTAACCTGTTTTTATTTATTTATTTTAAAAAACTTTATTAGGGAACAGTGTGTTTTTCCAGGGCCCATCAGCTCTAAGTCAAGTTGCTGTTTTTGAATCTAGTTGTGGAGGGCTCAGCTAACTGGCCCATGTGGGGATCAAACCAGCAACCTTGGTGTTATGAGCCCGCGCTCTAACCACCTGAGCCAACTGGCTGGCCACCCCCAGTGTTTTAATTGGGTTGTCGGAAAGGTCACGACGTACTTTTTCTATGTTTTTCGTTGCAAAAACGCGTCATGACTTTTCTGACAACCCAATATTCTGATTGGTAGTACAGCTTTCTGTGCACTCAGGTTACAGTTAAATATCTCTACAATGTAATTATAAAAAGAGCACCCCCCCCATACCTTATTCTCTAAAGGAATTGCTCTCACTTCTTTGTTCACTCCATTCGCCTACACAGTTAATCTTGATGCTTCCGTTAGGTCTCACCTACTGACTTTCCACCATGGGGGACGAGGGTTCCCCTCCCACCCCTCCCCTGCCTCACCACACACAGGCCTTTTCCATCCTCCAGTCTCCCAATAGTCATATATGATCGCTGTGGTTAGGGCAGGCTTTAGTATTTATAGTATGACGATTCTACAGATATTACTCATAGCTGAGAATGTGGAAAGCAATGATTATTTCTGTCTCCTGCATAATCTTGGTTTGACTGGAGTGGCTCTTGTTTTTCTGTTTGCCAAGATTTATACGGAATACTGACTCCCTCAACACCATGCCCTCTCTCACTGGATTTCCACTTCAGACATTCACAGGCATCAGGGATTCTCTCAACGTCATCCTCCCAAAGAAGGCCCAGTGCCTTCTGGCCCCTCCATTTTGGACAGGCTCTCCTTTGCGCCTGATGTGCAGATGTTATCCCCGGATTTCCCTTCCTCAGTGGCCTGGAGGGTCCTTCCATCTCTGTACAGTATTGAACTTCATTTTTCCGAAGTTTAATGTCTCCCTTTTTCTCATTGATAGAGCGCATCCTCCAAGTAACTTCCTAAGAAGGGGGATGGGAAGTGATTTTGCAACCTTGTATATCTGATTGCTTTTAGTCTTCCTCACTTGACTCACAGTTGGTTGGGGTTACAGGATTCTAGGCTGGAAATAATTTTCCTTTCGAGCTGTGAAGGGGCTATCCCCCGGCCTTCTAGATTCCACTGCGCCTGTTAAGTTCCAATTCCTCATCTCTGTCAAAAGTGACCAGCAATTTCTCTCTGGAAGTGTAAAGAACTTTCTCTTTGTTCAGGAAATTCCACAGTGGTGTGCCCTGTTTGGGGGTCTATTTTCACCCACTGTCTTGACCACTGGGTGGGTCTTTAAAGTCTGGGATTCATGTCTCTTTGTTCTAGACTTTGGAGGCGGGGAGGAGGTATTACTGTGGCGACTGACTCCCCTATGTACTCTGTGCTGTCTTTCTGGAGAACAGAAAACATCACTCAGCTGTTGGACCTCCTAATCCTCTAACTTTCTCATCTTTTCTACCCGATTTCCCATCTTGCCATTTTTCTGCCCTACCGATTTCTCAATTTTACCCAGCCCTTCTTTTAATAATCATTACTTCTATCGTATTTGTAATTTCAAAGAGTCCTTTTATTTTCTGAATGTTCATTTCTTATATATTCTTGTTTCATGTTTGCTATCCTTTTTCTCTTACCCTTGAGAATACATATTATTGCTGGGGTTTTTTTGTGTGTTTTTTTAAAAGATTTTATTGGGGAATTGGGGGAGGGGAACAGCGTTGGGGAATCGTGGGAGGGGAACAGACAGGTAGACAAATTGCTGTTTTGTTCTTCAGTTTAGTTGTGGAGGACATTGCTTCACTGGCCCATGTTGGTATGATCATTGTGCTCTTCCTGGGTGAGGCAATTGGTTGCTGGTCATTGGTCGGCCACTCACTGTGGCTCACAGCTGCTCACGCTGGCTGACAGCTACTCACGTAGCTCATGACAGCCCACTGCAGCCTACACAGCAGCCCAGCTCCAGGTCAAGCTGTTGTTCATCATCTTAGCTGTAGAGGGCGCAGCGTCACTGACCCTTAATGTGGGATCCGAACCGCGCCCCTGCTGCTCAGAGCTGGTGCTCCCAAGCAAGCTCTTAACCAACTGAGCCACTCGGCTGGCCCCATATTATTGCTGTTTTAATATTCTCCCAGCATAGTCTGTTTCTTCTCATTTGCTGCTACTTGTTTGTTTTGATCACTAGCACAGTGATCCTTAGTCATCTGCTAATATTTAAGAGTGGGGCATTGATCAGCTCACGGGAAGGTTTGGACAGAGGTGCTTCATCATAGGGTGTTATGGCCGGAAATTTGGTTTGGAAACTCCCATTGTGAATATCTTTGGGTCTTTTCTCTTGGTCTGGTCAGATTCCCAGAGAAGCCGATTCTAATCTGCCAAAATGGTACAGTCCTGGCTACCAGCATCCTAGAACTGTGAACACCTAAACCAAGCCAGGGGTCCCCAAGCTAAGGGACCGTCCCTCTCTCTGTTTTACCATCTCTGAAGGTTATCAAGTCTCCAGTGCTTTGCCAAGATGGGGGAAGGGACATGGGTATCCGACTACTTTTCAAATAGCTTTCAGCCAACCTTTATCTTAGTTGCCACTTTTATTCTTATCTTCCAAAGTACCTGATATGGCTAATTCCTTAGCTTTTGGGGGATTCTGGGGTATAAACTAAGATGGTTGGTGGCTTTCCCTGCTGCCACAACTAGCAGTCAGTTTTTGTGGGTCTGTTAAGTCCTTTATCAGGTCCATCTGTTTTCCAGCTTCCCAAAATCCTCATTCTTAAGGGCTTATGCCATCACAGCACGCGCGCGCGCGTGCGCACACACACACACACACACACACACATACACACACACACACTCTCTCTTTACTGTCATTTAGTGGTGTGGCGTTTTGAGAGTGTGAAGCAGATGCCTTTTTCTTAGCAGACTGTATGAAGAGGGCTCCTCCAACCTCTTAATTTTTTTAAAGATAAGGAAGCTGAAGCACCACGTATGTAACTCAGACAAGGAGACTTGCCGTGCATGACAGAGATCTGACTTAACTCTGGGTTACTGATCTTTCCATTACATTGCACTCCTTTTTTTCAGAGTATTAACATCTCTCTCACCAGTCCTTTTGGATTCATGCTGCTTCTATGAGAATTAAAACTTCCTATTCAGATTCATTTTGCAGCCCAGAATCCCACAATCTTCAACTCACATATTTTTTTAAAAGCACTATGAGAGGGTTTCCAAGAATCAAACTGCTAATACAGTGAATCCTTTTATGCAGGCACATGGCTGCCTACTCTAAAGCACTCAGAGGACAAAACTCAATGAGAGGCAACTTGCAGGGAATTTTAACAGTCTCTTTTGTTTTGTTCTGTTTGCTTTTATAATTATTTTTTCATTTTCTCGGATCACCTTTTTCTGGGTTATCTCCCTTATGCCCAACCTCTCCTCAGATTTTTTTCTTTTTTTAAAAGTTAAATTTATTGGGGTAACAATGGTTAGTAAAATTACATAGGTTTTAAGTGTACAATTCTGTAATACATCATCTATATATCACATTGTGTGTTCACCACCCAGAGTCCATTCTCCTTCCATCACCATATATTTGATCCCCTTTACCCTCCTCTATCTTCCCCTCACCCCTTCCCCGCTGGTAACCACTGAACAGTCTCTTAACAGGGGAGGAAAGAAACAGAACTCTTTCTATCCTTTTTAGTTGTAGCTTTCCTGAAAAACACTAAGCCAGCGTTTTTATACAAAGACATAAACCAAGTCAGCATGAACTCTAAAGGTAAAATTACATTTACACAGAAATTAGCCCAAAGACCTCAGTTCAACATGTAAACCTGTCCTAAGGTGAGACTTTTCTGAAGGTATTAACACTTCAAAAAGCTATGTCAAGAAACTCCAGTAGTAACCATTACTTTGGATGATTCTGATTTTGCTTCTTAATTTTATATATACATATATACACACACACGCACATGTGTATATAGATATTTAATACATACACACGCGCACGCGCACACACACAATGATTCTCTTTAAGAAAAAAAATTAAAAGTTTCCATTTGTAGTACAAAATGTTTGTTTGTGATGTGAACGTGTATGGAGAGAGAAGCTGGTTAGGAACAGCGTCACAGTAATTACATTTGCCTAAAAGGCAAAGAAATTCCCAGAGGTATTATAATAAGCATTTTCATAAGCAAATCAACAAAAGCAGAAGAGAATCTGGGCCATGACAGAACCAAGCCTTAGAGCTACAACCTAAATGGGAAATAAGAAGTAAAAAGAAATGTGGGAGAGGAAACCAGTGTCTTACTTTCTAACCTTAATGATCCTACTTTTAGGGGTTTCAAGACAGATAAATTCCTTTCTACTTCCTTCAAAGACTGATATAAAAAGCCTTGTAGTGGGCCAGCCAAGTGGCTCAGTTGGTTAAGAGCTCACTCAAGAGTTTGAGCTCTGAGCAACAGCAGTTCGAGTCCCGGCCCGAGCAGAGCAGCCGCTGAGCTGCCAACAGGTGGCAGGATGGCTCAGCTAAAAAAACAAAACAAAAACCTCCTAAATGGAAGTCAAGAGGATGATAACCTTGCCCTACATTTTGGGGGAAACCCCCTGCAAAACCCTAATTTTCTGATTTCTAATTTTAAGTTCTTCAGACAAAAACTTAACATCACTTTCTCAGCAGCAGTAGAAACCTTTGAAAGAAATGGAAGAGGCAGAGGAAATCAATTGCTCGTGATCTGATAAAACTGCATGCTTATTGTGGGGCCCTGCGTGTCCTCTCCACCCACCTAGAAATGGGCGAATGAGACTGCAGATGCTCCTATCCAAACATCGATTTCCTGCTCTTCTAAAGCAAGTACCTACTAAATGAGGGAACTGCTGAAAGGGGGAAAAACAAACTTAATGAATGTCTTATGGCCATGGTTTTGCTTTTTAATTTAAATCTAATATGGTTTAAATCAGGACATATTCTTCCAGCAAGGGAGGTCAAAGGAGGCAGCTGTTTTTACATTTATAAAGCGGGGAAAACAACAGACATCCTTCCTACCTCCAGATTCCCATGGCCTGATATTCAACTCAGCTCTACACCAGTGGTTCAGCAGCTTTGGTTGCACATTAGACTCATCTAGGAAGCTTTTAAAAACCCTAATGCCCAGGCTATGCCCCAGACCAATTAAATAAGAACTTCTAGGGGCAGAAGACAGGCACCAGGGTTTTTTAAAGCACCCCCACCCCACCTCAGGGGATTCCAATGTGTAGTCATGGTTGGTATGGCTACCCCAATACGCAGTGGTAGCAAAAATCTGCTTTCTCCCTTATATTAATTACCAAATCTAGTTGAGCAGGGTCTGGAAAGTGCTGACCAACAGAATCCAGGAAGAACCACCATTTTTCCCTTCCATTTGAGAAAAAAAACCCAAATACTTGCCTCTCTGCTTAAAAAATGTGGAAATTGGGCCGGCCAAGTGGCTCAGTTGGTTAAGAATTGGCTTAAGAGCGCAAGCTCTGAGCAACAGGGCCACCGGTTCGATTCCCACATGGGCCAGTGATGCTGCGCTCGAGCTGAGCTGTTGCTGAGCTGCCAACAAGTGGCAGGATGGCTCAGCTGGTGAGAACACGTGCTCCTAACAAGACTGCCTGTTCGATGGTGGGCTATGCCCGCCCACAACTAAGACTGAACTCGGCACCTTGAGCTGAGCTGCAGCCCGGATGGCTCAGTGGATAGAGCATGTGCTCTTAACAACAAGGCTGCTGGTTGGACTCCCGCCTGGGATGGTGGCTATGCCCACCCACAACTAAGACTGAACACAGCACCTTGAGCTTAGAGGCCACGAGCTGCCGATGGGAAGCCAGAAGGCGACTGGCAGCCTCCACCACAAAAATGAAGAACAACAACTTGGCTGGTCCCCTCCCCCAATTCCCCAATAAAATCTTTGAAAAAAAAATGTGGAGATTTAGATATACTAGAAAGATGTCATGGGACAAGTATCTGTGACATCTAAAGAATGAGCGTTAGTCAAGAGTGAGCGTGCTGAAGGGTGATTACCCGCGGGGCGGCAGACATAAAGACGATGAGGGGCTAAGCGTCTAAAAATCAGGGGTAGGATGGATGTGCGTATCCGTCCCTCTGAACGTATTACCAAACACACTGGCAGTGGCTTTATTAATTCTATTTGCCTGTGGCAACAGACCCGTTCCGAGGGATGTGGCCAACAAAACATGTTTCTGAGCGTGTGGCTAGTTGGGGATTGGGACCCTAAGTGTGGGAGGTGTGCACATGTGTGTAGAGAAGTAAAAAAATCTCCTCTGGTTAAAAGTTACTAGATAGAATGGTACCTGGAAATTTATATTTAAGAATGAGAAATGCTAGGCCGTCCAACTACCCATCTCATCTATAAAACCAAACAGCTTAAGTGGATGAACCCAAGGAACCCAAGGAATGCTGTCAATATTATTTTGAGCATCTCCCCCATAGAAATTTTGCAGGATTCACGAACTCCCATATCAATGGCTTTCAGTGACAAGAAGCTTCTCCAGGGCCGGTAGTGTGACTCGTTGGTTACGAGTTGGCTTGGGAACGTGAGCGCTGAGCAGCAGGGCCACTGGTTTGGATCCCACATGGGCTAGTGACGCTACACCCCCTACAGCTAAGATGGTGAACAACAGCTCAACCTGGAGCTGGGCTGCCGTGAGTCACTGGCCACGGCATAGGTTGCAGTGGGGCTGCAGTGGGTTGCCATAAGCTACTATGAGCAGCCTACAGTCAGCGTGAGCTGCTGTGAGCAGCCGTCCAATGGCTGGCGACCGATCTGCCTCACCCGGGAAGAACGCAATGATCATAATACCAACATGGGCCAGTGAAGCAACGTCCTCCACAACTAGACTGAAGAACAAAAGGACAGCAACTTGTCTGTTCCCCTTCCCCAATTCCCCAATGCTGTTCCCCTCCCCCAATTCCCCCAATAAAATCTTTTTTTTAAAAAGAAGCTTCTCCAGGTCATTACTTCAGGCTTATTTCCAGGCTCACAGTCTTGATCCCCCAAAGAACATTCTTATTGGGCAATCACCACGTTAGCTTTCAAGCATAAAGAAAGCCAGCACTACTTAAATGTCACCCTAAGCCTTTTAGCTACACTTGGCTTCATGAAGACCTTTGAATGTGGGTGTGTGCCACAGCACGGCTTCCAGGGCAGCGTAGCTGGTGGACCCTAGTCCAGGCTACTGAATCAAGCCCTGCGTGCTCCTGGTGGGAGGGGCCAGGTCAGCGGTGCCAGTCATCTGGCTACCTCAGCAGCTTTGGGCCCAGAATACCCTCTGCTGACTGTGCTAGGCAAAGAAAGAACTGTTTTGAAATAAATAAAAATGGTAGGTTTTCACTTCCAATGAAATGATATTTCTTCTTTAATACTTACTCACTAAAGATGTGCCAATAGTCAACTGTAAGTGAAATATATAGTCATGGGACGTGGAGTATAGTGTGGGAGTGGAGTCAAGGGAATTGTAATAGATATGTATGATATTGGAGGGAAGTGGGGTGGCGGATTGGGGGAGGGGGGTTGTCACTTCGAGGAGTAAAAAGTATAACTATTGCACTGTGTTGTATAGCTGAAACTAATTCTAAAAAATGTGTATTTCATAATAAAAATTAATTAAAAGGAAAAAAAAAAAAGAAAATGAACAACCCAGTTAAAAAATAGGCCAAAGATCTTAACAGACAGTCCCTGAAACTAATATAAAATAATAGTGAATGTCAACTATAATTAAAAAAAGATAGTCACAGGGACATATAGTACAGCATAGGGAATATAGTCAATAATATTCTAAGAACTACAGTGTCAGATGGGAAATAGACTTATTGGGATTATCACCTTGTGAAGTATATAAATGTCTAATCACTATGTTGTTTCATACACTTGAAACTAATAAAAAAAAGTTCAGAATGGGGGGAAAAAAAAAAAAAGATGTGCCAATAACACAGAAGCCAGGGGATGTAAAGTAAAACATAGAGAATATAGTCAATAATATGGTAATAACTATGTATAGTGCCAGGTGGGTACTAGATTAGTCGAGGGATCACTTCTTAAATTATACAAATGTCTAACCATTATGCTGTACATCTGAATTTAATATAAAATAATATTGAATGTCAAAATAAATAAAATGCAAAAAAACCCTGAAAAAAGCAAAAGTAAAATTTTAAAACCTACCAAAAAAACATAACAAAAAACCCACAGAAGCCAATCAAGATGATAAACTCAGAATTAGATTACAACACTTAAAATGTATTCTCGTGTTAAATCTATCCACTCACACACTCAAAAATCATTTACTGAGTGCCTCCTATGTGCTAGGCAGTGGACAAAGTACTGGGGATACAAAGATGACAGAGGCCGGGTTGGAGGTCAGCAAACCCCAACTCCACTGCTGCATCAAGTCTGTCACTCCTATGTGCTTTGACCCATTCATCCCTAAAATGGGGAATACGTAGTTACCTTACTGAGTTGCTGTGAGGGTTCCATGAGGTAATGCAAGTAAAGTGTCTAGTATAACATAGCACTCAACAGCAAGATTTCTAATTTATAAGGGACATGGACACACTAAACAGAATAGATGATTATGCCTTCCAAGGGTGCAAGTCCCGTGTGTGCTCAGTTTTCAAAGACAGCCGCCCCTCAAGGAATTAGCGAGATCCTGTGTTGCATGACCAGCCAGCGGTGCAGGGATGCAGTCCTGCTAGGCGCCCCTCTACCTGCCGAGAGAGAACAGGCTACCTCGCCAAATGCCCAGACAGTAGTCCTAGCATCATGTAACTTTGGAAAGGCATGAATGCCTGACCTGGATAAATGTCATGACAGCACAAAAGTCCCTTTATCCAGAGTGATACAGGGCAGAGAGGGCTCTGGAATGGCAGTCAAATAACTCCCTACTTTCACCACACAACCTAACGCAGGTTTGGGGCAGGGTCTAGGGACAGGCACACGCCAGGCACTCCAACACCCACAAGATGGTTTTGTACTACGTGTGAAAAACGGAAGTAACTTAAAATTCCCCCAGCCTGACTGAGCCATATTCAAGTCGAGTGAGACAAAGCGTGTGGGGATCATTTGCAAAACCTAATGCCACACACGATGAATCAGGAAACAAAAATGTGCTCAGCCTTCTCCCATGACTGCCGGAACTACAGGGAGTCTTCTTCCATGTATGGTTCAGAGCTCAGACAATTTGTCCTAAGGCCGCAATTTGGCTAAAAAGCTCTGAAAAGTCAATCATTTGCTTTTTGCAAACAAGAAGAAAGTACCAAAGCGTATCTGTTTGCTAACTATCATCCTTTGTTGCTGCTAAGCTAGCCAGCAGCACAGACTGATAAATTAGGACGTGGTCAATTCCTTTAAAGGTTTAACTTCCCTTCCAGAGGCAATGCTTTCTCTTGAGATTCCAAGCACCACAGAATAATTCTCATCTGCAATGTCTGCAAAGCAATTGTACATTCTACAGTGAGCTGCAGACTATCTTAGAACTTACTACAGAAGAAGAGTGGATTGATTTGGAGGAAAGGATTTTTTTTTAATATACATATTTTATAATACTGGGCTTGATAAAATCAGTTAAGAAGCCACAGGAATACACATTAGTCCTGAGTTAAAGAGATAAGAGGTGAATCATGAATGCTTGGCAAAATGAAGTGTCAGAATCTATTTTGTAAATGAAAACCATCCCTGGCTAGACTGGACCAGCCTCATGACAGTCCCATTCAACCATCTGGAAATACTTCCTATGTCCCAATTTCTGGAAGAGTTAAAGAGAGAATAAAAAAGAGCTTTCTCTCAAAGGTAAAGCACATCCCATGTATATTGTCTTTTATAAAAATAGTCAAAACCATGTTTAGGAACAAGTTCTTATAGTACAGAGTTAGGCAAGCTAACTAGCCTCTGTGTTTTTTCCTCTTTATGTATAATTAGTGTTTAATAAGATAACAAAAGCCACACAGGTAAAGGTCCCAGAGACTGAGGCAGAAATGTTCACTCTTGTGTCCACCACTGTGATGGTACCTGAATAGTCTGAGAAGCTTTCTTCAAGTCTGAATAAATCTGACCACCAGATTCAGCCATGGAGCTGGAATTAAGCTGCTGGATGAAAACCACACATGACGGGGCAAGGTAAACCAGGTGACCTATTAATCTTTTCTTTCAGAAGTTGCTTTTTCAATTTGTGGAAACTGACCCAGATTACATGATTATTATGAATTGGAAAGTTGGTAAGTATCAACTAAAGCATTCATAAACAATGAGTCCTACTGGGTGGAACAAATTCAAGAGGAGTCCAATAGGAAGAACAGAGCTGAAGCAACTCTTCCTGTGCGGCAGGCAACCAGGGCCAGGTTAGCTTTGAAAACAATACAGACCATCACCATCACCACCATGCGCAACTCAAAAAAACAATGTGAAATCGTAAAATAAGTATAAGGAATCCCAATAAAGTTCTGTTTGCCTTGTTGGCTGTATGGATACATTTTTTTGTTTTAAATTAATTATTTCCAGAAACAGCTTTTGGTGCTTCTGTTTTGCTGGTGTCCTAAATATATGCTTAATCTATTCTGCCTACTGGGGGCAACTACACTGAAAAAAGGGCTCTTGAAAGATACTCCGTGCCCCCTCCTCCTTGGAAAGCATTAGGAGTAAAAATGGAATCACCCAGTCACCCCAAACACATTGTTAGCAAAACAAACACGGATTCGTTTTGCAAGAGCTTCTTTTGTAGTAATAAGGTAAAACTCAGACAAACTTTTCCTCTTTTACAATGCACTTTGTTCCATCAAAAATAATTATTTGAACTAAATTTCCCTCTCCTGGGAGGAGACATTCTAAGCAGACCACATCTTTACCCAAAACATACCTGAGTCATTCACGCTGCTATTCCTCTTGGCATAAGCGCTCCGAACTACCTGCTCATAAACCTGAGCTCCTATTGTCCTCATGTTGTCCCGGATCAGAATGCCTTGAGCTTGCATCATGAAGAGGTAGGTGTTCACTGCAGAGAAAAGAAAGAAGGGGGAAATAGAAGTGAATTCAAAAGCAACCATTAAGACAAAACAAATAAAATACACACACGTAACTCTGGGTTTCTTACTTTTTTTTAAAACCTATTTCAGGTCTAAAACCCAACAAATGCCATAACTTTACATTTCATATTGGGTTCGATGTTTTCAGGACACCACATTCTTTGAGTAGCTAGTAGGACTTAGGACAATTTCTGTCAATATTTAGCAGTTTTAAAGAAACCATATATTTGTTTTTATTATTAAAGATTTTTGGGGGGGAGGGAATTGGGAGAGGGAACAGTGTTGGGGGAATCGGGGAAGAAGAACAGACAAGTTGCTGTCCTTTTGTTCTTCAGTCTAGTTGTGGAGGATGTCACTTCACTGGCCCATGTTGGTATTATCATTGTGCTCTTCCCACGTGAGGCAGTCACTCGCTGACCCATGGTAGCTCACGAAAGCTCATGCCCGCTGCAGCCTACGCCGTCGCCGGCGACTCATAGCAGCCCAGCTCCAGGTCAAGCTGTTGTTCAACATCTTAGCTGTAGAGGGTGCAGCATCACTGGTCCTCATGTGGGAACCGAACCAGTGGCCCTGCTGCTCAGAGCTCACGCTCCCAAGCCAACTCGTAACCAACGAGCCATGCAGCTGGCCCGAGAAACTGTATTTTTTTAAAAATTATATTCCACCAGGTCTTCAAATACCCAATCTGTATTCGAGCACTGTGAGGATCAGAAAGACTTTTATGGTTCCATTAAAACATTTTTTAAAAGATCTCTGCTCTCTTTAATTCACCTTCTCAATATTCGATGGCTACCCGCAGAGAATAGAAACCACTGACTGCTATGCCTACTGGAAACACCCATCTAGGTCTAGTCTTGGCAACCTTTTGAAAATGGTGGACTAAGACTCCAGCTACTTTTCTTTGGGGGCATTTGGAGAGAAAAAGAAAATAATGAAAGACTGTTAGCAGTACTCACTATTCACCTACCTCAGCCCCAAAGTCCAAAGCAATGGGGAAAAGCAAGGGTTTGGTCCAAGAGTCAATTAAAACACATTGCCTTTGCAATATATACAAATATCAAATTGTGATGTTGTATACCCAAAACTATTATGTTATACCACAATTATATCTTCATAAAAACAAAACAAAAACCATATTCTTAACAAGTGATTATTCAGATTAACTGCCTAATCATTGTCATTTCGGAGAGTGAGCTCCACCGGGTTTTCTTGAAGTCTATGATATGAAACCAGGAGATCACGAATACAAGTGAATATAATTCCTGTATTCTACTTGCAATCTCAAATACTATGCCACCTATTTTCAAGAAATTGTAAGGTTTAAACACACCCATTCTAATGGACTCGCCTTCCCACACCACTGTGAAAGGGGGCTGTCTTCCAGGGCTGGTCCACTTACAAACCTAAACTCTGGGGGTTATTGGGGATCATTGGTACACCTGACTGACCTCCAACCCAGCCCCAGACAGGTCCTCAGTGGAGAGGCCAGGCCTCGTCCAGACTTAATACACATGGCCTCAGCTGTCCTAGCTCTTGAACAAGACATATTTTGTTGACACTATTTCATCATTATTATCACATCGTCCTGTCCTGCACATATTGGGCAGTAAATAACAACTAAGTAGATGAAACTCAGAAGTCAATTTACTTAATTTCAAGCTATTGTGTTTGGTGCTTGTACTGGTGATGGGGGTGGAGATGGGGACAAGCCAACTGGCAAAACTCTCAATACTGAAAACCCCCCATTGGCCCACATTAAACAGGGACACAAAATCTTTCAGAAGATTCCAAATCATCTCTAAGGTATATCCTGAGCCATAAAATAATAAACAGAAGACGTGAATGTTCAGATTGCTTTCAGGAATGAGGAGGTAGCAGTTTCAAATTAGGCCGTGCATTGACGACAAGACAATCACACCCTTAACTTCGGCTCCACAGAGAACACATCAGATAGTGTTTATTCTCTGTAGCTGGCAAGCGTTATGGAAAAAGACAGCCTCAAACCCTTAAAAAAGTGTAATTCTGTGAAGCCTCTGAAAACAAGAGCTATAGCTTATTTTCTATTTACAGCAAATAGCACAGTGCAGGGTCACAGTTCGTAGGCAGTTCATAAATATGTTAAACATAAGATTTAAACTTCATTCAATATCAAATTTTTAAAGTGGTTCTGTGGTATTTTTTATCATTTGGGCTACATAAAGTGTACATTATGTACACACACACACACATATATAACATACACGTATTACTAAACCAGGTGTCTTCAGAATTATAAAACAAATATTTATTAAACATTGTGTGTAAAGCTGTTAGGTACTGTAAACAATACACTACCTCCTTCCCCACAAATTTCACAATCTTCTCTGTACTTTTTATCTTCCACACTGCAAAGATCAGCGTAGTTAAGCTCCTCTTCAAAATTCTCTCCCTTTCTTAGTTCTGAATCCCCACTGTAGGATTCCCCTAGGGCAGGAATCCAACTTGACCTTGTCTATTGCCTGGAGAGCTTTTTAAAGCTGAGTTCCCAGGCCCCACCCCCAGAGACTGGAAGTGTCTGAGAGGGGAAGGACCTGTACTTGTAACAAGCTTCTAGGTGATTCCAACATGGAGTCCCTAAACACTGCTTTAGGCAACTTCAGCTATAATATGAATAATAGTAAGTAACATTTATTGAGTACTTAATTACATAATTCTTTATCTCATTTAATCCTCATAATTATCTTAACAGGCAAGTAAGAGGCAAATAATACCATCCAATTTACAGTCAACTTCTAGAGGCTTCAGGTTTCTCCACGGAGCTTCACCAAGGTCAACACAGGGATAAACGTGAACCAGCTTTATCTATGCTCTAACCACTAAGCTTTAAGGCCTGGCTCATTCATGTCCTAGCCACAATCTCTCCCTCCACGATTTCCAGCACCCCCATGGCTTAAATGATTACTCTTAAGGAGATAGCTCTCAAATCTTTATCTCCTACACAAAGCCGCCAGATGGATCTTTCTTAATTACAGATTTATGCACAGGCACTTGCTCCAAAGCCTTCTATATCTCTTGCCTTCATCCCTGGGCTGCTGCTGCCTTTCAGTGCTTCTGTTCTTCCTGCCATGCAAACCTTATTCATCCTTCCAACCCAGTTTACATCCTCTTCCACTCTCCCCGTTCCCAAATCTCTGTGGTACTGTTATCAAAAATGAGTCTTTTGTTTATATTTTGTCTTAGTTTGCTAACAACTGTCTCATGTGTCAGTGTTGTCATTCAAATAACAAATTTACATAAACCACCTATTATTAACGCTTTTTCTAATTATCCACAGGAATTAGCACAATACTGAAAAAAAGGCTGAGGAAATAAATTTTGCCAAACAAAAGAAAACACAAATTTACAGACTTGGGATTAGATGGGATTTTAAAGAACACTTTTCAAAACCATCTAATGCTTTCACACCAACCTAAAACTATGGCTTCTAAGAACAGAGTCAGCATATAAGTAAAACACAGCCATCTTCAAAGAAAACTCTACTTTGGGTTGGGTCCAAAATGTTTCTCAGTCACTTTTACCCACTGGTTCTCATTCTGCCCTTTGAAAGAACAGTCAAATCCCACACTTCAGGTGTTAGAAGACAGGCCATTTCAATCTTCCTCACACCCACCCAATCGCCCTCACCTCTAACCCAATCTAACCGCTCCCCACACCCCAAGCTAGACAGCCCCACTTCCTGTGTGTGTCCCTCCCACGGTATCAACACAGTGTCCCTCCCACGGTATCAACACAACCTCCCTCCCATCCTGACTGCCCTTCTCTGGATACTGGCTCTATACTCTCCCCTTGAAGGGCAGAGCCTATCCCATGCTGACTGAGTGGTCCAAGTGGTCTGGGCCCAGCAACAAGCAAAACTGCCAGCAGCCCTGTTCCATCTGTGACCAAAGCACTGTCAAGCCCCTCTGGGAGATCCACAACTCACAATAACTGAAGGCCACAGAAATTCTCCAACAGACATGTTCAATTATTTAACCCGCCATTTCCCAACCCCCCCCCCCCGCCCACCTCCCATAATAACTAGTAAGATCAAGTGATTCTCTGCAGAACTCACTTTGGGAAACTCTGTTTTGGTTATTTCCGTTAATAGACTTTAAAACTTCTATTACACGGTAGGTAATTAATAATTAATCAATTGATAATTAATGAATGTTGTTGGAAAAGTGACACTGTATTATTGATTCATATTAAGCTTGCTGGAGGCAACATCCTCAATCTTTTTAGATATGCTGCTGCAAAGCTATCTTTCTGTTCTGTGCTTACGCAGTTGGTTATACAGATCCAGCTTTAGGACCTTACAAGCGTCCTTATTAAAAGTCTTACAACTAAACTTAGCCCATGGCTCTGGTCTAAACTAGGAAGTGTATATGCACACACACACAATGCTTTCAATTTTATCTCATTTAAAATTCATGTCTTTGAGAAGTTATCATCTTGACTTATGCTAGTTAGATAAGAAAGTCAAGTCCTCCAAAGTCCCTTACTCAAGGTCATACAGGTTAAGTTAAAAACAGAAGTGAGGTTTCACATTTTGATGAGTGTAACTATGAAAAGCAGTACTTTCCAATAATATGGTTCTATTGACAGTGGCTGAGTCACAGCTTTTAAAAAAACAAAACAAAACAACTTTAAATTGGCATACAGCTGTTAAATCCTCCATTGTGTCAACAAGTTTCCATTGGACACCTACTTCCTTAGAGTGCTTGTATACCCAGTAATAGCCACTGGAATCCAAGGATGAGTAAAACAACACAGGATAAGGAACTGACACAAGCAAAAAGGATTACAATGCAGCATGATCAACGTTAAAATAACATTTACTACAAATTCAGGCTTACTAATATAACTTTTTTACACTTTTATGAGAAAGTATAATTATTATCCAGCCCCAGTATCTAGATGGAGGGATCTCTTATGACCATAATTCAGTTAAGAAAAATAAGCCCCGTTCAAGTTTATATAATCGGAAATTTCCAGCCAGATGCCAATGTAAGCAGCCTTGGGTGGTGGCTTCAACTAGAGTTTCCGGGAGCAAAGTACTGAGGCTTCTAACAGGAAGACATCCTCTTTCCGTCTCCATTAGAATTCCAGTCACTCTCCAAGTCCTCATGAGTCAGGTAACACGATTTTTACTTGAACACACACATGAATAAATGACTGGGACTCATAAAATTCCTCACAAGCTAATGAAATCTGACAGTCCAGATTAGGAACAAAATAATTTGATAAAATGAACCCAGGAAGAAAGGGAGAATTACAAGATTCTATACACTTAAGAGTTCATAGTTTTTCATCCTAAATGTGTGTATCCTTAGTGTTTGTTACATCTGGCTTGTTAAGTTAAAAGGGAAGTAGAAAAAGAAAGCCATTCCTTTCCTGGTCACTCTTTAAAATCTGTGTCTCACCCCAAAATCCCCCCCCCCGCCCCGCTAAAACACCCCAATCTGCCTTCCCTGCTTTATTTTTCTATTCAACATGCTGCACATTTTCTTATGTGTCTTGTCTTCTATTATCTTCCTCAGTAGCACCATGAGGTCCACGAGGACAAGGAGCTATGCCACTCCCTCCCTGGTAGCTACAACAGTTTGTCCGGATCGCGGGAAGATGTATAACAAATATGTGAATAAATGAATGTCTAAGTCCGGACAATCAACAACTGAGTCTTCTGAACTCAGCTGTGCCGAAGGACACGTGGATGTGGGCTCTCAAACCTTTCTCTTGTATTAATTAGCTCCCTACTCCTTTGTGAGAGGAACCCAAAATGCTGCGTCACCCAGCATCACTGCACTCACCTGTTCCTAAGAACAGTTCAGTAATTCCTTTGTACCAGTTGAGCAGAGCTGCCACATAGACCAGCTTTCCCCACAAATGTTCTCTGGTCCTCTCACTCCTCATGAAGTTGTTTGGTTTTTGAATGTTCCTTAATATTGGTTTGTCGGAAGTCATGACGCATTTTTGGAACGAAAAACAGAAAAACACGTCATGACTTTTCTGACAACCCAATATAATGCAGAAGTCCATTCAAAACCTCATGCAACATTTTTTAAATATGAGGAGCCATTCAAAATAGCCCCAAACTGAAAAAAAAACCCAGAAGTCCATCTATAGTAGAACAGAATAAAAATTGGTAGCCTATTTGAGTCTTGGCATACTATACAGTGTGTGACCAGAATAAACAAACTACAGCTATCTGTAACCACATGGATGACTCTCTCATACATCGCGTGAAACAAAGGCCAAAGAGCACATATGGTCTAACTCCACGTACATAAAGTCCAAAAAAGGCACAACTAATCTATAAGTGTAGGCAGTCAGGAGAACAGGTATCTTTGGAGGAGAGAGTGAGGGTTGAAAGGGGGCTTCAAGTAATCTTTTATTTCTTGACCTGGGTACCGCTTCCACAAGCATATTCATTTTGTAAAAAATCATCAAGGTGTTCACTTATTTGTGCATTTAATGTTATACTTCAATAAAATTTACATGAAGAAAAGCAGAGCAGTAGCATGTATGTGTGTGTGTTGTGTCTTATGCTACGATGGTTTAAGAAAGAAGGTGAAATTTTATACACACGCATATTTTTATAAATAGAAACATAGGAAACACAAACCAGATGCAACATTCATTATATTCCTATTCTGTGCCAGGAGCTGTCCTCTACTCTATGGATAAAAAGACAATTCTAAATCAGGTACAGTCCTTGCCATTATCTTTATGGGGAAGCCAGACAAGAAACCCACACCTGGTCACCTTTGTAAAGGGGCACAGGAGAATGCTACTAAATCATAACGTGAGGGCAGGGTCAGGAGGATACTCAAGAACAGGTGACTCTAGGATATGGTTCTGAAAGAAGGGCTCTGAAATAGGAAAGGGAAGAGCACAAATGAAGTGAAGGGCTTCACGGGAGAAAATATATTTGAGGAGCTAAAAGCAGTTTGGTATGGCTGGAATGAAGGGTATGTATGGCCAAAAAAACCCCAAAAAACATGAGGCTAGAAAAACAGAGGGGAGCAAGATCACCAAGGGCTTTATGTGTTATACTTAGGGGCCTGACATTGAAAAAATGGTCCAGGATCGGATTTCACGTGGGCCAAACAGGAGGTATCAATCAAAACAAGTAAATTCACCCCTATTCAAATTCATGGCTCTGGATCAAGTATTGAGCTTTTTAGTATCCAGACCTAAGTTCCTTAAAGGGAGGTACTCCTTTGGATGGACTGAACAGGTTCTGTATGTTGAGTTCCATTCGGTTACTAAAAGTTGGGTGTCCAGATCTTACCAAAGGTGATATTTTCACTCCACATGAAGCAGCAGGAGGAATACCTTGTTTGCCAAATCTTGGAGCAAGCAGATGGAGTGGGGTGCAGATGTCACGATAAAAAGCTGGGTACCTTGAACACTAACCATAGCCAGGGAGAGCTGGGGGGTGGGGGGTGAGGGGGGACATTTGACAGTAAGCAAAGGTGCTGCTTAGTGTCAGGGGCGGGCCTGTCAAACTAGGTGTTCTTCCCCTGGACTGACCCACACCATGCATTGTTCTGAAAACCCCTTACAGACCGACAACATGGGATTTATAACAGGGTCAAGTACGTTCCATGGAAACACTGAAACAAATCTATGGATCAGGGGTTATACCCCATTCATAGGTCCATGCTTTCAAAATAAAATAAAGGATAGGGGAAAGGGAGAGACTATAAGAGAAACAGAAGCAGAAAACTAACAAACAGAAGAAAACAGGAAGGTTCTCACTCCCTCCCTCTCCCCATATATAAGGTATACATATAAGATAAAAATTAGGGGAAACAAAGAACAGAAATGTGTCCTAAGAATGTTAAAGTTTGAGTCTGCCATGCTAGAATACCTGCAAAACCTGAACCACCTTTTTGGACCAGTATTTTCTGAGAAAAACCAGAACCCGGAAAATATTTGATCTCTACCCCCCAAATCAGAGATTATCAGTGTTCACTGCTCTGTACAACAAGGTGTTCAGTAAAGAATGAATCCACTTATTCTGCTTATAGCGGTAGATTCCTGTAAGGAGTAATACAGTGATTGAGTCCCTATGGCCCGTACCTTTCTAAATACCTGAGCGTGTTAATCTCATTTCACCCTCACAATAAACCGAGAGGTAGGTTATTGCCCTCATTTTATAGATGAGTGGACTGAGGTTTAGATAGTAGCTTGACTACGTGGAGCCCAGATCTCACAACATGTCTTTGTCTCCAGAGTCCAAGTTTTTAACAAGTCTGATCTGTTGTCTCTCAGGTTCCCAATGCCTAGGAATCCTTTGAACCCACAGCTACCCATTCCCACACTTTGCTTACAAGTTCCTTTTATCTGGATCTTTATTGTCAACATCTTAGAAAGGACTGGCTTCCAATATTCCCCTTCGGTAGTGGTGCCAATGCTCATAACAGAGTATGGCGTATCCCGAAAATTTTATTAAGTTTTATAAAAATTTTACAAGTTTGAAGCGCTAATGTGAATCCTGGAATTTTGGCACTTCAGATCCACTTAAGATGATATCCAGCGATACTCATACTATGTACACTGAGAGATATTAAGATCCAAGGTTGTGGGCGCACAGTGACACATTTAAGAAAGAAAATAAAGCTGTTGCTTTTTATATTTTTAAAATGCAAGGATTTTTTTGACAGTAAATCTACACCGTTTGGCACATCTATTTTAATGTTCTGGAGCAACTGTGTGGCAATTTTCACCCAAAAAGTATTTAAAGAAAGCCGTATAGGGTGAGGGAGGACAGACAGTAAGTGTAAGGAATCCCAACAATTATTTTGGGGTAAACATTTCATTTGAAAAATCTTTTTGCTTTCCTCGTCCTTCCCATTTGAGGCAGAAAAGCACCAAATCGATCATAGGTTATGTTTTCCACCCTCTCTGGTTTTTATTACCAGCTATTTAAAAGAAAACAAAACAACCCAAGTGGTAAAAATTAACAGCTATGAGTTACCTTATAAACATTTCCACTGACCTGTTAGTCTATTTAATCTGTTAAATTATTAAACTGTACATGAGATTAGAAATGAAAATGTTGCCCAAACAGATATTAACTCGATGAGTCGCCTATGGTAATCACTTAACTGATTCAGCTTTGTCCTGCCGCGCCCCCCCCCCTTCTGAACAGCATGGTCAATTACCAAGCTCCAGAAGTACACACCCATGGGAGGGGCCCAGCAAACAAGGGTGCCCAAAGCCTGCACTGTATAACCTGAATGGAACCCCTATAACCTGAATGGAACCCCGGGGCAGAGAAAGCTATAAATTACCTTTCTGGTGCTCTTTTTATTTTTGTTTTTTAAAGGACAAACCAAGTCATCCCTTCACATTCTTTTAACTTTAATAGGGAACAGTGTGTTTTTCCCAGGACCCATCAGCTCCAAGTCAAGTCGTTGTCCTTCAATCTTAGTTGTGGAGGGCGCACCTCAGCTCCAAGTCTAGTTGCTGTTTTCAATCTAGTTGTAGGGGATGCAGCCCACCATCCCATGTGGGAGTCGAACCAGCAACCTTGTTGTTAAGAGCACGCATTCGAACCAACTGAGCCATCCGGCAGCCCAGCGGCAGCTCAGCGCAGGTCGTTCTCTGCAATCTAGTTGCGGAGAGCGCAGCTCACTGGCCCATGTGGGAATCAAACCAGCAACCCTGTTGCTCAGAGCTTGCGCTCTAACGAACTGAGCCACCCGGCAGTCCCTGGTGCTCTTTGCACTGAATGCCACATCTACTCTGGTCTGCTCTGGGGGTAAAGTCTCAGAGTGAGTACAGATGTCACTGACGGGAATGTGTGACAGACACAGACCAGCACAGCAACACTGCTCTCTGGAGCTGACACTAGACAAAAGGTCTGCCCACCGCTTGGGTCTAACCTTTCCCCCCTCTTCTGTCCCAGGGACCAGGCAGAACCATGTCTCCTGCCACTGCTGATACATTTCCTCTGTATGAATGTGCTCTGGTGACACCTGCTCATACCAAGCTTGAATAGCTCTTTTCATAGCTTTTCCTGATAGCATCCCATCCCAAGATTAGAACTGTCTACTTGGCTCTTTCCCAACTGATACATAAACTCCTACCCAGGGACCCTAGGAATCTGAGCATGTCTCTTCCATCAGGCTGTAACCTCCTTAAGAGTACAGGCTGTCTTATCCTTTACTTCGTCCGCAATGCCTGATAAAAATTGTTGCTTAAATTAACAAATTACAGCTCAGCACGTAGCATGCTGGGGCCACTTGGCAGAGGTGCCTTGTTTTCTCAAGTTAAAAGTATACTGGTTTTTCTGCAACTACACAAAACTGAAAAGATTCTATAAGCCAGAAAAGGGCAGAGTGAAATTGATACTTGACTAACTCTGCTGGTCTAAGTGTAAATTGGTATAACCCTTTGGGAAAACTATTTGCAAATTCAACAAAGTCATAAAAATGCTCATACCCTCTGACCGAGCAATTTCAAACAGATTATCCCAAATATGAGGTCATTCTGTGCACAAAGTTTTTATTAAATTATTTCTAAAAGCAAAAACTTAGAAAACAACTCAAGCAAAACAAAATAACAGATGACTGTGATACATACACTTGATAGAATCTTATATAGCTTTACAAGCAAAAGCTATGAAATCTTATAAACAGAACAATGTCGAGCACCTAGCCTAGACTGTCACACTACTTGCTTATAACGATCTTCCTAAGGACCAAAGGTGGAGGGGGAATTCCTGGACTGAGGAGGAACCAGTGACACTGGTTTGCGTCCCGGCCCTGGTTGCTTCCGTGGTCCTCTCTGGACCTTGGCCGCCCGACTGTTAAGATGACATTGCTGAGCTGGATATGGTTTCCTCAATCTTTTCGATCAAGCCCCAGTTCCCATCACTGACACACAGGAGGTCTTCTGCAAATAAAAACCTTCGTTTATATGTACACTGACTGTTTGCAAAATATAAAATTATACAATATTGAATGTGTTTTTAGAAATTACACAAACCCCCATAAATTCTGATTCTTCTTCCTTCCCTTTGGATCCTGAGAAATCACTAGACTGCAGACTCTCTGCTTAAAATCCCACGATTAGGGGTAATGTACAACATAGGGAACAGAGTCAATAATATAATAACTATGAATGGTGACAGATGGGTACTAGATTGTGTTCACCACTTTGTAAGGTATATATGTGTTGAATCACGATATTGTATACCCGAAACTATTAATATAATATTGTATGTCAACTATTGGGTTGTCAGAAAAGTCATGACATATTTTTTCTATTTCTCATTGCAAAAATGCATCAGGACTTTTCTGACAACCCAATTACAAATAAATTTAGAAATTAAAATAATAAAATAACCCCCCACAATCATACTGCCATTGTTTTCTTCTCTCTTCATTTTGGAAAACCACCTCAGATTTACATTCGTCTGCCTTCTCTCTTCTCCCTTTCCATAGGGGATTAGGGTGTGACTGCCCTATACTGGTGGCCTCTTTTCCAGAACAAGGATGCTTTAGCCCCTCTTCATGATATAGCTGGGGAGTGGTGCCTGAATTATATGGAAAAGCACATTCCCATAGCCACCTCCATGCTTACTGGTCAGGAAATGACACTGGAGCTACCTATAATGGAGACGGATCATAAAAAAGCTTCTAATTCTTTATATGTTCTTCCTTCTTCTCTTACTATGCTGAAAACTGCATTTAGTGATGCTTGAACAGAATGCAGTTCTACAGCAAAGAGCTGAATTTCTTCAACTCTGAAGCGCTCTCCGCCTAAGTTTCTTCTATCCCTTTGCAAATATGGAACATAAGAGTTTAGAATGAAACTGCAAGTTGCTTGTCTAAATGATTCAAGAGTGATAATAATGAATGTTGGTGAAGATGTGAGCAAGGTACCTCCATATCTTGTTGAAAGGACTATAAATTGGTATAACTCATAGAGGGCCAACCTGCAACAGACATCAAAGTAAAATGTTCAGGCTTTTTAATCCAACAGCTTCCATTTTCAGTTATTCATCCTGAAGAAATTCATCCAGGACAAATAAGAAGTATGTAGTATGTTCAAGGATGTTTATCTCAGTATTATTAATAAAAGCAAGACTGCAAACCTACCTAAATGGGCAACAAAGGTACTAGGGGAAAAAATTACGTCAAAGCCATACCATGGAAAACTAAGCAATCACTATTTCAATTTAAAAAATCGTATTATGTAACAATGTATCAATATATAGTGCATCAATCATATTTGCCATTAAAGAAAGACACAGGAAAATATATGCACAGAACAATTTTAGAAATTGTCCATCCAGAAGTCCAGAGTCACCTGTAGAATTACGGATCATCTGCACTTTTGTTAGCATACGGCATTTCCGTGACTATCAGAAAAGCTCTTATATGATAAAGAGGTCCTCTGTTCCAACAGTGAAAATTCTTGCAGTAACCAAATCTGTTTGAAGTGACCCAAAATTTCAAAGTTTCCAGAGTTACTGAGAATACCTTTTCACCCAACACTTATTTAATATCTATGGGCACACTCTAGAACGCCGCCTTAGGATAATGGTCTTTTTCATTTTTTAAAACATTGATCATACATTTTTATATTCGGAGGAACAGAAAAAACACAATTGAGCCTTTGCTTTAGGAGGGTTCCCCCCTTGTTACTGCTCCAGACTGTCAAAGAGAAAATCACAGGCCCATGATACCGAACCTAGATTTAATACCTGACCTAACTAGTTTCAACCTCTCCCGAAAACATAATCTTAACCAGTCTGGGATTATTTGATCAACACCAATGAAGTAATCTGTCATGTGGGCCCTCTCCGTCCTTTGACAGAAACAGGGCATCTGTACAATAACCCTTCCTGTTCCTCCCCCAATAAAGAGGTCTCCTTTGCCCCACCCTTCTTCCTATAAAAAACTTCCATTTGCACGGCCCCTCTCAGAGTGCCCTTCTAGTTGCTAGAGGGATGCTACCCCATTAATGAATTGTTTAATAAAGCCGATTAGATCTTCACATTTATTCAGTTGAATTTTGTGTTTTAACAACACACAAATAATTGCCCCAATCCCCAATCCCGAATTCCACCTTTGCCTACTCCCAAATGATTCAAAATTATTCTAAAACTTCTGGTGCTTCTCATTAAAACTTCACCAGGCACATTTCCTCAGGCTTGCCTACAATCCCAAAGTATTCTTCCACAGACTGTTCTGTGTGATCTCCCTCCTGATCCTCTTTCGGCAAAGAGATTATTCTCCATGTCCTATGGGGATAATATATTATAATCATATTATCGTTAGCCTGGAAGATTATAACAACAGGCTAACGGGGTTATCTACTCTTTGGGAATTTAAGTGTTTGTAGAAGGCATCCTTCTAGCTGATACTAACACCCAAATTGTTGAACACATAAAATCAGAGCCATGATTTCCATAGAAAGGCCAAAGTTACCAGAGAAAGCACTTGAAAATATCTTGATTCTAAGGCACACACACTTAGCAAAACAAGGTCTCCCTGTGGGTATGAAATCCTTCCTCCAGACAAGATGGCTTGTCTTTTGCAAACATCAAATTATAACCCTAGAAAGGGGGTCCTGTGAGCCACACAGAAGAACGCTGGACTCATTTTCTGTCATTTATTAGATCACTGTGTCTTTCACTTCATCCAGAGTGATCAGACATTAACCTGTTATCTTCAGCTAAGTGATGCTCACCTGATAAAGCAAGACCCACAAAGTCCACAGAAACGGAAGGGCCAGCCTACTCTACAAGGGAATGCTGGAAAGCGTAATGCGCGCTCAAACCTTGTAAGACTGCTCTGAAACATTAAAAACAAATTCTTCCTATAGATTAATTCACTGCAAAAGGGCAAATGCACATTTACGATGGAAAGATCAGACAGGCACCACGTGACCAAGGGATCAGACTGGGCACCACTAACAGTGGAGCAAGCCAACATTACCTTCAGAGGATTCTTGCCAAAACCTTTTAATCAAGCTTTTGGAACCATCTTCCTGTTTACAAAAATACAGGGGAATTAAGGAACACATCAAACTGACACCAGGCAATTCCAGAATGCAGGACGGTCTAGAAAACAACTGGCCTGGATGCTTCAAAAAGTTACTATAACGGGGGGCAAGAGGGGTGGAAAGGCATCTGTAGACTAAAAACCCAAAGAGACAATCAAATGTAATATGTGATTTTGGGGGAGTTTGACTATAACATTTTGAGCACCACTGAGAAAATTTGGATATGGACTGGATATTATAAGATATTGGAAAGGTACTTGTTTATTTTCTTAGCTGTTATAATAGTATGGTGGTTATACAGGAGAATATCCTCTTTGAGATGGGGGGCGGTGCGCGTGCTGGTGTATTTAGAGGTTAAACATGTTGATATCTATCTACAATTTAATTTTATATGGCTCCAGGGAAAGAAAAGAAAGCCACAGTTACAATAAATAAGCAAAATGGTACTAATTATTGACTTTAGATGGAGGGTAATGTGTTGACTGTGTTTTTAACTTGTCTATGTTTAAATTTTTTCATAATAAAAAGTTGGAGAAGTTTGATTTTGGATGTATCTAAGTTGCCAATTAAACCTAAATTAAAGTATATAATACTATATATACTAAGGATCCTGTAAATGGGTAGAACATTACAATACAGGGAGCAAGTGCCTTAGAAATGTTCGTATCAGAAGTTAAAGCATTCACAAATATATAGTGATGGAAGGAGAACTGACTCTGGGTGGTGAACACACAATGTGATATATAGAAAATGTATTATAGAAATGTACTCTTGAAACCTATACAATTTTACTAACCATTGTCACACCAATAAATTACATAAATAAAAAAACTTCTGAATGTGAAAAACCAAAACTAAAAAAAAAAAGGTTAAGGTTAAAGCATTCAGCAGCCATTCTATACCCCCCTCTATCCCCCCATTTCTTTATTTTGTTTTTGGAACCAAGAATTGCATTTAACTCTTTACTATAATTTCATACGAGAGCTGAAGAGAAATTATAAATAATTCTTGTTACTCCCTCACTTCTTCTTTGACATGCCACTACCTTCAAGGTCAAGTTCAAATTCCTCACCCTAGCATGACAGGAAAGTCCATAAATCCTGGTCCCTATCTCAGATTTGCCACTCCCTCATTCCAGCCATAATAAACATCAATCAGCAATTCTCTGGAACCAGCCAAGGTCTCAGACAATGCTGCTCCTCTTGTCCGGAACTTAGACACAAAACCCAAGATGAAGACAAGGGAAAAAAATCCCAGGAAGAAGCATAACAAAAGCATGAGCTCAGGATGAAAAGGGAAGGGAGGGGAAAAGATTCCAGAGAAGAACAAACCCAGCTGTTCTTCCCTCTCCTTTTACAAGTAGCATTCCTATGGTTGGCTGTTTACAGATCTCTTCAATTACATTTGTAGGTTCACCAAAAGAACAACGGCGAATTCCTGAGATTGGCCTTACTGTCAGACTACAATCCATTCCTAGACTAGTACACCCCACAATCCAAACAAACAAACAAAAATCCCTGCAGTTAAACTGAGTTAAAATTCAGTATGCCAAAAGACAACATACTGACCCTCTCCTGGTAAACACATAGCGCTGAAATGCCACAAAAATTAAATTACGGTGCTTTGTAATAGATTTAGCCCTTTGTTTTTAAATATTAACAAGACTGCCAGAGGGAGTAAATTTATCAAGGGATAAGAATCCTAGCAGTATTCCCAGTTTACTCAAGAGGCCAATTAACATTTCCCACCATGCCCAATAACTAGACTCTCTAGAGTTCAAGGTTGCTTAGGACCCTGTGGGTTTGTCAGCAGAGGCCTCTCTGCCCAATAGCCTACTACGATCAGTGCACTCGGGGTTCAGTGTACAGGGAGGCAAAGCCTGAGCTATTATAAACACCTAAGCAAATTTCATGTGCCTGTATTTTTGTTATGTGTCTTTTGCTGTCTGAAGATCCCACAATTAACGTGGCTCTGATTTTTAAAATCAGCAAATGCCCAACATTCATAAACTGTCGGTTGCCATCTGTGCTTTTCACAATTAGATCACTGTTAAAAAGGAGCAAAATTTTCAGCTCTAGACTTTACTTCAACAAACTGGCAAATCATTAAAGAGGTGAGTGAATGACTTCATTTCATATGTAGAGCAGGTTCACTGTACTATGAGGCCACCCTAAAACAAACCTCTTTCTTGAACTCAAACAACTGTAGGTTCTGAGTTTTCAGGTTTGAATTTTATTACCGCCTCTCCTCCCAACCCATCCCCACCCCCCTCAAGCTTGGCACTTTCTGGATCTCTGCTCATAAAATGACTGTCCATGGATGGAGTAACTGACAAATTTTTAAGGGGTTAAAAAAATATCAGGTAAAAAATGAATTAAAGGGCTGGCCAAGTGGCACGTTGGTTAAGAGCTGGCTTGGGACACCAGAGGGCCCCGGTTCGGATCCCACATATGAGGGCCAGTGACACTGCCCTCTACAGCTAAGATGCTGAACAACAGCTCAACCTGGAGCTGGGCTGCCATGAGTCGCCGGCAACGGCGTAGGCTGCAACCCCTGCTGCAGTGGGTTGCCATGGGCTATTGTGTGTAGCCAGCAGCCAGCGTGAGCGGCCAGCAGCCAGCGTGAGCGGCCAGCAGCTGCCGTGAGTGGCCATCCAGAAGCCGGCGACTGATCTGCCTCGCCCGGGAAGAGCGCAATGATGGTGCCAACTTAGGCCAGTGAAGCAACGTCCTCCACAACTAGACTGAAGAACAAAAGGACAGCAACTTGTCTGTTCCCCTTCCCCCAATTCCCCAATAAAAATCTTTAAAAAAATGAATTAAGAAAATATATTGACAAGGACACAGGGAGAAGACAACCATCAATCAGCCAAGGAGAGAGGCCTCAGAAGGAACCAATCCTGCCAACATCTTAATTTTGGACTGCCAGTCTCTTATACTGTGAGTAAGTAAATTTCTGTTGCTTAAGCAAAATTATATGCGGGGGGGGCAAAAAATGTATACAAGAGGACACTTTGGTCAACGTTGCTCAAGCAGTAGTTCGCCGTCATCAGAAGTGTCTGGACGCTGATGGTAACCACTTTGATCAACTCTTGTAATTGCAGAATCAAACATGACTTGCATTCATCTTTTGTTATCAGTATATATTATTACAATTTTAACAGTTTTTTCCTTTCTTAAAATGTGTGTACATTTTTTTTGGCACCCTCTGTATATATATTTGTTCCTAGGAAAGCTGTGAGCTATATAAGAATAAAAGAAAAATTCACCTCAAAGAAAAAAAACCAAAATGATCAGGTAGCACCAACTATAACTTCCCACCCAAATGACTCCTCTAAATGGATCCACAGAAAGAGTTTCTTGAGGTGTCTTTTGCTAATTTGTGATTAGAGCACAACACACTCAAGAAAATGATGCTCACAGCAGGACACTAATACTAAGTAATTTTATGAGATTATGTCTGCATTTGTGTTAAATAATTTATGCTGGGAGCGGTAATAAAAGCAGAGATAAAGTTAGCTATTGATTGAAGATGGTACTAACCTTGTCCAAAAAAAAAAAAAAAAAAGAGGATGAATGAGTAAGTACCTTCAAGACCCAGCGCAGAAGCACCTGCCAATTGATCTCTTCCTCCTTTAAAAAGGCCCATTGCTCTCGTGAGCAACACTTTTTACACTTGGCAGTTGTGTAGGGTCTGTGTAATCTGTGATGTCCTCATGGTACCAGGGCTAGAGCAGGCACATACAAAACTACTAGGCGGCTGACTGACGGGAAGAAAGGCACAGCCAGACCGAAGACAGTGACCCACCTGTCCTGGCCCAGGTTGGGGAGATGAGAGGGAAAGAACTATACACAGCAATACATTTCATTAACTCTTTAAAAGAACAGGTTAAATAGCATTCACACTGTGTGTTTAAGATGCCGAGTGCCTGCTGCTTTCCAGCGAGTAATGAAGGGGAGTCACCCTGAGAAGCAGAGAATTACTTCTACCTGCATAAAGGCATAATCATTCCAAAACTATGGGATGGGGGCATTCCAATACCACTGCACTATGAGGTATAGGCCCCTATCTTTTAAAAGGCGTATTGTTTTGCTGACTTCTTTGTTTCTGGGGTATTTCTGCAGCCTTTTCAGAAGAACCTTGGAGGATCAGCCAGAGAGCACTGCAACTTTCTGATGTCATCTAGGGTGTATGGGCTAAAAAGGGAACCGAACCTCGAGGTTTTCAAGGTTAAGATAACCATAACTATACCACCTATCATGCAAAGAGATGAGCCACACCAAGTATAGTACAAGTTTATCTTGAGTATGCTGAAGTCTTCAAGTAATCTCTCCCTGCAGAGTCTGGCCCTGAGATAACACCTCAGATACTAAGTCTGGTAAAACTGTCATAATCTCCTTCCACACCTTGGTTCCCCTGAGCACCACACCCTACTCCAGCTTCCCTGCAGCAGCATTGCCAGGACAGCGCTATTCTTTAATCTATGGGCAGCTTCAATATTGGCTAAAGTGTCCTGTTATTTCCATTTTTTAATCCCCTTTCATACCATTTAGACTGTAAACACATTGATCTGATCCCAAATGCTGGGTGCAAACACTTGTTGGTGATCGTGTTAAAGGAAGGCTTCTTTGACTCTATTTGATCTATTTCTGAAGAGAAACTGTTTGCAGGGGAAAAGAGTAGAAATTGCTTTTTTATTATGCAGCTAAATGAACAGAACAAAAATTACATTTCACCAGAATGCAATACAAATTAAAAGTCACACCCTCCAAAGTTACATATGGATTTGGCTAAAAAAATGATAGGTCAAATATCTTTGATGTTATATGTTAGCATGTGCTCTAAGAGACATTTTCCATCTTAGGACACAGAGTAAACAAATTCTATTTCCTAAGAGCAGAGGAGAATGGCAAGGTACAGAATCAGGGGACACTAGAAATGAGCCTATACCTCACCCCTCCTGATATGCCAATCGGACACAGCCTAGGGCTCCTGGGCTAAATTAAAAGTTGAATGGCAACTTGGTTATTAATTTCCAAGAGTCAGCACAAGGGGCTCAAGATAGAAAAGCAGAACCAATCCTGGACCTCAAACATGACTGAGTGCATGTCACAGCATGATTTCCAGCCCAGGATAGGTGGGTGGGTAATAACTTGGCTGGACAAGAGTATTGGCCCTTTCCTGAGTTTACTCACCTACCGTTCAAAGAATACAGATGCTTTCCTATTGTAGCCACAGCCAGCACCATCCATGAGTCTTTATGTGGATGAACCACTGGAATGGGCGCAGCCTCTGAAGGGCAAGACTTATAATCAGCTGGCCATGAGGTCGTGAGAAAGGCCTACAAATGCATGCTTGATAAGATACATAATCATTGAACCCTGGAAGCCACCCAGGAGCTTTGGGAGGAACAAAGTGAGACAGGACACATAACAAGGAAACACTCTTCTCAAACTTCCTCCTTGCTCAAGCGTTATTTCAGAAAAAAATAAAGACTAAGGGGTTTCGTTTAATTTCAATGAAGTATTATTTCCATTTTATGGCAAAACAAGCTGCGAGTCAATCGTTGCTTTGATCTGGCTTGAAAGCTCCCACTAAGCTGCTACTAAGACCTTGGAGATCCTTGGCCTGTAGTTGCGGTTACTGCTAACCAGCAAAAGTGAGAAGTTCTCAGGGTTCTTGGAGACCAAAGCAAAGTCTCCTCTGGCCTCCCTGATATATTAATTTAATCCTTATGCCCGCTAGATAATTATATATAAAAAAAGAAAAATTTAAAAACCTAGGGCCAAGACCCAAAGCTAACCACAATTCAAAGGAGAGAACAATGGACGCTGAACTTCTTTTTCAACTTTTATTACAGCTGATTGTTTTCAGCACTGCTGGGATGACTCACTGGATTATGGGTAATGACCTGAAAGGTCTACTAGAGAGACTAAATGCATCTTGGAAATAACCTCTTGCCTCTAATTTTCTTCTCAATTTTTTTTTTTAACTAACAAAGGGTATTTTTTTTTTGCAATTGCCAGTCCTGAAGTTAAGCTAAAAATTAATTTTCATTCTATCCTTCATCATTCTCTGCCACCACAGTAAACATTACTGAGACTTGCCTATGAGACCGAATGTTGGTTAAACAAACAATGCCTTGTTCACATGTCAACTGAGCTTTCAGTGGACTTAACTCCTGAACCCCAAAGGAGAGCCAGGTTTTTCCTTAATACACTCACTGCCATAAATACTGCTGTTATCAAGTGAAGAGTGAAGAGGTTATTTAGGAGATATTGCAAATAACACTACAGCTGCCTTGAAGCTAGAGGCAAACGTTGCAGACTTGCTCCCTGTCAAACGTACAAGCTATAAAATTATGCCCTCCAAAATACCTCTCATCTCATTTCCAGAAGGAATCTATTCTGACTTGATTGCTACTTTTAAGCTGTCACTTTTTCAGGTTTTCTATGTCAAATGAGACAAGCTTATCCTCTGATTAAAAATGCCATATAATATCAGAAAACCCATCAAATCATGTAAGCCAGAGAGTAAATCATCCAGCTACATGACATCAGTCATTATTTTACAGTAGCACAAATACTTCCACAAACTCTTAAAGCTTTCCAGACACACAGACCATGGAACACAAGGCTAAGCTATTGAGACCTCTCTGTAGCAAAGAATTCCTCCTGCAAATAAGTCTCAATACAAAAGGCTTATATTAATTATTCAAAGAAGTTTAAAAAAATAATAAAAGAACTGACATATGCTACAACACAGATGATCCTTTGTGCTAAGTCAAGTAAGCCAGACACAAAAGGACAAATATTGTATGATTCCATTTATGTGAGGTGCCTAAAACAGTCAAATCATAGAGACAGAAAGTAGAAATGTGATTACCAGGGCCCAGGAGAAAGGGGAACTAGGAATTGCTGTTTAATGGACAGGGTGTGATTACCAGGGCCCAGGAGAAAGGGTAACTGGGAATTGCTGTTTAATGAAAAGGGTTTCCATTTGGAATGATGAAAAAGTTCTGGAAATGGACAGCGGTGATGGTTACACAGTATTGTGAATGTATTTAACGCCACTGCACTGTACGTTTAAAATTGTTACAATAGAAAATTTTGTTATGTACATTTTACCACAATAAAAAAGCTGTATATGAAAGCCAGAACTTTAATTTAGTAAGATTATAGGTGGTAAATAATAAACCTAACCCAAAGGGCATGAAGGTTCTGAACTTAAAATACATTTAAGAATCAACACTCCCAAAGTGTCAAAACAGTCCAGACAAAGCTACAGTCATTCTCATTCCTCTCTCATCCAGGCTCATGACTAAATACCATGTGTATGCTGAAGACTCCCGGATTTACAAGTCCAGCCTTGAACTTCTACCCTGAACCCGGGTCTGTATACCAGCTCTGCACCCTCCCCATCTCCACTTGATGTCTAACAGGCCTCCCAAACTTAATGTGTCCAAACCCAAATCACTGTCCTTCCCTCCCATAAACCTGCTCCACCTGTAGTCTTTCTGTCCTGGTTACTGGTAACTCTACCCTTTCACCCTCACCCCTTGACAGTCTTCTCAACCAGGCAGCCAGCGGCATCCTTTTAAAACAGAAGTCAAATGATCTCATTTCTCTCTATTCAAAAACCTCCAATGAATTCTCATCTCGCTCAGAGTACAAGTCAAACTCAGGACAATGGCCTCTGAGGCTCTCAATCAGGAGTCAGCAAACTTTGGGGGCCAAATCCTGCCAACTGCCTGTTTCTGTAAACAAAGTATTACTGGAACACTGCCACACCTATTCGTTTGTGTGCAGTATTGTCTATGGCTGCTTCAGCGCTGCAAGCTACCAGGCAGGGTTGAGTACTTGCTACAGAGACTGCAAAGCCTAAGAAACATTTACATCTGACCCCTGAGAGAGTAAGTCTGCCCCCTCTGCTCTAAATGATTTGCACCTCATTATCACCCCTCCTTTTACTCTCCGCCTCACTTGCCTCACCTGGAGCCACAACCCCCTGGCTGTTCCGCACATACCCCGCCAACACCCAGCCCAAGGCCCCTGCTCTCGCTGCTCTCCCTCCCCAGACAACTGCAAGGCTGCTTGGGCAACTCCTGCAAGTCTTTACCAGCTGCCACTTCAGTGAGACCTTCCCTAACCACATTACAGTTACAATTGCAGCCCCCCACACCCCCCCCCAAACAACATACAGAGGGTGCCCAAAAAATGTATACCCATTTTAAGAAAGGAAAAAACTGTATTAAAATTATGCTGATGATAACCACTTTGAGCACCTCTTGTAAGAATTGCAGAAGTCAAATGTGACTTGTATTCATCTTCTGTTGTCAGCATATATTGAGTATTACAATTGTAATACAGTTTTTTTCCTTGCTTAAAATGGATATACATTTTTTTGGGCACCCTCTGTATATCCACACTTTCCCCCTTCTCTGCTTATCTTTCTCCATAGCACTAATTGCCTAATGATACATAATTTTCTTTTTGTCTGATCTGCTCCCTATAGACTAGAATATTAGCTCCATGAGGGCAGGATCTTTGTATGTTTTAGTCATGTATTCAGTGCCTGGAACAGTGCCTAGCATACAGTAGCAGCTCAATAAATAGTGGTTAAATATTCTAATTGTAGGGGGTAAAAAAATCAAATGATTAACAAAAGAGATGGGGGAAATTAGGATCCGGACTTTAAAATAATCTGAAAACACAATCTTGGCTTATAACACATTCCAAATGCAGACAAATACCTCCAAAGTTAAAGATAAGTTTCTCAATTAAAAAAAAAAATCAAACACCAGTCTAGAGTTTCAATTAAGTAATAAAGACTTTATGCGCTCACAATTTGGAACCTGTTTCAAGCTATAGCTTTCCAATTTATTTATATCCTACTGAACTTCATTTTTAATCTTCAGAAGTCGGTATCTTAATTTATACATATCCCATTATTCTAGTCCAATATCCCATTAATACTGCTTTTCATTCTACCTTCTTAGCTGAAATAATCAGCACTAAAGAAAAAAACTCCTGTTTGATGAAGTAGGTTCAAAAAATGGTATGTGAGCAAAAACACACCAATCCTGTGCTAACAGTTGGCAACTCTAGTTTTTATAAACAATATTTGAAAGAAGAAAAGTGTACCAGTCAAGCAAAGTCAAAGATGGAAGAATGATAGTAAATACTCTGTCCCACAACAAGAACATCAAGAAAATGTGAAAGGACAATTTGTAAGAATTCCAGGTTTTGAATTTACCAATTAAAGTAATAAACCAGCCTTCTGATATTTAACAACACTAATATACCTGAAATGGCTCACAAATTAATAACACATCAGTTTATGTTTAGAAGAATGCCTAAAAGACAGCACACCAGGCTATGTAATAGAGGTTACTTGGAAGAACAGGTGGGATTACAGAGGACTTTTGACTTTTTAAGATTACAGATTAGTATAATGCTTAATTTCTTATAACATTATACTCCTTTGTAAGAGAACAATAGAAATGATGTGAAAGAGTGAAATAAGCTTGTATATCACAGATAAAAATCCTCAACTAAACATGACTAATGAAGCACCTAGGTTAGAAATAACTTATTTTGATCTCACAAATAGTTAATGTTCAGATGAGAAGGTGCAAACTGTCTACACACAAATGTGCTTTGTTTTGGCTCATCAGGTGTCCTCTGGTTTTCCCTTTATCTTTGTGAATTAATTACCAGATAAATAGTTTGGTGGTTACAAGTATCAACTTTGGAGGAGAACTACCTAGTAGTAAATCCCAGAGGATGAATGACTTGGGCAAATTACTTAACCATTACATGCCTCGGTTTTTTCATCCATAAAATAGGGATAACAATATCCTTACCTCATTTAGGATTAAATATGTTAATATCTGTAAAACACTAAGAAGAAATCCTGGAACATAATAAGTACTATATTTCTTTAAATGTTTACAAGAGGTAAATAATTTCTAAGCTACCTTTAAAATACATGACAACGAAGGCTAGCTCTGGGAAAGTCCTGATTTAAGCACTTACACACAGCATCCATTAGTGAACTGATTTAACAAGTCTGTTAAGGTGGGTCATAGTTTAAAGGCAGACATGGTAAGAGGCTAAGATGCTCATATTAGACCTAGCAACACCTTCTCCATGTTACCGTCTCCAACAGGCACTTTACCAGGTGTGGTGGGTATCCCCTCAACTCATAACAGAAACCCAAAGTCTTCAAAAATTCCTTTTTTCCCCTCCCACGGCCCATGAAAACACAGTATTTCCTAACCAACCAGAAAATGAGAAACTGTGGCCCAGACAGTCCTGCATCTGAAAGCAGCACAGAGGGCAGCTGCTGAGCTCTGGAAAGTCGGACTCTGCGTGGCCCTGCTGGGGGCTGGCGAAGGGAGGGAGGGTAATGCTGGCTCTGAGCCTGGGTCCCAGGGCTCACCCAGCAATTAATTACTTGTCCCACTCCCTCATATCTGTGTGACGCCTAGCAGCCATTTATCGTAAAGGGAATGTGAAAATATCAGTTTAGATTTTACAAAACAGAAATTAGGGACTTGAAAGAGACATATCTAGACGACAGCTAGGAAAGTGAGAGAATAACGGCTATTGTCCCGGAGATGAAGGCAATCCACACTAACATTCAGAACAACTTTTTTCTTTCTTTAGTACCCACTTTTAAGAGCTCTCAAAAACCTCATGTCACAGACATTTCTGGATAGTTTTTAAAACCCTTATTCCTTACGAGTAAGAAAAAAAGCATCCTTCGAATTGGAGCTTTACGGTAATTAAGGTGAAAAGCTTGCTACAAGGTAATATGTGCAAGAAAAGTGGCAGCATGCGCACTACAGAGGGGCTTCTCCTCTTCACTGGTGCTGAGTTGCTGCTACAACAATCTTCCCTGACTCAGCACCTACGGCAACCATGGGAAGGGAGTACCTTCCAAAGGCTGTGCATTATTAATAAGAGCCTTGGCATCAAAGTAGAGGGATCTGGAAAACAGGAAAATGTCTGCAGAGTAAGAGAAAGAGTAGCAAACAGCTTAAATCATTTTTGGCAGTGTCATGCCATTCAGAAATGTCTACTCTAAGTCACTGTTCTTCTAAGTGGTCTTTTTCTCTTTTAACCCTTAGTTGTAGCCTTAATGCTGATCTCTTTCTGTCCCTCCTACCTTAAATTTCCAAGTTATTTACATTCTCTGAGTGGACTTCTACATGTTAATTTTCTCCTGTCGGCTTAAAGACTACATGCGTTAGATCACAATGAAGAGAGACTGCATCAGGCCTGCTCCGCAGAAGCCCACGGTGCCACACACAGGCTGGGATAGCGAGTGTCCCTAGAAGCCAACAGCCTGTCTTCTCACCTCTAACACAATGAACATGTGGCCTAAGCTCCCAATCCACAGCAGGCAAAAGAAAGGTAATGGTGAAAAAAATCCATTTACTCTTATAACCATTTTAGGTGCCCCCCACCCCCATCTGTGATCAAATGATCAGGAAAGAAGGAAGCTGGAAAATAGTCCAATGGTGAACAACGGTGACTTGAGTAACTCAAGATTCAATTCCATGTCTCTGGTAATATATGTCAAATGAGGAATACTAACCCCTCAACCAGAGGTGATTTTGCTCCCCAGGGGACATTTGACAACATCTGGAGACATTTTTAGTTGTCACAGCTGGGGGAGGGGGGTGCTATTGGATCTAGTGGGTAAAAGGCCAGGGATGCTGCTAAATATTCTCCAATGCACAGGACAGCCCCCCACTACAAAGAACTATCCAGCCCAAGTGTCACTAGTGCCGGAATGGAGAAACGGTGCCTTAGACAAATCATTTAACTTCTTTATGTTTACACTTACTTTTAAATTAACCACTGATATTGTTAGACGAAAAGCACAGTAGCAATGTATACATAAGTTTGTACCGGCTGGTTCACTTTTAGATTAACAAACGGGTTATATTTCTTTTTAACTCCCTTTAAATTGGACATGTCTTCCTTAATATATGGAGCATAGACTAACATCTTTTCTAAAACATAAAGAATAAAACACATGAGCATATAAAGCAGCTTCTGCTTTTTACTATGACTAGTACCTTGAGGTCTGAAGACTTTGGAGAGCTGCTGAGGCAATGAGGACTTGAGGGGACAAAATCCTGGAGAAGGATGAAACAGCATACTGCAGTTGGTTTGTCCCTCAGGGCACTGGTCAATTCTGGGTACCAAGAACCAGACGGAGGAAGCAGGCAAACGCTCTGGGCACAGGATTGGAGCCACTACTAAGAGGCAGGGAAACCAGCAGAACTTTTGGCAGTATCTCAAAATTTTGGCAGAAACCAAAATGGAGACTTAAGGCGCCAGCCTTCTGGTGAGGATTGAGCGTGTTTTCCCCTTAAGAGATCAGTAAATCCCAAAGCGGCATAGGTCCGGATGCTAAGAGACCAAACAGAAAGCCTGCAAAGAGCACAGGGGGGTTTTCATCCATCCCAAGTCCTGAGGAGACAAAGATTCAAGTTCAGGACACACCATGGGAGAAGGGTCTTGATGAACCTTAGGTTCTCGGCTGGAATTCTTGCAGGGCTGCTCCCGAAGAGAGCTAACCAGGAGTAAATGGGGCCTTTCCTAAACCATATCCTAGTTCTGGGCAGCTCAATACCTGATAAGAAAATGCAATCAGTCCCCATCCTATTTGCCCAGCAAATGGAGTGGGCCCTCTTTAGAGGATAAAATAAGCTATAGTTTTTTATACATAAGGTCCAGTTTTCAATCAACATTACCAGGCATGCCAAGAGACAGGACCAAAAGGCTGAATACCAAAAAACAAACAAACAAAAACAAAAACAAGACAACAGGAAAAGATCCACTGAGAATTACAGTAATCAAAATTAATTTAATAGATGGGTTTAATACTGGATTAGACACAGCAAAAAAAGGAGAATTAGTGAACTAGAAGTCAGGACAATAGAAAATATCCAGGCCAGGCTGAAGTGTGGAGAGTAGGGGAGGTGAATAGAAAAATACAGATTTGTACTGAGTGCTAGCCTTGGGAAGTGTCATAGCAAAATCGTGTTTATATATCCACTGGATCTCCTATACATAAATGAACACAGGTGCTACCTCTTTGACAATAATACAGGGTTTGTGTCACTTGGTCATTTTCAGGACAGCACAATAATCAGAAAAAAACTTTGGACTCTGAGAAAAACACTGAGAGATCCTTCACATAGTCAAGATAAAGAATCTACAATTCTTGGCTCTTGCTCTAGCAATTTCAAGGTTAAAATGATCAAGGCAGTGGTCAGGTTCAAATGGCTCCATTTCTTCCCCCAAATTGGAACTAGGACCTTAAAGGTACTAATTTATAACATTCTTTTAACCAACATTTTATTATGAAAAATGTCAAATATACAGCAAAGTGGAAAGAATTTTATAGTGAACACCCATATACTTACCATCTAGAATCTGCTGAGTTTTGACAAACGCACGCTCTATAACCCAAATCCCTATCAAGGTAGGAAATGTTACCATCACCCCGAAAAGTTCCTTCCCAGTCAATCCCCATGCTTATCTCATCCACCCTCCACCCCCCCCCAGAACAAGTGTTCTTTTTAACACACTATTTTTTAGAACTGCATTTTGAACAATCGTTACATCTCTGGTGTGAAGAGTCAATCTTAGAAAAGTAATGTTTAACAAGGACAATCACTTTAATTATAAAATATTAAATAAAGGCATATGCCTGAAATTAAATTTAATAGGCTTATTATGTAAAGAAGAAAAAAAAACTACTTTAAATTCTTATAAACCACTATAAGTGATATTAACCTAACAGCTCATTTACTGTCAGTGTCTGTCAATGTGATAATATCCAAAAAAGTAGCAAAAAAGGCACATTGATTGGTTTGTCCAATTGTCCAACACATGTAGCCTTTATTTAACAACTATTCTTGTTTCCTGAAATTCTATTTTTATTAATTCATGGAAGCACAAAATATTCTAGGGAAGAATCCTCACCCTCAAATTTCAATTTTATCTATAATTTATATTCCTTGAATATATAGCTTTCCTTTCTGCATATGACCAAACCAAATCATTCCTGGCAAGAATGGACTGCTGTGCACTCTCTGCTGTGCACTGTGGTTACCTGGCTTAATCTGGCACCCAGTTAATTTAACATAAATTAGCCAATTTTACCTGTAAACTGGTCCTAGAATATTACTTAACAGATAGCAGATAAAAGCTTTGAGCAATCAAAAAGTTGCTTGTTGAACCGGGCAAAATTTCCTTGAGGATTAAGCAATTTATTATCACTTCATTTCTGAGACTAGCTATCGCTAGGAAAATATGAGTCATTCTGATAAAAATGAAGGTACAGCACAATCAGCCTGCTTTAGACGTTACTACTATTTAAAACCCACGCCAAAGAATATTCTATGGTATATGGAAAAGTCCACATTTTCTCATAGGACTGAAAACCTGACAGTCACTTTGCCTCTAGAATATACTTTAACATTCTAAGTTAGTATATAAAACTGTGCACATAATGTGAGCTCCATTATGTTTTTGAAAAATTGCACACATACCAAAAAAAAGAAAGAAATAGTACCAAAATATTAATAGTGAATTAATTATCTTTGGGTTATGAGATGATAGGCTGTCTTTATTTCCTTTATGCTTTTCTGTATTTTCCAAATTTCATACACTGAATATATTACTTTTATAATCCAAAACAAATAAGAACTACTGGGGAAAAAGACTAAACCCTAGCAGTACCTGACCTGTCATGATGCCCATCACACACTGACTGGAGAACAACAGTGCCCTTTGTACCTGGTTTATCCTTGCTGCTCACCCCAAAGATGCATATAACCTGGTTTTTCCAGCAACAAAACACCTTGACATTCTACTTACCCTATATTTGTAAGGACAGCAGACAGTAATTCAACTGTTTTCAACCTATGCCCTCCTACAATCATGTTTTCTCACTATCTTGGGTGTATTCCCATCTGCCAAGTTTTGGGGTTTTTTTAAACTTATTCACTGTCGTCTGCATTATAAAAACAATAGGTATGTTGAGTGTGCTTTTTCTATTTATAAACAAGCCTCTCTGCCTCACCCCCAACCAAAAAAAATTTTTTTTTAAATCCTGATGTCATCATATCATCATCTAACGCTAACATTATGAAAATCCTTGGTTTAATAACGAGTCTGGGAATAGGTTCTAGTCTTGTTATTGCCTGGAAGACTGAGTAAATCCTGTGCTATCTCTAAGGTTCCATTTTCCTATCTATTAAAGACAGAAGTTGTTCCAGTAGGTCTCGAATATCCCCTCCCACTCTTTTATGTTGTAATTTTTTGGATTCTGTTATATCCTATACACGTGAAGTAGACCCAAAAACAAACCTTAGATTGCACTCTTCCAATAGGCAGAATATCAATCATAGGACCAGCTAACATTTATTACATATGCCCAACCAATGCCAGGGACCTTGCTAAACACTTCACTAAGGGGTAGGAACTATTACCATCCCATGAAGAAGCTGCAGTAGGAACAGAATGGTTCAGCAACTTGCCCAGTCGGAAACTGCAGAGCTGGGACACGCGCTCGGGAAGGTATAGCTCCAGAGCTCACTGAGGTTTCCATCTCCCAGGCACAGGCGAATTCCCTTTGTCCTAAACAGAGCACAACACTGTACCGTGTAACTTAATTGCGTCTCAAGGTCTGTACGCCAGGTGATTGACAGAAAGCAAGCTAGCTGACTTTCTACACCTCTGATCGCTAGGAGTCTAGGAATTGAGTATAAATATCCTTACTATTTCCATAATTATACATCATCAATAAACAAGCTTACTTCCCTTACGACTTTCAAATTTCAAACATAATGACCGTGAGTGTTTACGCTCAGGTGTGATTAGCTCAGCTCCAGTGTGACTCCAGGGCAGGCCTGCAGCTTTGCTTAAAGAACAACTCTTCGCATACGGAGTAGCCTCGGGGAAGTTCCCCAAGTCCAGACAGCTACCTCACAAATACGTAACAGGGGTACTAGGGAAGGTTAATGTGACGGGGGACACAAGGCAACACAAGCTCTGCATCTAGAAGATAACTCAAAACCACATCGTGGACATCCACTTTCAATATAACAAGTAGCCACGTCAGTCCATTCACAAAAAAATACCAGAACTGAAATGCGCTGAGCGAGTGAGGAAGCTCAGCAGAAGCCTAAGCTGCTCTTCCTTAAAAAGCGTCAGACAGCCTAAGTATACTTTTTTAAGACCTTAATTTTCACATTAGTTTTCAAAGAGAAGTTAGAAAAGTTTTGATCCTCATACGTCAAAGTTCCCTTCCTATATAAAGAGAGGAATTGTGCCCAGATCAGAGAAGAAAGCGGCTTATCTGGGCTTCACCTCTACCACTCCCTTTGGGCCTATTCCAGTAATACAGTCACTTAAATGTCAGTGTTTCCAGACAGCTATTTTAATTCTCCCAACTGTAACTTTTAAGAGTTTACACGTCCTCTTCCCTATCAAAAGGAATCAAAACCAGTGACTGGAAAAACTTGATCTAATCACATGGATCCTAATCCCATAGAGGCGGCACAGACTTACTCAAGAGCATAGACTCTAGAAGAAAAAAAAAAGCAGGCTTGGGCTCAAATTACACCTCCACCCGTTACAAGTTATGTGGCCTTGAAAAAATTAATCTCTCCAAGCCTTGGTTTCCTCATCTGTAAAACATTACATCTCAGGGCTAGGTGTGTTAATGAATAGGATAACACATGCAAAACACCTACAGAAAGGGCTAAACACATGGGAGCAGCACCTGCTGCCACAGTCATGTTGGGAGGCAGGAAGATGGACTACCGAGCAGAGGAGGAGGAGAGCCAGACACGCAAAGTACTGACCAGGACAGTCACTTCAGGGAAACAGGCTTTCTCAAACACCACAGGCGGTATCTAAGTCACCAAAAAGGCTGAAGAAGGGGGGTGGGGGTGGGGGAGGAGGCATTCACCATGAGGACGTGCGCTAAATGTTTCATTTTGTCACCCTCTGGTTAACTAAAAATGCAATCTATAGGAAGAAGTCAAGAATATCCTGTGCATCAAGAGATAACAGAAAAACAGTCTACGAAGAATTTCAGAAAAGTATGGTGGCTATATTTTCAGAATGCAAAACTAGGTGACAAGGTCAGGGCAAATGTTTCCAGCCCCACCCCCCAAATGTGAATTTACTTATCGACAAGTTTTATAAAACCCCTTCCCCTTCCCCTTTTCTTCCAAAACAATTCAGTCCTAAAGCCCTTAGATGGGGCCAAGCTAGGCAGGTGTCCAAGCCAGGGGCAGCCAGGGGAGACACCGCAGGCCACAGAGCGATGTCAGCACAGCAGGATGAGGAGGTGAGGAGGGCATCTCGCAGGGAAGCGGGGGAGTACCAGGATGCAGTACCAGAGTCCAAGCAGGGGTGACAGGAAGGTCCCCACAGGGAGGAGGCGGCAGCCTGGTGCAGGGTGTCAGAGCCCAAGTGAGGTAAGGCAGCCACTCATGCTGGCAGATGGCCTGGAGCAGGCTGTGGGAGCTCAAGTGGGGTGAGAAGGATGCCCAGAAAGGGACTAGGGACAGAATAGCAGTTACATATGAGGGATTGATCAAATCAATAACTATATTCAGGAAAATGGAAGCTAGGATTCTCACAGTCAGAGAAAGGAGTTACAAATATGGACAGGTAGAAAACAAGAATGAACTCCAAGGTGTTAGATTTCAATTGTAGGTATTGGTGTGAACTCACCATTTTACACACACACACATGCGCGTACATGTAGAACTAAATATAGATGCCAATGAATGTGGATGTGGATGCATACACACAGCCCTATACACTGACAAGGCCTAGAAGCTACAACATTCCAACAGCAATGTATGCACCCAGCACCTGGACTGTGGCTTCTAAATACGCACTCTCCACTAAAAAGAATCAGTTCTTTGGAGAAACATGTGATGCCAGGTCTGGAATAAGGAAAGCACAAAATGTACCTAGAATACCCTGTTATCCCAGGAAGTGTTCAAGAATGATAGGTACATGTCAAAAGGATAGATGCCAGGATAAAGGGGGCCCCACTGACCTAATCAGGACAACTGAGCATGAACATAAATAATGACAGTAACATTAAAATTACAGGCCCATGCTGATAAAAATAAGTAAAATTTAAAAATTAAAAAGCATGGATCCATACTGACAGATTGATAAATTGATCAACAGTTAGAAAACTAAATACATTGAAAAGCCTGATGAAGAACAAGATATTCACATAGTTTTAAAATAACTCCCCACAAACTACTTGCTGATTATAAAAGGAAAAAAGTGTTACTTTATGGTGGAAAAACTGGGCAGACAACTCCTCAATCAAGTGATCAAAGTCAACATCATCAGGAATGGGACAAACCACAATCCCATGTTGCCTGATAGGATGCATTGGAAGGATAAATACACAATACTTCTGTGATTTTGCTGCCAAGGTGCAGAATCTAAATCTAACCATGAGGCAACATCAGATACCCCAAAGTGAGGGACAAGCTACCAAACAGCTGGCCTGTCATCCTCAAAAGTGTCAAGGTCATGAAAGTCAAAAAGAGACTGAGGAACTTTTCCAGATTTTCTTGGAGGAGTCTAAAGAAACATAATAACTAAACACAATGGGTGATTCTGAACTGGATCCTTTTGATATAAAGGACACTATTGGGGCAACTGGCAAAACCTGAACGGGGACTGGAGGATTAGCTGGCCGTAAGTATCAATGGTGACTTCTTAACTTTAGGTATTGGACTGTCCTTTATTGGGACGCCCATTTGTTTTAAAACACCCTCTAGCGTTTGGGGGCGATGGAGCATGATGTCACGGAATAGTTCAGAACAAAAAGTCGTTATACTGTACTTGCAACTTTTCTGTAAGTTTGAGATTTCAAAACTCTTTAAAAATAATTTTAAAGTTTCACATATTTACACAAATTACATCACATTTTGTCTTATAGACAGCTTTGCTACAATACTTATTTTGAAAATGCACATTTGTTGCAACACAATTGCAACAAATATTTGGGAACAGTATATGAGCATAAATGGAATTTCACATTTGCTTACACACAATTTCGTCCATGAGGAACACCCAAAAACAGATACACACACACATGCACACACCTCAAACACCTACCAGCGGCCTCAAGTCATGGGCACCCCGTACACGTGACGTTACAACTCTCAATACTACTTCAGGGAGCCCTCCGTCCACCACTTGACAACAACTCACAAGTTACAGTCTGGCCTTCTAATATAATAATGCCCACTTCCACCAGCAAACTTCAGGTCTTTTTCGAAGTAAAGGGCCATATTTATGGTTTTTCTTAACCATTTAACATGTGTAAAACGGCTATTTTCATTAGGTTCCTCTTTTTTTTTTTAATGTGTCACCAATGAAGTTTTGAGTGTTATGCGCCTAACCCCACTTTTTCCATAAGTGCTACAGTTTTTAATCAACAATTTTGTATAGCACGGTGATTTTTAGGAATGATGAAGTCATGTTATAGAAGAAGTAACTGTATTTAACATAATCACGTCTACAGAAAAGAACAAATTGCATGACATCAGCAAATCCCCGTTCTGTACATACAGGTATACAAGAAAAGAGAGGGTGGAAAAGAAAGTATCACGTTTAGTGTCAACCTAATCATTTCCAGCAACTCAAGAGAAGCAAAGGAAACCCCCGAGTTTTCATTATGTCTAATGTTCCAGGTGGGATCTTCCAAAGGGCTAAGAAAGCCTGGGTCAGCCTAGAGAAGGTTACATAAATTAACTACAGACTTAATTTCTGTAACTACAGATTTAGAGGGCAAGCTGTGTCATCACACACGCTACATTTAAAAAAACAAAGGAATTTATGGCAGTAATGTGTATATTTAATGTGGCCAGGGCAGCACAATGTTTGGTTTCTGCTCAGTTGATCTGATGTATCTTTGAATAGCTTCTCAATCATTGAATGTTTAGTCACTCTTGACAAACTAGAGAAAAAAGACCAGACTGGAGAAAAATACTATGTACAAGTAAGTTTCTGAGAAAACCTTTACTTGTACTTTGTAGAATCCAATCAAAAGACGAACTAGATCAAATGTTACACTTTCATATTATATTAGCCACATTGTTAGGACATTTCATGAAACTTGAAATTCTTCTATTTAATTTTATTAATAATGTTTAGGAATGATATTAAATCAACTTGACACCAAATGGGGCTAGAATTTCCCATCAAGTTTTTCCACATAGTGGTAAATACAGCAGGTATGTTTTCTTTATAGCTTTCCTTTCAAGAAGCCCTTGCCAGAATTAATCTTATAGCAAGACACTATGTTGAGTTATAGTGGAGAAACACAGAACTAACCAGGAAAAGATGTTACAGCAAAGGGCCTGTAAAAGGTTATTATAGCACAAACACAGCATTTACTAAATTGCTGCCACCCTTCTAAACTCAATTCTCTCGGCCTAGCAATTCCTAAAGTGCAAAATTCTTAAATACCTGTGTGTATAAAGAGGAGACAGAAACAAAAAAATGAAAACACTTGTGATCAAAAAGTGATTATGAATAAATTACTGTAATTTCCTTTTATCATTCTTAAAGTTGATTTAATAGTTTCAAGATATTGTTCAACAGAACAAGGGTGGTAACATTTGTTAGAGTCTAATTAGACATGATTCTGGGATGTTTCTGATGACACAAGCTTACATAAATAATCTGTGTTTGTTGGAGTATCACAATGAAAAAATTCAGTTTTTCAGACATACAACCCGAAACTATAGCTTCAATCTTTGCAGACTTGTTTTACTATTTTAATAACAGAACTATTAAGTTAACAGAATACTAAAATTAAATCGATAATGGTGGTGTTTAATTTGTGGCTACTGGGGAATGTTACTAAACACACACCACAAAATCTGCGCCAAAACAAGTCCTAAAAGAGGTATTTTTTGCCCTTCTTTCCGTTGCAAGCTTTGCACTTGGCTCTGCTCAAAGCTGACGTAAATAGCTGCAGAAATCAGCAATATATTCTCAGGGAAAAAGGCCAAGGAAGCAAGAGAACACAGGTGGTACACACACCAGCAGTAATGGTCTGCTCCCAGGGCGCCTTGGAGCCTCACGGCCTCCTCGGCCAGAGCACCTGCTCCCCCAGCTCAGAGAGCCTTGGAGGTAACACCACACAGCATGGGAAGGCTTATCCTTAGCAAACATGCTGACCCTTGCTCTCCCAAATCTAAATTTCAAGGGTTCAAATGAAGGGCAGGGTAATGGAAAAAATTAAATCCTCTGGAAACTTCGCTGTAATTAACTGCTTCGACCCTGCTCTACCACGTTCCAGGTCACTTGAGCTGCTCACACTGGCAGAAGCCTCCTTCGCTCCCTTTCTCGCTCTATTATTCCTCTCTATTCTGACTCAACACTGTCATTAAGGGATTGTGAAAGGGGAAGGAGACGTTTATCTGCTGAATACCTAACAACTACCAAGACTTGCAAACATCTGACAAATATTCTCTCCTTTAATCCTCACGGTAATCCTGTGTTTACAGACTGTCTTCCCTTTTTACATATAGAGAAACTCTCATTTAGGTAACTGGATCCACAAGACATCTGAACAAAAATGAAATCCAATTATCCAAAAGCTTTAAAAATCCCGGTTATTAATTAGCCAAACCTTGTACTTACGTTTTGTTTTGTTCTGTTTTGGATGGGGTTGGCTTTGGGCCCTTTCATCTTTATATTTGTGGAAAAAATAAAATATAAATTTAAAAATTACTTTTGTTCATGA
>NW_017731404.1:1129133-1132067 GCF_001890085.2 Hipposideros armiger
AAAAAACGGGGGGAACCCCTAGAATCTGTCCAATTGCCTCAGTTTACAGATGAGAAAACTGAAGTAAAAGTTTACATCTAGTTATTGGTAAAGTCAGACTGGAGCCCAATGGTCCTAACTCTCAGGTTAGTCCTAGTATTAGACCAAATTGACGCCTCCCATGGTTACAAGCAATTACAAACATGGAGCTTTGTGGCAAGCCTGTGCTAAGCAGTTTTACATCCATTTCCACTTAATTCTCACAAAAACCCTCAAAAAGATAGTATCCTCTATTTGGCAGATGAGAAAACTTATTTGCCCACTCAGCCAGGGCTGACCCACCTAGTTCTGGCTGATTTCTAAGCTGAAGTTCACTTCTATTATACAGTCCTTACCGTGGCCTAAAGGTCCTGACCCCTCCTACCTTTCTGACTCATCTCCTCCCACTCTCCCATCACTCACAAAAATCCAGTCCACCTCCATTCAGTCAAGCCCATCCCTGCCTCAGGGCCTTTTTACATGTGCTGAGTGCCCCCCCCCCAAACCCACCCCAACTACCACCCCCAGACCTGTGAGGGACTGGTCCTACCCCTTCAAGTCAAGAATCACCTCTTCCCTAACCACTCAATCTAAGTAAGACAGACCCTCAGTCACTCCCACCACTATCTGAAAATATCTTATATATTGGCTGTCTCCCTGTTAGAATAAAAGTACCACGTGGGTAAAAACTTCCCATTAGAATGCAAGCACCACGATGGCAGAAATGTTCCACCTTATTCATTTCTAGACTACCTGATACCCAAGAGTATCTGACAAGAGGAGGCACTCAAAAAAAAAACCAGTTTGTTGAATAAAGGAATGAATATCTGTGTCTGAACCTCCATGTCATTAAAGGCCAATATTGTACAATTCAGCAACTGATTACATACTATCTTCTATTTTTTTCTAGTTGTTTCCTGTGATTCATCTTGTCTTTGCAACCATACTGTACATGCCTCAGGGGTATCTTATAATTTTCTGCTCTGGGCAAGTTAATAATTCAACCCCAGGCTTGTATGATCATCTATAAAATAAAAAAAGCAGTCAAAAGTCTAGAATTCAGATATCTCCCATAGCTGACGACATGACAGGTAAACACTCGAATACCGGATTATTACTGACTCACAGATCTTCAATTCCTTTAATATTCTCAAAACGTTCTACAAAAATACACCTGGTGTGCAAAGGAACACATTCCTTTATTTAGCTGGTACTAGCAACTAGAGAGTAACTGCCATTTCACTAATATTACAGTACGCTCGAGCCTGCCTCTTCTCATGATAGCGCCATTAATTTTTCAGGCAACACCCAACCTGTTTGCTTCTGATTATCTTTTATCTCGACCAACGTTAACCTCCAGTTTTCTCTAATTCTCTGACAGGCCTCAGCAGCATCACATTCCTGGCTTCTTGCTTGCTCAAGATTTGTTTGCTTTATGTAGCTGCATGTACCCAACGTACCTTCCGTTATCTAAAAAACTATAAAATTAGGGCAAGTAAGTACGTAGCATTTTGGCTTCCATGGCTTTGGGATTCCTACTCCCTTGAAGAGCTCTGAAGAGTCATGGCAACACAAAGAGACCTTCCTTCCTGGTGATTTATTACACGTTGCTCCCATTGGCCTGTCAAGCTCAGTGGGGGAAACCTCTAGATTGGAAGAGAATCATCTACTAGAGTATCAATGGCCTGCAGCAGCAGCTGACCCAGTCTGAATGGCTGATTCCAAAGACTGTCCAAGTCTAGCAGATTTTCACTGTCAAAGACATTTCTGCTCCAAACCCAAGACCTTGTTTCTAACATAGCAAAACTCTGCAGAGAGGACATAAAACATGACCAAGGTCCTGGTCAGAGGGGTCCTGTTCAGATTTATAACTTCAACCTGTTCTCCAAATATGATTTCCTTCTAAAAAGAATGACATGGCGCAATAGTCAAAGAAAATACGTGCGCGTGCAGGCACATATAGAAAGAGAGGGGTGTCTTTAAGAGGATGAGGCTTCTTAATCTTCTAAAATAAAATAACCCACATTTCACCATATTCATTTCATTCTGGAAAAGCTCAGGGAGTAAGTGCACTGAGACATTTAGAGGGCATTTTCATGTGAGGACCAAAAACTAAAGGCTGTTTTCATATAATACTTAACCGAGGGAATCTGAAATTGTCCTGTGACAATTATTAGAAAAAGTTGCATTTGATTATATAAAATATGTACTGTATTTTGCCATTTATAATGTCCTCCCATGTATAATGCGCATCCACGTTTTTGGCCCAAATTTTCAGGGAAAGAAAACCTTTCATCTTAACTTTTTAATTCAAATTTTTGCTTGTTTACATTTAGGTACTTGTTTTTTGTATTATAAAGGAATTTTAGCATTTATTTTTAACATATTAGGTACAAAAATTTTTATGTAACAAATAATTACAAAACACAAGAACAGATACAAGGTACAAGAAATTTTATGTACCGGTAACAAGTTTACGATATCTGATATTTACGCATCATAGAAGGCCAAGAACTCTTCATTGCTGCAAGTTTGTGGTAAGTTCAACAAAAGCGGTTATCGTATTCCAGGGTATTATTTTGCATACTAATATCGTTGATTTCTAGAGTTACCTTTTAACTCATAAGCATAAATAATTAAAAACGTTTATATAGATACAGAATTAGTAGTATCCATGTATAATGTGCATCTCGATTTTTCCCTCACAAATTTGGGGGGAAATGTGTGCATTATACACGGCAAAATACAGTATCTTATGTACAATCTTAGGTCCAATATTTGTATAGAATGTAAATGACTTCTCAATTTTCTATATGTAAAAACATCTCATTAAAAGTTTGATTGACCTGGGCCTGCCGAGTGGCTCAATTGGTTAAGAGCTCGCTCAAGAGTTTGAGCTCTGAGCAACAGGGTCCC
>NW_017731404.1:1133734-1138692 GCF_001890085.2 Hipposideros armiger
CGACAGCAACTTGTCTGTTCCCCTTCCCCAATTCCCCAGCACTGTTCCCATCCCCCCAATTCCCCAATAAAAATCTTTAAAAAAAAAAAAAAAAAGAATAGATGAGAGTTATTTATCCTATTTAAAAAAAAAACAAAAAAAAAACACATACTAACTGGATTGGGATGGGGATATTAAAGTAGCAAAGAGTACTTTGTGTTTGATACAAACACACTAGTCTTATTTAGTAAGTTGCCTCACATCTGATTTCCTAAGTCAAATAGTACCATCACCCCCATTTCAAATGCCTCTCAAGTCCAGGAAAACTCCCCTTTGCTCTCAAATTATGAGTCACTGATATTAAGAGCTGACGTTAGATCTCAAAAGTACTAAGTTAATGGCTAGGCTGGATTGTATGATACATAAACAGCTTTAAAACTTTTATAAGCAACATGATTTTTCTCGTCTCAAATTCAAGGCTACCGATTTCTGAATATAGCTGTAACACACTCTTGGAGTGATGATTTCTCTTTAGCCCTTGAGCAAAACGTGGCCACAGGGTATACAAAGCTAATCAAAAGCAAGAGCTGGAAAAAATTAAACCTGGAAGAAAATACAAGTCTAACACTTTCCATTATGCCAGAAAACAGAATTGTCATTACTTGGAAATGTATTATAGGTTGAGCCCTACTAAACTGCCGATACATACAACTATCTTTGACCTGCAAAAACAGACATTTCATATGGTTCAACCTAATGTCATTTTCTAAATTCATCTTAATAATTATCTCAAATAAAGTCATCATATCTCAAAGCACATAAACCCTCATAATTTTCGAGATGGCCTAAACTTTTGAAAAGATTTGTCATCCCACTGTCCAAACCAGGTCATTTGAAAAATTAAGTTCATTAACAGGAAAGCTAAAATAAGTAAACCACCAGTGCTGAATGTAACCATGCTTTCGTGAAGCCTAAGACCACTCCACATCCTTTTTACTGTTCCCCTTTCACATTAACAGAATTTGAATCCTAGGAAGGTCTACCTTTTAGGAGATTTACACTTAAGGAGATACAACGAAAAATTCCAGCACTTTGCGTCCTTTTCAGTGATACAGGAATCTAAGCATGGTAGTAGAAGTAGCCCATCACTTTACACTGGGGTTCCACTGACCTCAAAATCTACCATTGAGGAATTTTAATTAAGTTGGTTAAGTTCCATTTCTGTCGGAGAATCTGGCTTCTAATCTTTCTAATCAAAAGGGTTATTACCATTCCAATGGGATATATTTTTCCATTTAGATATGGCTGATTGATGCACCCACCAGATATAACCTGTCACTTTTCACAAAAGAGGTTATGGTTCCACAACTGCCTCTAGGTCCAAGTCCATTAATGCACACCCATTTTTATCAGTCTAATACCCAATATGCTAATGAACTCTTTTCCCAATTAATTCCACTAATTACTCATCCTGTTCTGTCAAAATCCCTACCTACTCATCTAATCCATCAGGCTACATACAGTACATCAGCTTCCTAGAGGGATGCTTTTCCTAAGACAACTCATCAACTGTTAGGGCAACCTGATGCTGCCTGTTCTATCTTCCTAGATCTAGTTTATAGTACAAATCAATATTATTAACCATCAAGTGAAAATATGCTCTAAAAAAACAAAATCAAGGGAGAATCTCCTGCTCTATCTGGAAATTTCTCTATTCAGCTAGTTCAGTGTTAACAGGTCAACAGAGAATGGGACTAGTCACTACTACAATCCTACACGGTATTTCCCTCTAGTTATAAACCATCAACCTTTTTGTAACATCCAAATAATCCAGACTTTTTCTAGCAAAATCTACTCTCCTTGCCCCATCCCCAACAGCGTCTCCTGATCATTTTTCACCCTAAACTGAGGTTTTTCTCTAGAGCCCCGTGGTGATGCCAAGTCAGGCAAATACAGTCCTGAAACCTTCCATCCCTTTTCTCTAAAGCTTTTTTTTTTAAACTATGCATCAGGCACAGTGATAAGTGCTTTAAAAGGGAATTTATCAACTTCCATCCGTAAAACCTATGAGCTTAGGATTAGTGCCCCATTTTACAGAGGAGGAAAGCTGAGGCTTAATCACTCGCCCAAGGTCACACAGGGCAGGGATTCAAGTCCAAGTGTGACTTCCATGTCCTCTGGCCTTAACACTCGTGCTGTAGTTCCTTCTCATCTCTCTCTCTCTGTCCTAGATGCCTGCTCTGTAGTCTCGGCGTCTTGGGCAGGCAGGGTTCAGTTTCCTCAGAGGCTGTCTTTCCTTTAAAGGACATGCCTTTGAGAAGAAAGAGGACCCGTTCCATCTTTTCTCCTTCCCAACTGACACCATTTCCCCAAGGCTCTTTATCGTATCTCCTCTTTGGGGGCTACTATAAATGTCCCCTTTTACCCCAGAGCAGGCACCACGGAATACTGAAGAGCCACTTTCTAGCCTCAAGGCTGGCTGAGACGAAATGAAAGAAAAGGAAGGGAAGACAGCACCCCCACCCCCAAGTCTTCATTCAGGAGGAAACTGTGGCAGAGGACAGCAGAGGGAGGGCGGGGGCGCGGGGGAGGNACAAGAGACTAGCTATTCATGAATAACAGACTTACTTTCTATACCATCCATATGGACTTTCAATTTCAGAAAGTTTCTTCCTCATCTATCCTTGGAAGAAGTAAATATAAAACAGTTTCTCATTTCTTAGGCAAAAACTACCTCTCAAATTAAAGCTAGGCAAGCATATTCAAGACATAAAGGTATAGCTTTCATCATAAATTTAAAAACAACAAAGCCATTAACCTAAATACTTTTGTAACTGAAAATCAGAAACCATGTTCCCAGCAATATATAAGAATTTTATTGTATCTGCTCCACCCTAAATCAGGACTTATTGTTCTCCTATGTTCACTAATTTTTTCATCTGAAGTTTAGGTACAAGGCAAACCATTAATACATTCATTTGTGATTTGCAATTTCAAAGCATTATCATATGTATATTATATAAGATACAAAGCGCTTAAAAGGGTTAAAATCCATGTTGAATCCTAAATGGGCAAAACTTAAAACTCCTACTTGTCATCTGTCAGCAAACCAGGCCCTCACATAACCAAACATCTGACTGCATTTGGCATAATTCATCTGAAACTATGCTATAAATGACACTTTCAATTATAATTAACATTTTTACAAATTCATCTGGTTTTTATTTGATCCTTTTAGTTCCTCACCTTGAAGTCTCAATAGTACACCAAGCTTTAACTTACCCAAATAAACAGAGAACTGGCTAGTCGTACTTTTTAGGACCTCAGATTTTTCTGCTTCAACTTTACTTCACTGACTTAACAAATAAATATTTATTGAGCACCTACTGTGTGACAAAACAGTGTTCTAGACATTAGAGATACAACAATGTACATACAATGCATGTAACACTGAAATCGAGGTCTGAGGGTGGAAAGGAGTATAGGAGCTGTTAGCCAGTGAAAAAGGATAAGAGCGTGGTATGTGCCAGAAACCAGGTGGAGGCCCACATGGCTGGAGGGATGGGAGAGGAGTGGCACAATGAGGCTGGAGAGGGAGGGAGAGGCCGGATCATAAAGGCCTTATAAGCTACAAAAGGAGTTTGAACTTGATCCTAAGAGCAGTGAGAGCCACTGAGGGTAGAAGAGTCATCATGTCTGACAAAAGCTTCCTGAGCACCTACTAAGTGCCAGGCTTCTAAATCTGATACTCTTCAAAGTGGAAGGGAAGAGGCCTCAGCATGTACATACAACCCTCCTCCCTTGTCCTGAGGGCATCTGTATTATTAAGAAACATCAGTCATTGCTCATCACCATAGCCATGGCTGCTCAGGAGATAAACAGCACAAACATTCCCTGTGAATACGACCACCACCACCATCACCATCACCACCCCTCACCAAGAACAGACACAACCAAGAGCCCAATGGGGTAAGACATCAAACGTCTTTTCAAGAATTTCTTTAAATTTTTTTTGTCTCACATGTCTACAATTAAAATGAACAGTAATACCTTGGTTTGCGAGCATAATTCGTTCCAGAAACAAACTACTCGTATTGCAAGACATTGCTCGTTTACCCAGTTAAAATGTATTAGAAATGTTTGCTTGTCTTGGGGAACACTCGCAAACCATGTTACAATCCAAGGTCTTACTGTATTCACTATGATTCCTGGCAATTAAGAAATGTTAACATGAATTGAACACATCTGTCCAGGAGTATACAAAACTGAAAATTTTTTGCTAAACTAAAGCCGTGCTCCCTAGATGAAGTAAGAAAAGGATCAGAGATATGATGTTGACTTCATTCATCGCGTCCCCCCAAGAAGCACACTGGAGGGGTGTAACATATAGTTTAAATTAATGAAGTTAGCTCTAAGAAAATAGCCAAATCAGGCAAATGCAAAGACTAGTTATAATTTTTCTTTTTTATCACAGGCCCAAAATACAAAAATTTTCTAAGTATCCACCTGTCTTTAATCATTACCAGTATTATTCACATTTAGATAAATACATTTGAAGTTTGGCTGATACCAAGAAAAAAAAAACCAAACTGCTAAATTTTATCACATCAGAGTTGTGGGAGTTCAGCAGGCTTTACGTGTTAGATTTTTCTATTTCCTCATTCTTCAGCAATCTCTTCACTTTCTGATAATGTTTTGAAGGAAACAGGGAAAAAATAATCCTGTGTTCACATCACACACCTTCTAGTCATCCATTCTGGCAGCTATTTTTCATTACCACCTGCCAGTCTGTGCCTGTGCCATGGACTGGGGAGGCATGGGGAAACAGAATGCTCTGGTGAATAAAGAATTACCAATAGTCAACGGATCAGGAAATGAAAAAAAAAAGAAAGAAAAAAACACTTAACATCAAAGTCATGTCTCCAGGTCTTCATTCTAACCACCACCACTTCTTTTTGTTTTGTTCTGGGCTTTTTTGT
>NW_017731404.1:1140247-1142339 GCF_001890085.2 Hipposideros armiger
AAAGAAAGAAGAAAAACACCAGCAAAGGAAAAAAAAGTACAAAGTAATTTTGGGCAAAATGAATTCCATGTCACTTCCAAATCAGGATTAACACAAGAAGTGTTCCTTCCCCCACCGTAAACGCAGCCCAACAGTGAAGAGGCTGGCTTGCCCAGACAAGTTTCTTCACTCATTTCATTAAATATTAACGTGCATACAATGTGACAGGCACTATTCTAGGCACAAGGTTACAATCCAGAAAGCTTCCCTGTCACTTTAGATTATGAGGATATGGATAAAAATGTCTTCTCTTAAAAAGTTCAGAGATTAAATGGTTTTAAAATACACGGATTCAAAATAAGTACATCAAGAATCCTAAAGCTAGTCTACTAACGTTTTTGGTCCATCTGGTTTAACTTCCTTAAATTGGCAAGTTTGTCATTTTTCTGAATTGGAATAAAAAAAAATTTTTTTTTAAACTACACAAACGTGATCACCACACATCATTTAGGAAAATATTATCTTTTGACCTTCACCAGCCAATCGTCTACTGATCAGAAAATATATACATAACAACCATGAATATAATTTAATCTTGGTGCCTAAAAGCAGAGCTCCTCAAAATGGGGTAATCAGCAGTTCTATGAGGAAAAAAATACTCCTGTTTTCCCATCTTTCCAAGTTTATGGTTGTTCAACACATGAGAATTAAGCAAAAGTTTACACGTCTATTACTCATACTTGGAGGACCACCTGGAAGGTGAAAAAAAACAGTTCCCTCTTTACTGATATTTAAATGTTTTACAGCTGTTTAATAAAAATCACTCACAGTTGTGCTCACTCGTATACCTTAGACTAATTTAAGTTTTAAAACAACACTGAGCTTTCCTGTACCTGATAGTCCCCATATTTCATCTTCATAATTAGGCCGCTAATTGCCTCAGAGGACTGTTCATAATTGATGACAGTAACTAAGGTATCTCAGAAACAATGACCAAGTTCCCTTCTGGTCGCAGCAAAGTACCTGTGTGTCTCTGTAACCTGGGAAGGAGGAGGGGGAACAATAACTAGAGTCTAATAACTGCTTACTCAAACTAACAAAAGGAAGGAGGGAAAGGAGGAATTTGAGAAGAGACAGCACTTTAAATTATTCAATGTGATTCCCATGCTTGGGAAAACACTGAATCCAGGGGATCAGCAGGAGGTGTGAATGTTCTTCAGCAAAAAGCCACAATATAAAAAGAATTACTGGATCAAAATGTAATATTCATTTTCATTTAACATCCAATTACCTAGAGGACTGAGGATGAGGCAGGAGCTAATGAGTCCAGGGCTCTATTTCATGCTTAAAAGCCAAAGCGTGAAGCTACGGGAAAGGACTGATTTAGCAGATTAAAACTTAAAAGGATTACTCAGAAGACAAAAAGGGGGGCGGGGGTGGGGGGGGTGGAGAGAAATGGTCTTAACATCCCAAAGATATTTCCATAAAATTTTTAATTTTTCCCTTTGACCAAGACAACACAAGTTTCTTCTCTTTTTTTTAGGTGTAGAAATGCTAAGTCTTTTTAGGGCACATGTCCTAAAACAATAGCATTGTACAGTGTGAGCGCCTCCCAAAGAGTAAAACTGTGATGTCTGATGATTACACACAAACATGTCACCAATCAGCAGCCCTGCAGAATCTATAGCTAGGTGTTTCATTAAAGCTGGGAGACTAAGTGAATGGGAAATCAGAATATTTTTTAAATGGGGTAACTTTCCATAGTGACAGAAATCATTCCTTCTTATACTTACAGGTTCAACATACACTTTCTCAGAACCATGTTAACTTCAGATCTTAAAGGGACCCTAGGACCAGCCTAGTGGCTCAGGTGGTTAAGAGTTGGCTTAAGATTGCGAGCTCTGAGCAACAGGGCTGCCGGTTCGATCCCCACATGGGCCAGTGATGCTGTGTCTGGGCTGAGCTGTCCTGAGCTGCCAACAGGTGATAGGATGACTCAGCTGGTGTAACAACAAGATTGCCTGTTTGATGGTGGCTATTCCCACCTGCAACTAAGACTGAACTCTGGCACCTTGAGCTGAGTTGCCGCCCCGATGGCTCAGTGGATATGGGT
>NW_017731404.1:1145594-1147018 GCF_001890085.2 Hipposideros armiger
GGTTTGATTCTCGGCCTGAGCTGAGCTGCTGCTGAGCTGCCAACAGGTGGCAGGATGGCTCAGCTAAAAAAAACCCCCCCCAAAAAAAAAAAAAAGAGTTTGATTGAGGGGGCCAGCTGAGTGGCCCAGTTGGTTAAGAGCGAGAGCTCTGAGCAACAGGGTCACCGGTTCGATTCCCACATGGGCCAGTGAGCTGTGCCCAGAGCTGGGCTGCCAACAGATGGCAGGATGGCTCAGCTGGTGAGAGCACATGCTCCTAACACAAGGTTGCCAGTTCGACTCCCACATGAGATGGTGGGCTACGCCCACCCGCAACTAATATTGAACTCGGCACCTTGAGCTGAGTGGCCTCGAGCTGCCGACGGGCAGCTGGATGGTGACTGGACTTGGAGCTGAGCTAGCTGCACCATCCACAACAAAGATTGAAGGACAACAACTTGGCTATTCCCCTTCCCCGGTTCCCCAACACTGTTCCCCTCCCCTAATGCCCCAATAAAAAAATCTTAAAAAAAAAAAAAAAAGTTTGATTGAGATGCAGTTCTAGTTTTTCAAACAGCTTTGTTTTTTGTGCCAAGTTTAACATCAGAGAATCAAGTGACTTGCTCAAGGTCATCTGGTCAAGTCAGGTGGGATTAGTATTACTGGTTCTTGCTTTCCAAAAGCCAGCCATAAATCAAACTTTTCTTGTAACTAAGCAGGCCAAAAGGGGAAAACCATTCCTCATTTCCTTTCCTCAATACTCAAAGGACAAAAAAAAAAATTAGTTTAAATGGTAGAGCTTTAATAAAATGTCATCAATGCATACACTATTACCTCTAACCATGCACAGGCACCACTCTCAAAATCGGTAACCTTTAACAATTTGCAAAGGTCAGTAACCTCTATACAACCTTCCCATATGATCGCATCATAAACTTATTAAGATGTTTTGAAATCAGCACTTCATATGCACGTCTATAAATAGTTCACTTATCTTCTGAAAAACCTGGTCATGCTGAACTATGGAAGTACTCTGAGCTCTTAGATCTTCCTTAAGGTAAAGGATCATAAATAAGTTCAGTTTTCTTCAGAACCCTGAAAGGAATAGGCCTATTTCAACAGTGCAGGTAAAACAGGTGATTGATAAATAAGAACCACTCAGGCAGAGAGTAGATGGAAGAAGCATTTTCATCACCGTATCTTCTTTTTTCAAATCCACCACCTCCATCAGGCTTTCTGCCCCATCCTTTTCATTTCTACTTTTAAACTACTGATATAAAACACTACTTCTGAATTAACAACAACAAAACTAACGTCCAATGAACTCATATTTTTAAAAAACACATACTGGGCCGGCCGAGTGGCGCGATGGTTGAGAACTCGCTTGGGATGCCAGAGGGCCCCGGTTCGGATCCCACATATGAGGGCCAGTGAACACTGCCCTC
>NW_017731404.1:1150138-1159674 GCF_001890085.2 Hipposideros armiger
GTTGTTGATGCTGGAGAGGCTACAAAGAACAAAACAGACAAAATCTGTGTCTTCTTGGAACTTACAAATGGAAGCAGAAAAAGAAACATCAATTCATAATATCAGGTACTGATAAGTGATATGAACACAATGAAACAGGAGAACGTGTTGGAGGCAGGATAGTGGGGTCAAGGAAGGCCTCACTGAGCAGATGACCTGAACGGAGACATAAATGGGTGAACAGCAGATGCAAAGGCATGACCTGTCCCAAGGTTGGCTCCCAGGCCAGCATGGATAAAATCCAGTAAGGTAGGGAGAGCAGCAGGAATGAGGTTCGAACTCGAGGCCAGGTCCACATCCCACAGAATCATGAGGAGTGTAATAACAGTTATCAATGTGAAGACGTGTGTGAAGATATACTGGACTTTCCTTATCTCTTTAAATCCCCCCAATATCTCTGAGATATATGCTCTTATTATTCCTATGATAAAAGTGAGGAAACAGGCTCCCTAGAGGGAGAAGCAATTCACCCAAGCCTTGCAGTAAGGGCTCAAATCAAAATTGACCTGTCTCCCAAGGCAGACCTTTGCCGACTAGGTTGTAGCTGCCTCACCATTCCACCTGGCCCCTAATTGTCATCCTGCAGACAAATTGGTATCCTATTCTATAGGATAGTGTGAGACCATTTTCAAAACATTGCTTTAAGGTCAGCCCCAGGCCAGAAGACCTCCAAAGGCAGTGAGACCCCTGGCCAGGACCAGTAGAAACAGCCCCAGCTTCCAGAAGCTGCCAGCTGAAGTGGGGAGGCAAGCGTCTCCTGTGTAGATACATTTGAACCTGAGGCACTGTCTTGGGATGCCAGTTAGGAGAGGGGATTTCACAGGGATTCTATAAGAACCAACAATAATCCCACTTTATATTCCTAAAGCGATTTATACTTTTTATAGTGTTTCTTTGATTCTTTCAGTGAGGGCTCTAGGGTCAGATAGCCCAGGTTCTCTGACTCCCAGTTCTTCCATTCTTACCTGAGTGACTTGAGGCAGGTTACTTAACCTCTCTGTGCCTCTCAGTAAAATGAGGGATGTTATTAGTAACAACCGCACCAGGTTGCTGTGAGGTTTTGAGTAATATCTGGAAAGCCTGGCACAACACCCTTGGGAAATGAGATGAGACAGAAGAGGCTTAAGCAACCAAAAAGAAACGCAGGAATTTTTACTCAGATGTGGGTTCAAATCTTGGCTTGGCCTCAATTGGCTATGTGACCTTGAGCAAATCACTTGCCCCTCTGAGCTATTTGTTATCTGTAAAATGAGCTGAGTGCTCCCCACGCTCAGGGGCTCAGGGAAGTGATATGGAATATGAGTGATAGCAGAGGTGAGGCCCTAGACCAGAAATCCCAAACTAGCTAGAATAATCTGACCTGCAACTACTTTTTGTTTGGTCAGAGACACAACAGCCTCTCCCCTACCATGTCTTAAACATTTTCAAACATACCGAAAAGTTGAAAGAATAGTACAAGGAACACGCTCTACCTGAATTCAACAATCATTTTTCCAGATTTATCTATATTCATATGTACAATCTTTTTTTCTGAATTATTTAAAAGTAAATTGCTGCCATACTGGAATGGCATGTCTCAATACTTCAGCAGAAATCTTAAGAAAGAATTGTATTCTCCTAGATAATCACAATAATATTATCACACCTAAGAAAATGAACAGTCATATCATAATATCCTGTAGCATCAGTTCATTCCCAAATTTCCCCTATTTGTTTTTAAAAATGTCTTTTTATAGTGGTTTATTTTTTTCAACAGTATCAAAACAAGGTTTACACATTGTATTTGGAATTATTTCTAGTATTTGTTTATCTACAACACTCCCTCTGCCTTTTTTTTTCCATCACTTCCCCTCAACAATTTATTTAAAACATATTTAAACCTACAGGGAAGTTGCAAGTATGGTACAATGAACACCCGTCTACAACCATGCAATGTTTTGTTTTGTTTAATTGAACTAGTACTATTAATAGGTCAATTGGACTTTCATGTGGAAAAAAAAAGACTTCATTCTTCCCTCACAATTTCCACAAAAGCAATTCAAGATGGATTGTAACTCTCAGTGTGAATGATAAAACAAAAAAGCTTTTAAACAAAAATAGAGAAGAATCTCTTCATGTCGTTAGAGTAAGCAAAGATTTATCAGAGGACACAATCACCAACCAAAAGGGAAAAATTTGATGGATTACGCTACATTCAAATAAGAATTTCTCTTCATCAAAAGATACCATTAAGGGAAAAAAATAGGCTACACAGTAGAAGATAAAATAGAAAAATATGATAAGTCATATTCAAAATATTATTTTTTTTAAAAGTAAGCGTTATAAAACGACCAACAATCCAATAAGGGGAAAAAGGGGGGGGAATGCAAAAGATTTGAATAGGCATCTGTAAAAGAAAATATCCAAATGGCTAATAAGCAAATGAAAAGATGCTAATTTCTTTCAAAAAATGCAAATGGAAACCACACCTCTAAACCACCTGTGGGCATCTAGTTTTGAGGAAGAGAGGGAGCACTTGGGAGCCTTGAGGAAGTCCATTGTTGAATGGCAAAGTAGAGTGTGACTCTGCCAGGGAAATGGAGAGGCAGGAGGCAAAGCCAGGAGGCTGGGTGCCCTGGAAGCTGAGGGATGAGGTGCCTCTGCCCTTGTGAGTAGGCCAAAGATGTCTCCTAACTGGACTTAGAAGCCCTCACTCCATCACCTTCACATCTGTCAAGTGGCACTCAGTGGGCTGATATCCTCAGCATGCTGGGAGGCGGAAAGAACTCGGAGACTTGCGTGCCTCTCAGCATGCTGGATCAGAGAAAAAGATCTGGCCGCTTTGGTTGACACAACATAGGCTCCAATTAGGAAGGGGGTGGTGGCAATGTAGTCAACTCAAAACAACAAATGCCCTCCACAGTTGGATTCCCTCACCATCCACCTCTCCCCTTGCCTAGGTGGGCAAGAAATTCCTCCGTCCCCCTGTGAAGAGAGATGGGAAGGCCTTCCCACATCTGGACTATATACAGATGACCAATCTCTACTCATGTCCTATCTGGAATAACAAGGCATTGAAAATGATCAGTTATTATTATTATTATTGTTGTTGTTGTTGTTGTTGTTGTTTTAAAGTTGTAATTTATTTATGTAAAGTCTTTGTTTTTGATCAGTTATTATTTTAATGGAAGGAAAAAAAAGATGTCAGGGGTCCCTACCTCAAATTCCTCCCACCAAACTCCCTTTTCATCTCCAAGTTAGGTTTCCAACTCACTCGAGCCTGCATTCATTCATTCATTCATTCATTCATTCATTGACTATTTAGTCTCTCAAACATGCTCACTATACTCTGATCTCTGCTCAGAGGGTATCTCCTCTAAGAGACCTTTCCACTAAAATATCTTCTTTTTTCCCGCCCCAGAACGCCCTGACCCTTTACCCAGCTTTGTTTTTCTTCAGAACACTTTTCATCCTGATATATTATTATACATGTATGTGTTTCTTTGTTCATTTTCTGTCTCCCATCTCAGAACATAAGTTTATGAGGTCAGGGATTTTGTTTCATTCTCTGCTGTATCTTTTCACCTCACACAGGGCCTGGCACCCAGCAGGTGCTCAATAATTGTTAAAGGGATGCCTAAAGAATAGCAGGTGTGCACTGAGCACATGCGAGATGTGGCGAGTACAGCAGTGACTAAGTGGAGGTTCTCTCAGCCCGTTGACAGGACTGACAGCAAAGTGAGTAATCTGGAGCAATGCAATGAAGGCAGGACTCATGTGTCAGGCAGTCAGGGAAGGTATCCAGTGAGATTCTCGATGGCCTTTGAAGGGGGAGGTGAAACCAGCTTGCTCAAGGGCAGCAAGAAGAGGCCAGCCTGGCTGGAGCAGCAGGTCCCTCCAAGGAAAAGGGGAGGGGTGAGACCGGAGGGGCCTGACCCTGTGGTTCAGTAGGGGCCCTGGTATCAGAAGGATCTGGTGACTAACCAGTCCTGCTTCTTCCTTGCCCTCCTCACTCTGGGGTCTTGGCAAGTCATTTCATCTCTCTGAGCCTCCATTTCCACATCTGTAAAATGGGGCTCATACCGTTTTTTCTTCCTGGAGTTGCTGTGAGGACTTGAGATAGTGTCTATAGCGTCTTCCATGTAAGAAGTTCTCAAACAGTGGAAGCTGTTGCTCTTCTTACATTTGTTCCTGCGAGACGTAGGGAACCCTTAAAGGTTTTCAAGAAAGGAGTAGCCTAATGAAAGGGAGGTCCCTGGGGAAATACCACAAGAGCACAAGTTGGACCTTATATATTTGTCAACACCCAAATGCAGGCTTGCCCGAGTCAAACATAAAGAAAAAGATCCATTGCTTAAGGTAAAAAGTCACAGTGACAATGTGCCATCCTCGCCCACTCAATCTCTACTAGAGAAGGTTCCAAGCACCCACCCTAAGGAAGCCATTGCACAATCCACAAACACTAATCACCAGTAGAGTGATAACATCACAGAGCAATGACTGTCTCAGCTCAAACTCCCAGAGGCAGTGAGATTCGCATGTGCATAACTGCTCTCCAGGTCCCATGAGCCTTGGCACTGAGCGCTTCTAGTAACCTCCAACCAGGCAGGGGTTTATCAGCCCCTTTCAGAAGGAATTGAGACTCAAGGCAGAAGTCACAGGCACCACTTCCAGCCAGCAGTTTTAAGAGCCAGCACATAATTTTGCCACTCTTTTTTTTCTCTACTACAATAACCATTAACTTTCCACAGAGCAGCCGCCCATGCATCCACAATGAAATATGTAGCTTGAATTTATTCATTTTCACTGCTGTATAGTAGTTCATCATATAATTAGGTCACACTTTTTTCATTCCTTTTTCCTGATGATGTCTATTTAGTTTATAGCCAATATTTGGCTATTACTGGTCCATAGATCCTTAGCCACAGTTCAAAATCTAAAACATCTGAAATCTAAATGCCTTTTCATAATGTATTTGACAGCAACACTTGACCTGACCTGACCTGAACTTATTTAGTGGCAAAACTGGATCTCGGTAGACAGAAAGCTATCTATAACCTTTATCACACTTAATATGCATATGCTTCCCTGAGGAAATATTTAGATTTTTGCTTACAAGACCACCCATCTATCTCAAGGAGTATTATATAAATATTCAGTGTATGTACCATATTATTACCTTTCAAAGTTCTGAGATTTTCTAAATTGCAAAACACATCTGGCCCCAAGGGGTTTGGATGAGGGATGGTGGCTCAGTACAAACACATTGTTGCAATAAACACCTGTAGCAGAACCTATTTTCCCAAGATGGCCTCAACAATATTTCCTGTCTCCATGGTCTTCTAGAACTTTCTTTAATTCTCCTCCCTTTAAATATGGATGGTACTGCGAATCACTCATAACCAATAAAAAGAAGCGGAAATGACACTATACAACTTCTGAGGCAATGCAGCTTCTGATGTGTTGGTTGACTTTTAGCCGCCGTGCTGTGAGGAAGCCCCAGCAGAGGTCAAGGGCCCCAGCAGAGGTCCCAGCTGACAGCCAGCATCAATATCCAGATGTGTGAGAGAACAAAGCTTTAGCTAGTCCAGCCTCCAGCTGTCAAGTTATCCTCCACCTTCAAGTCTCCCCAGCTGAAGTTCTAGAGAAGCTACTCCTATTATGCCCTTTCCAGATCCATGAGCTTAATGAAATGTTATTATTTCTACCACCAAGTTTGGGGTGCTTTGTTACACAGCAACAGGAGCTGTAACAGCATCCTTCTGTATGCGTCCTGTGCCTCAGAGCAAAAGTTTCTCCAGAGCACATACATACAAGAATGGATTGGATGAGCAGTAGAATATGCACGTCTTCTGCTTAACTATTTCCAGGTTGTTCTCCAAAATGGGCGTATCAATTTACACTCCCTGCTGCAGTGAATGAGGGCTCCCATGACTTCCTGCCTCACCCATGGTTGCTATGATCAGACCTTTTCAGGGCCCTGTCCCTCAGCCCCTCTGAAGAGAGAGTAAAATATGAGGAACTGGTATAAAAGAGCCAGACTTGGCCCATGGGTTGGAGTTGGCTCACCCTGCACTAAAGAATGAGTCTTTATTTTATCAAGTATTTACACAGATTACTGAGCTTAGTAAAAATCAATCAGTACCTTAATTTTTGCTTTGTTTGGAAAAATTAGCATTATAAGCTACCACCCTTCAGTTTATCTTATTTACTGTGTTCACTATATTAAGCTTCCTAGAACATAATTTTCATCACCAGTCTTCTACTTTCAAAACCTCAGTGGCTCCCTACAGTTTATAGAATGAAGCTTAATCTTCATTTGATCTTTCAGACCTTCCATGACCTGGCCACGAAACTTTGCCATCTCTCACTTCTCTCCAACATGCAAGTAGGGATGTAAACATTTCAAGTTGTATATGAGGAATGTGGTTAATAACATTCCATGATTCTATATCACTGGGGGCTTCAGCCAATATTCCATGATTCTATCCAGCCAACATTCCATGATTCTACAGAGAACAAAGGGGTTCAGCTGACATTTCTGGAATCTGGACGGATGAGGAAGTTCTGTGGACATACCATAATGATAAGCAAAGAGGCTCTGAAAACATTTAGTGACTTTATATATATAGGTGTGCTGCAAACAGTGCAAGATTCAAGCCACAAAAAAGGGCTCTGTAAACATTCCATGATCCTGAATACATGAGAGTGTTCCTCAAAAATAGTTCATAATTCTATGGACAGAAAAGAAAGGTTGCTCAAACACCCCAAGATTCTTTCTATACACAGGGAGTGCTCTGTAAACGTTTTATGATTTTATACCCAGGAGGAGACTTTACAAATACAGTAATACCTTGGTTTGCAAGCATAATTTGTTCCAGAAACAAACTATTCGCATTGCAAGGCATCGCTCGTTTACCAGGTTAAAATATATTAGAAATGTTTGCTCATCTTGTGGAACACTCGCAAACTATATTACTTGCAATCCAAGGTTTTACTGTATTACATAAGTCTGTCTATCTATAGATAGAAAAGGCTGCGTAGATTTCCCTTGATTTTCCAATGTGCTGTGCAAACAGCTGGTAGTCCTGGGGAGGGCTCTGCAAACAATTAATGCGTCTAATCGGAAGAGGGTGTTCATTTCCCTGGTTCTATCTAAAACAGGGTGCTCTGTAAAGAGCCTGTGGTACTAAACATAGGAAACTCCGGATGCAGTTACCGATGCTACACATAGGCTGTTCTGTAAATATTCCTTGATTTATACAGAGGACGGAGCCTTGCAAACAGGCCATGATGGTACACACAATATGGTATTCTGCAAATACCTCATGAGTATATATGTAGGAGAGGATTCAGAACACAGTCCAAGATTTTACACAGATGAAGGGGGTCTAGCAAATACTCCTTGATTCTGCCAAGAGGACAAAGAATCTCTACAAACATCCATCCTTGGTACATACGGGAGGAGGATTTGGGAGCAGTTCATGATTTAATACCCAAGAAGGTGCTTGGCAAGTACTTGGATATTCTGTGGGGTGCAGGGGGGTTGGCGAGGCTGGTCTTACGAAGGGAAGCTGTGGACTGAGTGGCAGGCAGTGTTACCAATGGACTCCATAGGACAGAGCGAAGAGCCCTCAAATATTTCAAGGACACATAAAGATGTTTGAGGCCTGAAAAACAATATTCACTCCAAAATATAAAATTAAAGCTGCAAAAAGTAAAAGTAATCAATGTTTAATTAAAATGTCTACAAATGTAATATTAGGTCAACTGGTCAACTGCCTCCGAACTCACATGATTATATCGAATTGTATTTATTAGGCCAAAGGGGTGCATTTTGTTATGCTTCATAGCAGGTGGATTGGGCCTTTTTTAAAAAGTAACAATGCCAGAGGCCCAGGAAGATCCTAAAATGGCCTTAGATGGAGAAGTTGCTGGAAGGTTTCCCTGGGGAGGTCAGAGGACTCCAATTTCCAAGCCACCTGCTGCCCCTTGTCCAGCCAGCTCCTGAACAGAACGTTGACGTTCTGAAGCTGAGCTCAGTTCATTCACTGCAGGGGTGAGAAAACACCCCAACTCCCAAGAGATGGACAGGGCTCCAAATGCCATCCATAGACTGGAGGGAAGGCCGCCCATGTCGGCAACAGGGAAAGCCAATTAGCCAAGCACATTATGTTGTAGCAGGTGTCTGGAGGAGTCAGATATTGTCATGGTCTCAGGAAGGAAAAACAGCTGTTGCTGCTTCTTCCCCTCTCTCCCTCTCTCCCTGACTCCCAGGGGAGGGCTTTGAGCCAGCAGCCTTACTTTGAACAGAGTAATAGGGGCCAGAGACAGGAGCTGTGGCCACAGCTAAGCCTCAGGGCCACTGGCAGGAATGAGGAGTGTTGATCAAAGGCAGTGAGAGAAAATCCGAGCGTAGGGTCTTCACGTCTGCGTGCCCAGCCATAATCAATCAACCCACATGACAGAAAATGTAATACTGCTCTGAGCGAGAGGCCACAGGATGGCAGAGGTTATAACTATGTTTCTCAATTTTCTTAACCCATACCCTATTCCAATGATCATAAAAGCATCTGCGTCTTCTTTGGCACCATTTTAGATTTCAAAACATTTGTTTTCTTCAAAAACTCTAAAATGATTAAGGGAACGTATAGAAGAATATCTTTACGACCTTGGAGAGAAAGGGATTTTCTAAACCAGGCACAAAAAGCACAAACTATAAAGGAAAAGATTAACATATTGGATTGCATCAAAATTGAATATTCCTGTCGGATGAAAGACCCCACACAAGGAAAAGACAAGTGACAAGCCGGGAGAAGATATTCACAACAAATATTACAAAAGAATTGTATCCAGAATTTATAAAGAACTCTCACAGATTAATCAGAAAAAACGATGGCAATCACCCCTATGAAAAAGGACCAAAGGATTTTAAAAGGCATATCTGTGAGAAGAGAAAACCCAAAGGGCCCATAATCACATGAAAAGATGCCCAGTCTCAGGATTAATTAGGGAAACACAAATTAAGACCAGAATCAGGTGCTGTTTTACATCCAGACATTTACAGAACTTCTGCTTCTCGATATGTGCTCCAGAGAAATCCTGGCAAGGGACCATAAAGACTTGTTCACAAGGGTGTCCATTGCAGCATTGAAAGTAACCGTGAAAAATTACAAGCAACCTAAATTTCATTATTAGGGGAACAAGATAATAAACTGTGGTTTCATCAGTCACGTGGTGGCATACTATGCAGCAGTTAAAAATGAATGACCGATAGCTTCTTTTGTATCAATAGTAACGTGAGAAAACAGTTGCAGAATGAGACACACAGTAGGGTAACATCTGGCTGTATCATGAAACATGAACAACGAAATTATAAGAAAATATAAAAGAGGACTTTCCAACTATGATTCAAAGTCTAGAAGCCATAAAAGAAAAGATTGGTAAGTTAGAGAGAGAGAGAGAGAGAGAGAGAGAGAGAGAGAGAGAGAGAGAGAGAGAGAGAGAGAGAGAGAGAG
>NW_017731404.1:1166129-1174760 GCF_001890085.2 Hipposideros armiger
GTGTGTGTGTGTGTAGCTTTTCCTAGCACAATTTATCATATCATACATTAGCTAATCCCCATTCAGGGGCATTTAGAATTCCTCCAGTTTTTCACTCTCCATGGTGCAAAGCACATCTTCAGTTTCTTAGGAAAACACTAAACCTGGAATTTGCAGGTCAAAGAGCATAAACTTGGGCACTTTTGATGCATATCATTTAGGCAGATGGGTGTGTTATTGCTGAGCAGTGCAGGCAGTGGTTAAAGGCCAGGTTTGTTTGTTTTTTTAATTGGGAGACAGTGTGTTTTTCCAGGACCCATCAGCTCCAAGTCAAGTAGTTGTTTCAATCTAGCTGTGGAGGGCACCTCTCAGTGGCCCATGTGGGGATCGAACTGGCAACTTTGGTGTTATAAGCACCACGTTCTAACCAACTGAGCCAACCGGCTGCCCCCTAAAGACCAGGCTTTGAAGTCATATAGATCAGGCTTCCAATCCCAGCTCAACTATTTTACTAGGTGGATAATTTGGGGCAAGTCGCTTCACCAAGTTGGGCCTCAGTTTCCTCATCTGTACAGCTCTGCCTTCGTGGACCCTCATCTCACTTTGGGCTGATTCATAAAACAGCTGTGATGATTAAAATTGTAACCACCTGGTGAGTGGGAGGCCCCACTTTCCTTTTTCCGCAGACAAGTTTTCAAAAGAGAAAGTCAGGAAAAGGAAGTAAGACCAAAAACCTGAAACCTACAGCGTCATTGGCACCTGCATGATCATCAGAATAGACTCAGCAGCCGTTCTCAACCTTCCTAATGCTGCAACCCCTTAATACAGTTCCTCATGTTGTGGTGACCCCCAACCATAAAATTATTTTGGTTGCTACTCTATAACTGTAATTTTGCTACTGTTATGAATCTAATGTAAATATCTTTTTGTTTTCCAATAGTCTTAGGCAACCCCTGTGAAAGGGTCGTTTGACCCCCAAAGGGGTCACGACTCACAGGTTGAGAACCGCTGGAATAGAGGCTCAACCCTTAATCCTAGTCCAAGATCTTTAGATCCTAAGTGACAAAACTCATTCAAACTAGCTCAAGTGAAAAGGAGGATCTTACTGTAAAGAGGATTAGTGAGGGGCGTAAGTAACAGAAACCCAATTAAAATTAATTTAAACAAAAAAAGTCAATTGGCTCACTGATTGAGAAGATGAGCTTCAAGTGTCAGCTTCAAGCACAGCTGGATCCAAGGGCTGAAATGATGCCCCAGGGACATTCCCTCCATCTCAACAGTGAGATTCTGCTGGGAATGAGATGGCGCCAGGGGCTCCAACCCTCTCAGCAACTACAGGGCCAAGAGATTCTGTCTTGTCACTGCTGTCAACAAAACATCCCAGAATGGAGGTCCCATTGGTTCTAACTGGGTCATGTGTCCATGTCTAACTCAGTCACTTCTCACCCTCAGGGGATAAAATGCTGTAATTGGGCCGGTGTAGAGCCAGGTGGAGATGGAATCAGCGTCGCTGAGCACCAGGAACCAAAAGTAGGAGAGAGGTAATTCCCCTAGGAAATCAAGGTGCTGTTTCTGGAAGAAAGGGGAATCCAGACCTGAAAAGTAAAAACAGTAGGTGTCCACTATACCACCCAGCTATCTTTATGTGAGAAATGCTGTTATGTCAAACATGAGGGCAGAAAGCACAGTGGCTTCAGACATATCTAAAACTAGCACCTGGAAAGCCACCAGGACTTGTGGCGTCCATATCCTGTGTCCCTTTTCCACTCTGCTCACAGATTCCCTCATCTCTGCGTCCCTTCTCCCTCTCTCTTTCTCTCCTTCCCCAAGCCCATGACCAAACATGGCCAACTCACAGCACCTGAGTGCACAAACCATTCCTTTAAGCACCAGGCCACAGAAATCAGTAGGTCATAATCCCAAATGCTCAGCAGAGAGGATCTGATTGGCTCATTTAGTCAGGTGCCCATTTTTATTCAGTCACCTTTGGCTGGAGGGCAGGGTCATGTGGCTGTAAGCATGACTTCTGGGACGCCTACACCTGTTTCACATACTGGGCAGACACCACATAATGTGTCCACGCCGCGCTCCAGATGTATGAGGTTTTCTGCAAAGAGACTGAAATCAAGTCACAGAAACTGCTGGAAGCCAAAAATAGTTTGTTGAGGACAGGAGCCATCCTTGCCTCTGGGGAATGGCTGAGGCTGCTTGGGTGAGCAAGGGGACCCAGCTGTCAGGCTGGAGCTCTGCTGGGGCCAGAAAGAGCATCTAATCACAGCAGGACCAAGAGAGCCTGTTCCTGCCTAGAAGCTACAAGAGCACCTGCGGGAAAGAATAATCACGATATAATATAAAATGGTGCTAATAGTAGCTCTTATTCAGTGCTACTACCAGACATCACTCTAGATATCTTAAATGCATAATGTTTTTTTTGTTTGTTTGTTTGTTTTTTAAAGATTTTTATTGGGGAATTGGGGGGATGGGAACAGTGCTGGGGAATTGGGGGGAAGGGGAACAGACAAGTTGCTGTCGTTTTTTGTTCTTCANTCCAATGTTCTGTGGTTTTCCTGGACAGGTGGAGAGACTTGAGGAAGCATCCAACCCCAGGACGGAGGGGCCATGGGGCCTCAGAGCCCTTGTCTAATGCATATTGAGACAAAGAAATGGGGAGGGGCCCAGAAAGGTTAAGGCACAGGGCACACCCGTTTAGGGACAGAACCAAGGCAGGAATCCAGGTTTCCTCTCTCCAGGGCTGAGGTACTTCTGTTTCCTTCTATACATTTTTAATTACACAAGTAAGGCGGTCTCCTCATTTAAAAAGAAAAATTCAGGTAAGTGTAAAAAATGTCAGTAATGATCACCCTGTGCCATCTGCCATCTTTATCCCCGTCCCCTGTTTGTTTTTCATCAAAATACCTATTTCCACTTGACATATCAATCACTGGGAGGAAAGCTCTGAAAGGACAGAGATTTGAGTCTGTTGTGGTCGCAGTATAAGGGACAGTGCCTGGAACAGAGTAGGTGCTCAATACGAATCTGTTAAAAGAATAAATGATACCCTGCGATCCATGTTCCCTCCATGCCAAGGTGATTGCTTGTATCGATTTGGTGTTTTTTTTACCCATCTGGACCAGCACCATCCGAAAGAAAGTTCTGCAGTGATGGAAATATTCTATACCTGCATTGTCCAATCCACTAGCCACGCGGACACTTGAAGTGTGGCTGATGCCACTGAGGAGCTGAATTTTAAGTTTTATTTCATTTTAATTAATTTACATTTAAATTTGGCTAGGAACAACCGTATCTGATGATGCTGTTCTAGACTTTTTTCCTGTGCATTTACATACGTACATTACTCATAGGCTGTTTTGTATTTTTGTGTTTTACATACATTTTCATTTCTGTGTATACTTCTGCTTCTTGATTTTTTTTTTTCACCGAAGAGTATATTTTGGAAATCCTTTTATATCAGGCCAGATAGATCTGCCTTGTTCTTTAGAACTGCTGTGCAGAATTCCATAGTGTGTGCATACCGTAATTTGTTTAGCCATTCCCTATTGAGAGATATTTAGGTGGTTTTCAGTCTGCCACTATTAAAAAACGTGCTGCAATGAATATTACTGTTCATATTTCCTTGGGCAGTTATACAGCCTTTTCTCTCTGGTGACTAGCAATAATAATAGTTATAATTAGAATCATAATTACTTGTACTTATTGAAGCTTTATTATGTGTCAGGCATTATACTAAGCCCTTTATGTGTATTAAATGATTTAATTGTCATTATAGTCTAATAAGGGAGGTTTTATTATTATCTCCATAGTGTAGATGCCGAAACTGAGGCACAGAGAGATTCAGTCATTTGCCTAAAGTCACCCAGGCAGTAAGTGGCAGAGTCAGGATTTGAACTCAGGCAGTTGACTTCAGAGTCGCGAGTCCAATTTGTTTTCCTAGGGTCGAGGGGTTGTGCCAGTATACACACAGACATGGGTCTTTCATCTACAGGGCTGAACTCCCACCCTCGGGATCTCTTTTCAGTCTAGGTTAAGACACCCCTCCCTGGAAACTTTGGGGCTGGGCCAAGCTGCCATTTGGGCCTATGTGGGCGGCAGTAAATTTCTACTGACATCTTGCCCCTTCCCCTTATAGATCCTATGTCTTCCTCCCTGGCTGATGGTGAGCTCAGAGTGGTATGGAGATGACAGCAAGACAGGGAGAGTGAGAGCAGCAGGAGGACTTACACGACCCACTGGAAAGTGATACAGGCAGACTCGCTGATTGGAAACAACAGAAAAGGAGTCGGGCAGAGCTTCCTGGAATCCAGGTCTAGGAGCTGCCAAAAATGGGCCTCCTCTCTGAGGAACAATTGAATGTCACTGGGGTAACCGAACACTGCTGGTGAGAGAGGCCTCCTGCCCACAGCCTCACAGAGTGGCCTGTGTGAGCTAGGCTGAGCTCCAGAGGAAAAAAGGGGCCTGGCGAGGTGCCCTGTGAGGCCATCTGAGGAGACACTGCAGTCTCTCACGTTGGACCAACCTCTGCTGTAACAGGGCTGATGGGCCATAGGCTGAGGGATTCCCAGGCACAGAGACAGCTAGCGAGGAGGACTCTTGCCCAGTGGTCAGGCCCTGAACTCAGAAGTCAGGATACCTGGGTTCCAAGACAAGCTTTTCCTGTTGTGTGGCCCTGGGTGTGGCATAACCTCTCAGTCATTCTCATTAGTAAAAGGGAATAAAAATGGGAGAGTAGATAAAAAAAAATGTAATTAGTACAAAAACATTACAAAAATCAAATAAGACAGGAATCCACAAGCCTCTTAGGTAAAGAGCCACTTAGTAAATATCTTAGGCTTTGAGAGCCATGTGGTCTCTGTCACAATGACTTAACTCTGCCGCTGTAGGCCAAAGCAGCCATAAGCAATAAGGAAACAAATGGATGTGGCTGTTGTGCCAATAAAACATTATTTTTGTACACTGAAAGCTGAATTTCATTTAATTTTCACGTATCACAAAATATTGCTCTTCGATTTTTTAAAAAACCATTTACAAATGTAAAAAACAGTTTGAGCTCAAAGGCCATACAAAAACAGGTGGTGTCCACCCACAGGACCTGGCTTTGGTGTGCAAGCAGGCCTTTAATTTATATTCAACTATAAATATGTCTCTGGAGAAATAAAATATAAATCTTCCATTTCAAAACAAAAAACAACCAAAAAAAACCGAGGCAGTGGGCTTAGCACAGTTTAGCACAGTACCTGGTATGTATATAAACTCTATAACACTAGCGATTATCATATTGAAGGGAACTCACAGAATTTATAAAAGGTAGATGCAGGTGACCCTATGGGTCAGGTCCCGTCCTAAGCACTTTATTTGCATGTATATGTTAATTAATCACCATAATCCTATTTGTAAGCCCATTTTACAGATGAGAAAAGAAAAGGCAAATCAAGGTTAAATAAACAGCAGGGCTAAGACCCTTATCCAGAGGACCAAGTTCCAGAGCCCACATTTAACTACCACTCATGTGATATTTGTAAGAACTTTATGTTTTAACTCATTTAACTCGCTGTGGTGAGGACTATTATATCCATTTTACAGAAGAGGAAAGTGAAGCTCACAGCAGTCAAGTAACTTGATTAAGAGCGTATAGTTAGTAAATGTCAGTATCAGGATTTGAATTCAAGACAGTCTGATTCCAGAGCCTATGACCTTCACCATTACCCTNAGAGAGAGAGATTCCATGTGCAAAGTCAAAACACAAATGACAAACCAGGGAAAAATTCTTGTAACTCATGCCACAAAGAACTACTCTCCCTCATGTAAGAGCTCTTACAGACAGACAAGAAAAATGGACAACAACCCAATAGAAAAATGCACAAAGGATGTAAACAGACAGTTCATTAAAAAGGAAATTCAAAGGGCTGTTAAACATATGAAAAGCTGCTCAGCCTCTCTCATTCTAAGAAATGCAAGTGAAAACTATAGGAAGCAACATGTTCCAACCATCTATCATATTGGCAAAGTTCCAGAAGCCTGAGAACATGCTGGGTGATAAGATTTTGAGGCAATAGGCACCTCCATGATTCCTGGAGGAGTATAAATTGCCCCAACCTCTCTGGAGGCAATTTGGCAAAATCTATCAAAATGATATACATATACCTTTTGATCCATTTCTGGGAATTTGTCCTACAAATAATCTTGCATAAGTGTGAGGTGACATTTGTACGGAATTATTTATTGGAAGCATGGGTCATAAGGGCAAAAAAAATGTTTTCAACTAGGGAAATCAATTATGATCCATCCATCAAATGGCAGAATGCTATGCAACAATAAAAAAGAATGGTGACGCTCATACATACTGACATGGAAAAGTCTCTGAGACACATTGTTATGTGAAAAAGCAAGTGTGATAGTATCTACTTTATACAAAAACAGAGAACAGAAAGGTGTGTTTGTATTTGCTTATGTATGCAAAAACAAACTCTAAATGAACACACACGGAAATAAAACGTAGTTACCTGTTACAGGAGGAAGGAACCATATGAATGATTACTCATTTAGGGATTAAATGTAAAAACAATGAAAACGCACCCATATACATACACACACAAATCAGTTCATGCTTCTTCCTACCTTAAAAGCCTCCGATAACTTCCCCCCTGAAATCACAATAAAACTCTACCTCACTGAGGTCTAAAGCCTGGGCGTGATCAGGCACCAGCCTCCCTCTCCAGCCCCATCTTGGTACGGTGTGCTTACCTTGCTTCACCTCTCTCTCTAGATATAGATATATGCTCATGGAGTTGTGTGACTCAAAAATCAAAAGGGATAAAACGGCATCAAAAAATTGGAACCCTCATACACTGCTGGTGGGATTGTAAAATGGTGCAGCCACCTTGGAAACCAGTCTGGCAGTTCCTCAAACAGTTAAACATAGAGTTACCATAGGACCTGGACATTTCACTCCTAGGTATATACTCAAGAGAATTGAAAATATGCGTACGTACACACAAAAACTTGTACGTGAATGATCATAGCAGCATCAGTCATGAGAGCCAAAGAGTGAAAGCCTCAAATGCATATTACTAAGTGAAAGAAGCCAATTTGAAGGGGCTGCCGGCCGTGTCATTCCCTTTATATGGAATTCTAGAAAAGAAAAAAACCATGGAGACAATATAAAGATCAGTGGCTGCCAGGTGTGGGGGTGGAAGGAAAGATGAACAGGCAGAGCTCAGAGGGTTTTTAGCGAAACACTGAAATATAATGATGAATATATGTCATTATGCTTCTGTCCAAACCCATAGAATGTAAATACAACCCTAAGGTACATGATAGACTTCGGATAATAATGCTATATCGATATAGGTTCATCATTGGTTATAAAAAGAAAAAAGAAAAAGTACCCTTCTGGTGAGTGATGTTGATAATGGGAGAGGCTGTGCATGTGTGGGGGCGAGAACTATGGGGGAAATTTCTATACTTCTCTCTCAGTTTTGTGGTAAACCTAAAATTCCTCTAGATACACACACAAGAAGGAAAGAAGTCATGTTTTAAAAATCATTGGATGAGTTAGTGATAGCGTCGGCACTGAAGGTAACCTGTGGCCAAAACAGATGGCAGAGCATCCCCGGGAAAGGCTGAGTGGGCTGGGGAAAAGCAAACCCAAATGTGTCCTTTTGCTCAGAACCCTCACACACCCCCTATTGCCTTCAAGAGGAAATCCAAATATCCCCACACTTGTGCTGGGTCTGCACAAACTGGTCTCTGTCCAGCTCGCTTACCCCTCAGCGTTTTCCACTGTTTCTTTTCTCAGAAACATGGACCTCACTGGTTTTCTGTATGTCCTTTGAATGAGCCATTTGCGCTTTCTCTCTCTCTCTCTCTCTCTCTCTCTCTCTCTCTCTGTCACACCTTTACCCTGAAACCTTCCACTCCCTTTCCTACTCTCTGAGGCGAACATACACCTACACAACCTACCAGGCTCAGCTCTGACCTCACCTCCACCAGGAAGCTTCAGTTATCGAGATTACAGCTCAGTAGGCACCCAGAGGAGGTGCCAAACAGGGGAGATGGAGCAGCTGGGAGGGGGGCTGTGGCTGGAGGGGAGTGAGAGGGAGCATGAGGAATGAGATCAGAGATAAAGGGGGCCATAAACATCACAGAAAACCCTGTGGATCTGGGTAAAGGTTTCACAGTGAATGAGTTAGGAGTCACGGGAAGTTTTGGGTCTGACTGGGGATTCTTTTGGTTTCTAGGAGTGGCTGGCAAGAACAGAAGCAAGAAGACTCATCAGTATTAATTCCCACTTGGTCTCTGCACCGGGAACTCATGCATGGACTGCTTTAAACAAGCGAAAGCCTTTATTTCTTCTGTTTATGTTATAGTTGATTGTAAACAGCAGGCGCTGAAGCATGGTGGTGAGACTGATGGCTCTGGAGGCTGGCCTCTGGGTTGAAGCCCAGCCTCTCCACCTACTAGTCTGGTGGCATTTAGTTTGTTGGAACCTCAGTGTTTTCATCTGTAAAATGGGAATGATAAGTATACAGGATTCCATAGAATTATCATAAGAATTAAATGAGTTAATCCAGGTAAAGGGTGCCTGGAGCCTGGTCAGGGCTCAATAAACATTAGCTATTATTACGAAGTGTCTGT
>NW_017731404.1:1180255-1218507 GCF_001890085.2 Hipposideros armiger
ATTTTTATTGGGGAATTGGGGGGATGGGAACAGTGCTGGGGAATTGGGGGGAAGGGGAACAGACAAGTTGCTGTCGTTTTTTGTTCTTCAGTCTAGTTGTGGAGGACGTTGCTTCACTGGCCCAAGTTGGCACCAAATGCATAATGTTTTTGATCCTCACAGTGATACAATGAGGTAGGTACTTATTGTCTTCATTTACAGAACATTTGTTGAATGAATTAGCATTAACTGATCATTTACCTCATTTATTCAGTTAGTCATTCAGTTAGCACTCACTCTCTGAAGAAATATTTAATGAACACTGACTATATGCCAAACAGGGGTGTTCCGGGTTGTTGGAACCACAGCGGAGAGCAAAAACGGTCCTATCCTCATGAAGGTTACAGTCATATGTTGAAGGATTTGAAGGACAGATAGCCATTAATTAGGCAAAAGGGGAAGGGAAAAGCATTCCAGGTAGAGGGGACAGCATGTGCTAAGGCCCTGTATGGGGAGGGAGTGTGTGAAGCAGCAGCGAAGCAGGTAGACTAAGGGTGAGCCAGGTAGACAGAACCCAGTAATTTATACCTGCTGCCTCACTGAACCCTTATGACAATCTTGTGGGATAGCTACTGTTTTTAATATCATTTAGCAGATGAGGTAACGGAGGCACAGAGAAGGTAAGTAACTTGCCCAAGAACACACAGGTCCATCAGCAGTGGTGGAACTGAGGTTAGAACCCAGGCTTCTCTGACCGGAATCCCAAGCAGCTCTAATAATTCTTAAAGAAAGAAAGACAGGAAAATTCATCCTTTGGGGGCAGGTGTGTAGTCTGCAGCCATAGGTTTTGTGGTTTCCATCACAGAGGGAAGAAGAATGCACACAGCCTTTCCTAGCCACAGACAGGAATTGCTTCAGGCAATTATTGATGTTCAGCCACAGACGATGCCACAATGAGACACACGGAAGAGCCAGTCCAGGGGGAGGCAGGCAGGAAGACCAGCACCTATCCTGGAAGCACTCATTGCCCTTTCCAGCTCCATTAAGAGCGAGTCTGTTAGAATAGAAAGGGCTTGGACTCTGAGGCCAGGCTAGCCTCATTTCAAAGGGCAGCTCTGTCACCCACTTGCTGTGTGACCTTAGGCAAGTTACATCTGAGCCTCGATTTCCTTGTGCAAGCAGAACAAAAGTATCCAGAAAAAAGCAAGTCTCTCAGTCTGTCCCACCCCCATCCCATTGTCCCCAGTTTCTCCATCCTCGAAATACATGCTTGAGGGATAGATAGATAGATAGATAGATAGATAGATAGATAGATAGATAGATAGATACCTATATATAAAATGTATACACATATATGTATATGCATGTATTGTATCCGTTGGGGTGCTTTTGGCTACAAATACCAAAAACAACAATAACAACAAAAAACCAAACTCACAACCTGCAAATGTATGATTTACTTAAGAAACCTGGAGGTAATATATGCCTGTCTTGTGTGTCTAGCTTATTGATGACATGTCAAACTTAACATGGTTCAAATTGAACTTCTGATTCCTGACCCCCCCGAACCTACTCATATTTCTCCCTTACTGAACACTTGGTTGCTCAAGCCCAAAAGTTCATTAGAATCACTCTCGATTTCTCTCTTAAACTCACTTTTTACATCCACTCCATCACCCAGTCCTGTCCTGCTTTCCTTAAATCTAGAAGTAGCTCTACTGTGAAGAGAATGAAACAAGAGTTCAGGGGCCCTCCATTGCCCAGCCCTTTCAATGTGTCCACCAAGTCATGTGATAACATGATTATAAAGTATTTTAACTGCAGCCACCAAACAATCAGCTCCCCTGCACCCCCTGCCCTGGCTGGCATCAGGTGGCATTGAGCCAGGGGCATTTTGGGGGGAACAGCTAAGGAGAAGCTGGATTGAGGAATCCATTCAATTTGGGTTTAGTGGATATAATCATGGCATTCACAATCTCTTCTACACACGGTGAAGGTACTGCCTGCTATCCTAGCATGGGACTGGCTTCCAGGATGCTCCTCCCGCCCGCACTACTGACTCAATACTGAGATGCAAAGGTGCAGGGCCAGACGTCATACCGCCATGGAGGCCAGGGCAGGAAGAGGCAGAGAATCTGCATCTTTGATAATATTGTTGCTTCTTTACATGAACCAACTTTGAATCTGTTCTACATAAAGATGTCTTCTAAGTATCAATAAATCATATATTTGTAGGTTGGGTATTGATTTTCACTTGCAGCCCAAAGCATCTCAACACATACAACAGATGCTTATATACTATGTCTAAGTTCACCTGGATGGAGATATGCAAAACTGGTCATGGCCCCTGAGGAGGAAGACAAGCGGGGGTGGAAGGGGATGAGGGGGAGACTTTTTCTGGATATTTTGCTTGAATTTTGTTTACCTTGGATCGGCTTTTACCATTTCAAAATCTAGGAAGCAAAACTTCAAAAATCAGTGGAACAATTGAGTTTTACATTTCTTTAAAGTGCATAAAATAAATAAAATTAATCTGGCCAGCCTGGAGAATGTTGTGTTTTATAACACCCCTCCTGGAGATTTACAGAGCATGTTAGACGATTAAAGGCTCTGGAAAGTCCTGCAGTAAAGGAAATTCTTTTTAAATTTTCCCCAAAAATGCCTAACTACTGCACTGTACACCTGAAACTAATATGCAATAATATTGAATGTCAACTATAAATATATTATGAGATGTAAAGTACAGGGATTATAGTCAATAGTATGTAATAGCTATGTAAGGTGTCAGGTGGGTAGCAGACTTGTTGGGGTTATCATTTTATGAGGTGTGTAAATGTCTAATCATTATTTTGTTTTGTACACCTGAAAGTAGTTAAAAAAAAATTCTCCCCCAAACGGAAGCTCTGGAATCAGTTTGCCTGATTCACATCCTTCTTCCACCTCCAAGCTAGGTGGCCCTGGGCAAAGTGTATAGTGACCCTAAACTTCAGTTTCCTCTTCAATGTTGACATTGAATGAATGAATCCCACACTGACAGTGGCTATTTACTTCTGTTATTACTTCCCTTTGTTTGTTTTTTTCTTTTAGAAGTAAAAAAAAAGGAAAGAATTTAGAGGGTTGATGTCATATGAAAAATTTAACCATTTAATTCAACACTTTTGTTACAGATAGGGAAACTGAGGTTCGAAGAGGCGGTGTAACTCCCAGGATCATATGGCCAGATTCTATTAGAATCAATATTACAGGCCTGGTTGAGACTACCTAACCTGAATCTGATCATGATGAAAGAGCAGACAAATCCAAACTGAGAAATATTGGGTTAAAAAAAAAAAAAAAAGACAAGGGGTAGGGGAGAGTATTATTCAAAAACGTCAATGTCATAAAAGACAAAGAAAGGCTATGAAATGTTCCAGATTAAAGGAGACTAAAGGGATGTGACAACTAAACACAATGTCTGACCCAAAACTGGATCCTTACTGGAGGAGAAAAAAAACTTTAGGACATTATTGGATCAATTAACAAAGTTGGAATTCAAATGGTAGAAACTGTAGATTAAAGAATTTTATCACAAACAAATGAAGAAACAAAAACTCATAGACACATTCAATAGTTTAAAGGTTACCAGAGGGTAAGGGGGGAGGGGGGTGGTAGATGAGGGTAAAAGGGATCAAATATATGGTGATGGAAGGAGAACTGACTCTGGGTGGTGAACACACAATGTGATATATAGATGATGGATTACAGAATGTACACCTGAAACCTATGTAACTTTACTAACAGATGTCACCCCAATAAACTTTAATTTAAAGAAAAAAAGGAATTTTATCAACATTAAAGGTACTGAGGTTGATAACTGTACCAGGATCATATAAGGTAGTATTTCTATTCTTAGCAAATATACACTGAAGTACTTAACGAGGCCATGGTATACGTAACTTATGCTCAAATGGTTAAAAAAATTATGTGAACTTACAGAGAGAGAGAGAAAAGGAATAATAATATAAAGTAAAATATTAGCAATAGGTGCATCTGGTAAAGGGCATATAGGTGTTTTTTGTTCTATTTTTATTTGTCCAATATTTCTGATGTTTTGATACTATTAACAAATAAAAAATTTAAAACCAAAATAACATGTTAGAGGCCAGACACTTAGGCCAGCCCACTCTTAATCTCTGAGTTATAAATCCTTGCACAGGGCTTCAGGCAACTTTCAGACTTACAAGGAAGTTTATAAAACTCAGTCCATAGTGGTAGGGTCCTGATGAATTATTAATGTTTATCATGTGCAGTAGCTTCATAATGGAACGTTCAGAGAGCAAAGTGGAAGAGGCCTGACCACCTTTAAAGCCAAAATAACCTCTAAGAAGTGGAAGCCTTTTTTGTTCTGCCCTCCCTACCTTAAACTTTCACAGTCTGGAGTGTGTCCATTATCAGGGTGCTTTGGGCTGCAGGTAACTGGGAACTCAGTGAGGGGCCTTAATGACAAGGACACTTATGATCTCAAGCAACAATAGATCAATAAGTAGGGTCTTCTCAGGATTGGATATTTGAGCATCTCAATATTAGGGCAACAGATCAGCTTCTCGAAGATTCCCTTGGCCTTTCCCTCATGGTCCCAAAAATGGCTGCTGCAGCTCCAAATACCACATCCTAGCACAACACATCCAAAGGATGGAAGAACGTGTGCATGAAAGAAAAGGTGTTGGAGGGAAAAACTTCTCTCTTGTTGAACAAGGAGGAGAATCCTTTCTAGAACCCTTCAGCACACTACCCCTGCTGTCTGGTTGGCCAGGATTGGGTTCCACGCTTACCCCAAGACTAAGACAAAGGGAGACAGGATTGCCATGGCTGGCTTACACCAATCAAAATTCATTCCCTGGGGTTGGCATGTTGCTCTTCTCATCCCCCCCACCCAAATTATGTTCTATTGACAAGAATAAAGGGGAGTGAAGCCATCGGCAGAGTTCCCTTCTTGACTTTGGTGGTCTCCTGAGTGGGTGCCTTGTTTTTCCTTTTGTGATCTGGACCAAAGAACAACTTGGACCCACAAAGATGCCAAGAATCCCAGAGCCCCTGAGAGATTTACGGCCTAGACCAGGGACTCTACACTGGACTGTCCTTGCCTGTCCATCATTCATTCCCCCATATTTGCTCACAGCACCCAGGATTTATTCAGGGAACTTCCCCTCCCCCACACCCAGTTCTTGACGTTCAAGTGAGGCTGTCCTTACCCCAACAGGCATGAGACAAGGCCTGGACAGAGCATTGCCTTCCTTGAGTGACGGTGATTGGTTCAGAGATGGGCCATGACCTAAGTTAGCTCAATCAGAATGAATGCTGGAACTTCAACAGAGCCTCTAGGAAATGACTCTATTTCCTACCAGACTTGCACGGTAGTAGTCCCCACTTATCTGCAGTTTTGCTTTCCTCGGTTTCAGTTACCTGCAGTCAACTGTGGTCTGAAAATATTAAATAAGGAATCCCAGAAATAAGCAAATTCATTAGTTTTAAATTGCACACCATTCTGAGTATCGTGATAATATCTCACACCCTCCGTAAAGTGCTTCCTTTAAGTGAAAAAGTGTGTATATATAGGGGGAAAAAAACATAGTATATATAAGGTTCAGTACTACCCGAGGTTTCAGGCATTCACTGGGGCTTTGGGAACATATTCCCCGTGGATAAAGGGAGACTACTGTACCTGGCAGCGTACAGACATGGAGCTACTGGTTGCCATCTTGTCAAGTGGAGACTGAGAATGGCGCCAACTCACTGAAGAAGAAAGCCAAAAGATGACAAGAGACTGTCTGGCAACCTCATTTGGGTTCATGGATCCAGCCAGACCTAAGCCAGAACTCTTCATTTATTTGAGTCAGTTTGGGTCTTTTTCAGTTAAGTCAAGAAACTTCCTTTTTCATATAAGCCAATTTCAAATAGGTTTTCCATCATTTACAAATAAAAGAATCCTAAGTTTCTCAACCTTTAGAGAAGCTTGTTTGAATGGCACATTCCCAGGTCTGGTACCCAAAGATTGTGACTGAGTCCCCTGGGCTCCTGCAGGAACTTGTTTCTCCAGGTCCCTCAGTATAAGTGGTCTTGCCCCGCCCCAATCTGAGGCTCTGTGACCTTGGGAAAGAAGTGCCTATTAATTCTGCCTGGGGATAACAGAAGCCCAAACCTTTCCATCACAAAGCCACCTGCTTGGCAAAGACCAAGGGAAATACCTTTCATTCTTTCTTAATGACTCTGGAGTTGAGGAAATGAAAGCAGTTCATTTCTCAGTTGGATTGTTCCTCCACATTCAACTTTGGTAACTCTCCTTGCTGTACAGTGTTGCTAAAGCAACTTAGAACCTTCCGGAAAGAGCTGTTTCCTAGCCACACCTAGAGATTGCAAACTTTGTGGCCTTCAAGGGCCAGGTAGGGAGGCAATAGGGGGTAGTCCCAACTGTGGGGAACAGGAGAGCTCAGGATGTCCCAGCCTAATAAATGACATTTAAAATTATTTACACACTGCCCTGGAACAAGGGATGCACATAAAGCCATCGGGATTTGATTTCTTTTTTTTCATCCCAGCGCTGCTGTCCTCTGAGGTGGCTTCATTCTGAGAGAATGTGGACCCCAAGTCAACATCCTAACGGCTTAGGCACCATAGCAGAAAAAGATTCTCTTTCTCAATTGTTCCAGCAGAAATCCAGGAAGAAACTGTCATTGGCCTGGCTTGGGGTCACATAACAGCCCCTGAACCAATCACTGTAGCTAAAAAGGTATTGTGCTGTGATTGGTCAGACCTGAGTCATGTGTCCATCCCTGGGAGTTGGGGGGCCAGGGTCAGTCCCACTTTAACCATATAGAAAGAGACCCAGGAATGGGATAGTTTCATCCCTTAGTTTGATCTCCCCTGGAAGCAGACGCCAAGACAGGACTTGAGGTGCAAGTAGGTTATTTGGGAGGTGATCCCAAGCAGCCCCATTAGAGGACTGACAGAATGAGACATGAAAAGGAAGGCAGTGAATACAGGATGTGTAATCGAGCAAGTTCTCACTGTGGGTGATAAGAACTTAATCCCATTGGGGAACTCTGGGAGCCAGTGTAGAACACTGTACCTCAGTTACCCCATCTAAGGTAAGGTTCTGCAGGATTTATTTACCAACTCCTGTCAGTCATTGTCTGAGAGCTGCTCCCAGAATTGCTAATTGCCTAGAACTTCCATCATGCAAGAGCAAACTGGTCCCTGGTAACCTAAGAAAGACCTCAAAGAGATAAAGGTTGGGCCAGCATGCATTGGAGGTTAGGACAATGGCCAGAGGACTAATAGCATACGCTACATTCTCCAAAGGAAAATTGAGGTGCTGTCATCAAAAGAAGGCACTGATGTTAGGCAGACCAAAAAAACAGATTTTCATCTAAGGAGCCAGCTGGTTGGCCCAATCAATCTCTGAGTCTATCAACCAAGCATTGGCAGAGTAGCATATGGAGACCTGAGCTAGAATTTTCCGTGGACATTTCTAGCTTTGTAACTTTGGGCTAATCCCTTGTCCTCTCCATGCTTTGGTTTCCTCATCTGTAGGATAGGGATCATAGTTCTCATCTGCCATAGGTGTCATGAGAATTAAATGGACAAAGGGTGCTAAGCATCTGGTACACAGCAAGAGCTCAACTATGGCAGACACTGCCAGTTACCCCACCCCACCCCAATCCATTGTCTTCTTCTTAATGAGTAATAGAAACCCCAAGTTTAATTGGGCACTTGGGCACCTGGAATAAAGACTACATTTCTCAGCCTCCCTTGACATTAAGTGTGACTGTGTGACTATGGTCTGACCAATGGGGTTGCCAGGGCCAGCCAATTGGCTTCTCCCGGTGGACCACACACAAAGATTCTGGCAGCACTGCCACTCTCCCGACCATCCTCACACAGTGGAGCTCTCTCTGGCCCTCCAACGTTCTACACACACACACACACACACACACACACACACACACACACACACACACACACACACCATTTAACTACCTTCCTGGACTGGGGAAGGCCTTTATGTCATGGGTAACTTTGTGCTCAAAGCAATAGAAAAGTCTCCTTGACCTCCATCCTCCTTAGAGCACATGATCCATTAATACCTTTAACCTAAAATTTTCAATGTCAGTACAGATAATTCTGTAGTGGGTCATTCTCTGAGGCTCCAGGGAAAAAGGACTCCCAGAGAGGAGTCCATCCAGAAAGAAATAAAACCGTGGCCCAGGGCCCAGGCTTTCAGGGAAACCAGCTGGCTTGCCGGGGGGGAGGGGGACGTTGGGGGGGGGTCACCTTGAATTGACGTCTCTCTGGATGAAATTGTTTTCTTATTCAATCATTCATTCAACGACTTATAGTTATGGCTTCTTTTTCTTCATTTAACAAATATTTATTGGGAGGGGCAAAGTAACTCTCTTTCAACTATATGCTTTTGAATTGTTAACCTTCTTTATTACAGACTGTATGTGCTGCTTTTGTTAAGCTTTGTTTTAAATTAATGTTTAATAATGACCGATACATAAGCACATTCTTCCTTGTAACCACCATGATGCCAGGGAACTTACACCATGATGCATGGGTGGTACCTTTCCAGGCTTTTTCGGTGCATTTCTATGTGGACCTGTAGAAGAGCTACACAATTGTTTTGTGTGTATTTGCATATACGTTATCATGAACTCATTTGTAAGTTTTTAAAAAGCAATTAAAATTGGATTTATTGAGGTTATTATGATCTAGGCATGGCTAGGTGCTGGAGATAAAGCAGTTAACACTGTACTACTGCTCCTTGAGTTTAATGGGAGATACAACCAAACAAAGAGATCATGACGATACAGCCTAATAACTGCAATGAAAATAGAGGAAAAGGGGCTATGTGAGAGCCCACAAAGGGTACCCACCCCAGCCCAGTGTGTGGGGCCGGGGAGTATTATTCAGGTGTATTTAGATTGTAAGTGACAGAACACCTACCAAACTAGTCAAATAAATAAAGAGGGATAGGGGGACTCCTGGTTTATCAGAAAGCATGATGCAAAACTGCCTTCAGGCACAACTGAATCCAGGGGCTCAAATAATGTCAAAAAAATCTGTATCTCTGTCTCCTCTTTTTCTTTTTTGTCTCTTTCTGAAGCACTGTGAATCTTCTGTAAAAAAAAATGTGTATCTCAGTCTATAACTCAGGTATGCTAGAAATTAAATGTTGAATTTCTATATCTCAAGTTATTTTCTGACTCTAAGCCCTCATTCCACCAGGCTGACAGCACAAATGAAATCTTAACCTTCCAGGAGACCACCTCCTTTTGGGATAGTGTGACAGGGTGTTTCCTTGTGCCAGTGCATTGGGGAGGTAGGGAGAGGGACCAACTCTTGAACACCGGTCCTCATACATTGCCACTGGGATGTCTGTCACTCCTTTCTGCTTGATCCTTAAGAAGTTGTTGTCCCTGTGTCATACTTTGGGGCAAGGGAATCCTTTCTGAGGCTACCCCTGGCCCCAATTCCCCTGCCTACTATGCAGCCTCTCTTCTTGGGGAAACGCTTCTCCATAGCAACACTACTGGAGTCGGGCCCAGGTTCCTCCTCCTCTTAGAACCCAAACGTCCTACGGAAGCCTCCTGCTTATATCTGTCTCCTCTTTTTCATCGCTCTTTCTCTCTCTCTCCATCTTTCAGCTCTGCTTTTCTCTGTTTTGGATTTACTTTCAGGCAGGCTTCTTGCACTTTGTGGCAAAGATGGCCAGCAGCAACACCAGGCTCGCTTTGTTCTTGTAACTGGCAACCCCAGTGGAAAGGGAGATCCCCTTTTCCAACCATTCCAATGGAAGCTCAGGAATGAGTCTCATTGGCCACTCTTGAGTGACGTGCCTATTCAGGAACAAATCACTATGGCCAGGGGGATGGAATATGTTGATTGGCCAGGCTCACCCAGGAGCCAGGGGCCCCGTCTTTGAACCCCTTGGATAAGAGTGGGAGGGAGTGGTTCCCCCAAGGAAAACTGAGATGCTGTTTCCTGGTCCAGAGGAAATAAATGTTGCACAGGCAAGATAAAAGATCCTCACTGCAGAAAGCTTCCTGGAGAAGTTGACCTCTAAGCGGAAAACTCAAGGATGAACTGGACTAAGCCAGATGACAAGGAGAAAAGGAGCAGAAAGGGTGCTCTTGGCAGAGAGAACAGCACTGTACAAAGCTCTGGAAAGCATTGTTTGTTCCAGTAAATGAAAACGATTTACTCTGACTGGTGGGAACTGGAGGAGGAGAGGAAGTGATGAGGTCAGAGAGAAAGGAGGTATGCCTTTAGGAAACTGATTATATCCAGCACCCTCCCACTCCTCTCCCTACAGCCCCACCCCCATCCCACTCCCTGGGAACCATGACTCAATCATGAGGTTTTCACGTTCTCCTGCTTTAGGCTTGGCACAGTGTCTCTATCTCAGCGAATGTGTCATTCATCAGCAAACCATGTCACACCACTGATGCACACCGTGGACTCCCAAGTGTCAGCTGATCATCACAGATTCAACCACAAATCATAAGGCAAAAGAATACCAGCTTTGAAAATCAAGGGAACATTAATACATGGGATACAGCCGGGTATACAGCATACTAATGTTCAGGCAAGTTTTGTTCGATAGGAAAGAGGAGAATCACATTATAACTCGGTCCATAGCCACCTGTTATTGAGTGTGTCCTGTCTCCAGGAGCTACGTATCTCCTTTCATTCTCGGAAGAAACCTATGAGGGAAATGCTTTTGCTGTCCCCATTTCAGAGATGAGAACTGAGGCCCAGAACTCAAGAGAATTGTCCCAAATCTCACATGCATGATCTCTCTCTCTTTTTTTTTCTTTAAATATTTCTCTGGGGGAGAGAACACTTCTACTCAATTAAGAGATATTTTTAACAGTACAGAGAGGTCTTTTATTTTTTTTACACCTATCATGCCATGAATTCATAGGGAATGGGTTCCAGCAGCTCAGGCTCCTTTCTGTTGGTCTCACAAAATGTGCTTTTCTGGGTGGAGCAGGTTGGTGCTTCAGTTAGACCCAGGCACCTTTCTCTTTGGCTTCCTTCTTTTTTTGACCGTTTTCCTTCATATGTTTCAGGAAGCTATCTTGACTCTTAGAATGCTTAATATGTTCAATATGGACATTAATTCTCTGGGCAAGAATCTTGCCCTTAACGAGTTTGTTTACAACAATACCAGCCACACACTGGGTAACACTGTAGATCCTTCCAGTTTTGCAATGAAGGCACTGGTGGGGCATTCCTTTTTTTTTTTTTTTTTTAAGATTTTATTGGGGAATTGGGGGAGGGGAACAGACAAGTTGCTGTCCTTTTGTTCTTCAGTCCAGTTGTGGAGGACGTTGCTTCACTGGCCCAAGTTGGCACCATCATTGCACTCTTCCCGGGCGAGGCAGATCAGTCCCGGCTTCTGGACAGCCGCTCACTGCGGCTGCTGGCAGCTCACGCTGGCTGCTGGCTACACACAGTAGCCCATGGCAACCCACTGCCACTGGGGCTGCAGCCTACGCCGTCGCCAGCGACTCACGGCAGCCCAACTCCAGGTCGAGCTGTTGTTCACCATCTTAGCTATAGAGGGCAGTGTCACTGGCCCTCATGTGGGATCTGAACCGGCGGCCCTGCTGCTCAGAGCTGGCGTCCCAAGCCAACTCTTAACCAACACGCCACACGGCCGGCCCAGGCATTCCTTTTTGAACGGTGCCCATTCCCTTGATGTCTACAATATCACCTACGCATGCTGTCTTTTTAACCCTCACAAGAGCACATCCCAATTTCAGACATGAGAAAGCTAAGGCCCAGAGAGTTAAAACAACTTGCCAGAGTCACACAGCAAAAGTAAGATTCGGGGGAGGCTCATACATTGCTGGTAGAATTGTAAAGGTGCATCCACTTTGAAAAACAATTGGGCAGCTCCTCAAAAGGTTAAACATAGTTACCATATCACCCAGCAATTCCACTCCCAGGTATACACCCCCAAATAGAAAACATATGTCCACACAAAAATGTGCATTCTAGATTTACTTCGGCATTGTTGATTCTAGCCCAACATGGAAACAACCCAAATGTTCAACAGCTGATGAATGAATAAATTAAATGTAGTCTATTTATACAATGAAATCTTACTCAGCAATAAAAAGGAATGAATTAGTGATACATATTACAAGGTGGATGAACCCTGAAAACATGCTAAGTGAAAGGAAGACCCAAAGAAGCACATAGTATATGATCATATTTATATGAAGCGTCCAGAATAGGCAAATCTATAGAGACAGAAAGCAGATTAGTGGTTGCCTAGGGATGCAAGAAGGGGAGTTTGGGGATAAGTGGATAGTGGCTAATAATAGATATGAGGCTTCTTTTAAAGGTGATGAAAATGTTCTAAAATTGATTGTAGAGATGGACACACGACTCTCAATATATGAAAAACCATTGAATTGACTACTTTAAATGGGTGAATTATATGGTATGTGCATTATATCTCAGTAGAGCTGTTAAAGAAAAAAGTTAAAAAAAAAAAAAAGTGAGGGGATGGGCTGTGACCACGACCTAAACTATTGGGTTGTCGGAAAAGTCATGACGTATTTTTTCTCTGTTTTTCATTGCAAAAATGCATCGTGACTTTTCCAACAACCCAGTACAACCAATGTTTGAACATCTACTCCTTGGTGCTTAACTGACCCGAGCCAAAAAATAAAAAATAAAAAAGGAGGAAGGGAACAGAATATATTAGCTCACGTAAAGGAGAAGCCTACAGGCATTTCAGGCATGGCTGGACCCAGGAGCTCAGTCGTGCTTGTCTCTCAGCTCAACATTTGCCTAGGCTGCCTTCCTTCTCAAGCAGGTGACAAAGATGGCCTCGGCAGCTCTTACCATCCCGGCCACCCTAAAAAGTACTTTCTTCCCCATGGTTTTAGTAAAGGTTTGAGGGAGGGTTCTCATTGACCTGGCTGGGGTCATCTGTGAATTAATCACTGTGGCCAGGACAATTTGTGGCTCTGATGGTCCAGGACTGGGTAACAGGACTCACCCTAGAGCCAGCGAGTGTGGTCAGCTCAACCCGAACCATATGTTCTGAAGTGGGGGCAGGTGGATCTCCAAAGGAAAATTGAGATTCTGGGCAGGTTCAAACCACAGGTGCACAGAGTATTGGGGAACCATGAACCCACTGCCTAGGTTTGACTCCTGCCTCCTCCACATGTCAGCTCTGAGACCTTGGCAAAGTACTTAACCTTTCTGTGCCTCAATGTCTTCACCTATAAAATGGAGATAGTAATTGTATGCCCCTCATAGGGTTATTCTAAGGCTTAAATGAGATGCCTTTAGTGAAGGACTTAGAGGGGTGCCTAGCACACAGGAAGCACTCATTATATTACCTAATAGTAACACACATGTGCTATATACAGTCATCGCCAGTTACCCTTGTCACTTTTGGGATGGCAGGAAAGCAGGTAATAAAAATAGCAGTTGCTGGTCAAAAGGGAGTTTTGGAGGCAACTGCGAGGAAAGGAGTAAAGACAGCCCTGGGACTGACTACTTGAGTGAGTGGATCAGGGCCACCCAAGGTGCCTCTATTTCCCCAGCAGGGCGTCTGTCCTGTGTTGTAACTGCTCAGCCCCATCAGGCTTGGAGCTCCCTCTTTGATTCTTCGTGGTTATGGGCTCTGAAGTTCATGCACTTTTAGAAAAAGAATACTGAACTATAAATATGAACTAGGTAAGAAAGTGAGTGTTGACAAAGAAAATAATAACTCATCTCAAATGATTGGACACTTCGAGAACCAGGGCCCTTTCTTCTGAGATCTCTTTAGGCAATTTACATGGAAGTGCTTCTGGATTTTATTCTGGCTGCCTCTCACTATCCTGGAACATTCTAGAACTCCTAACACGTGCCAGTACTGGTAAGTCATGGTAAATCTGTCTTTGGGCCCAATAAAGATTTCCAACGAACATCTGTTGGATGACTGTTTGGTCAAATAGCTACACCCCAGATTGACCTTCACAATGAATGACCCACAACAACACAGCTAAGAGCCTGATGTTTTTTGCTTTTTCCTTTAGATAATGAAGATGGTTTTGAGAAATCTCCTCTCTTTAAGGGCAAAGATCCTGCCCAGATGATTTTTTTTTTAAATTGGGTAACAGTGTGTTTTTCCAGGACCCATCAGCTCCAAGTCAAGTCGTTGTTCTTCAATCTAGTTGTTTGGAGGGCACAGCTCAGCTCTAAGTCCAGTCACCATTTTCAATCTAAATAGTTGTGGGGGGGTGGGGGGTGGAGGAAGAGGGCATAGCTCCCCATCCCATGTGGGGATCGAACCGGCAACCTTGTTGTTCAGAGTATGCACTCTAACCCACTGAGACACCCAGACACCCACTGTCCAACTGATTTTGAGGCCTCTGAAATGAGGCTGACCTGCGTTAATTCCTGGTTCTGGGCTCTGCCTTGGGCAAGTCACCTCCATTCTCCAAGCCTCAGTTTCCTCCTCCATGCTGTGGGCATAGAGAGAAATAAATGAAAATCATCTCAAACATGTAAGTAGCTTCATACGGTGCCTAGAGGTGTGTCTAATAAATTAACTTTTGCTGTTTTTCAGTTTTTGCTTATTTATTTGACTAGGTCATATGTACTTCCAAAAAGCACAAAAGAGTGAAAGGTTTAGTCTTTTTATCTTCCTCTTTCTTTCCTCACCCACTTCCCCTCCCCAGGTGCAACCACAGTTTGCAAAACTGTTTCAAATTTATAGAAACATCGCAAGAATAATTCAGAGAATTCCAGAATATCCTTTACCCAGATTCACCAGTTTTTAATATTTTGCCATGTTTGTTTTATCATCCTCTTTCATGTGAATATATTTATTCATTATTATTAATATTTATTTTTGTGAATCACTTGAGAATAGATTGCATGCATCGTTTGTCCCTTAATATTTCAGCATGGATTTTCTAAGAATAGGATATTTGCTGTAAGGACACCACAGTTACCAAATTCAGGAAGTTTACCTTGATACACTACATATTCTAATTTTGTAAATTGTTGCAATAATGTCCTTTACAACACTTTTTCTCCCTAGTACAGGATGCAACGCAAGGCCATGGTTTGCATTTAGTTATTATGTCTCCTTAGTTTTCTTTAATCTGGAATGATTTCTCAGCTTTTCTTTGTCTTTTGTAACATTAACATTTTTGAAAAATACAGGTCAGTTATTTCATAGAATGTTCTTCATTTGGGGTTTGTCTGTTTAACATTGCTGTGTAACAAGCTCTCTTGAATCCCAATAAGACTGGAATTCAGAAAGGGCATACTGGAGAAGACATGCCTGCTTATATCTGGGGCGTCAGCTATAAAACTCAAAGGCTGTGGATGGAGTTATCTGAAGGCCCATTCATGCAAGTATCTGGTAGTCGATCCTGGCTACTGGCTGGGACTTGGCTGGGGCTGTTGGTCTGAAGGCACACACAGGGCCTCTTCATGTGTCTTCACAATATGGTAGCTGGGATGGAAGGACAAGCATGAGAGAGAGAGAGAGAGAGAGAGAGAGAGAGAGAATATGAGAATGGAGGAAGCCATATTGCCTTTTACGACCTAGCTTAGGAGGTCCTGCTGTGGCACTTCCATTGCATTCTATTGGTTGAAGAAGTTATAATGTTCTGCCCAGTCTCAAGGGCAAGGAACTCTACCTCTGGGCAAGGCATGTCAATGTTACTTCATAAGAAAAGCATTTGCAGTGGGATATGTATTGTCCTGATCCTCTTTGGAAGATACCGTCTGCCCCATTTGGGTTTAGGTTATGCATCCCTGGCTGAAAGATGACTTCAGTAATGTATATTTCTCGGGGAATGATATTTGGAGAGAGAAGATGTCCACTTACCCTGCCTTGGTGATATTGATTTTGATCTCCTGGTAAAGGTATAGTTTTCCTTGAAAGAAATAAGTAATCTGTTGGGAGACACGTGAAGACCAACGGAATATTTTGTTCCTCATAAATTTCTTGGAGCCCTTAGATTTAGCATTCCTTGATGATTTTTGCCAGAACCAATCTATGATGGTTTAAAAACATTGCATATTTTTAAATGCACTTAAATATACACATTTCTGCACCTTGGATTTATTTGGCTTGTTTTTTTAGTAAAAATTTTATCTTGGAGCACATTCTACCTTGGCGTAATCTTTTCCAAGGGTAGCTATTGTTTTAATGATGGTGGGTCAGTATGATTTGAATGACAGCTGCGCCTGCTCAGCCTCCTTTGCTGTTTTCTCCTCATCTCTCTGACCTTGACCGTGTTGGATGTGCCTCGCAGCTGTTTCCTCAGACATCTTTACCCATCCAGTTTCCCGGCCTGAAACTGGATTTAAACACTGACATCCCAGATGTATGTCTTCAGCCCAGATCTCTGTCCTGAACTTCAGGATCAGATCTCCACCTGCCTCTTTCGTGTCTACACTTAGATACCTAACAGCCATCTCAAAACAAACATGCCCAGTGTCCAATTCCTGAACTTTCTCACCCAGCCTGACCCATTGCAGCCCTCCCCATCCTAGTTAATGTCACCTTCATCCTTTTATTTGCACAGGCCCAAAATCTGAGCACCCTCCTGGATTCCTCACTGTCTCTCAACTCCCCGCCCCCACCCAATCTATCGGTAATCTTCTGAACACCACCTTCAAAATTCATGCAGAACAGACACTTCGCTGACACCATCCCGGGCCAAGCCATTGTCATCTCCCACAGGGATTATGGCAGCAGCTTAGTCACTGGTTTCCTCGCTTCCATCTTTTTTCTCAACAACTTGCTCTCAAACCAGCAGCCAAAGTTAAGACAGAATCAGATCATGTCCCTTCTTTGCTCAAATCCCTCCAATGGCTCCCGTCTTACTAGGAGAAGAAGCCAAACTCCTCCTCCTGGCCCACAGGACCTGCAGGGCCTGGTTCCCTGCAGCTTCTCCGGCCTCAGCTCCTCACGCTCCTCTGGTTGAAATGTTCTTTCCTCACATGGCCCACTCCCTCTTCTTCTTCGAGTCTTTACCTACGTAAATGTCACCTTCTCAGGGAGGCATTCCCTGCACACTGTAAAAATATTCAAACTCCAGGAAAGTCTTAGACTCTATATCGCCATCTCTGCTTAATTTTTCTCCATAGCACTCATCATCTAATGTACAGTATATTTACTTGTTTATTTATTGCCCATTTCCCTCCACTAACAAGTCAGCTCCAGGAGAGCAAGGACCATGTCTGTTTTCTATGTAGAAGCATCTTCAGTACCTAGCACAGTGTCTGGTACATGCTCCATTAATATTTATTGCATGCATGCATGCATGCATGCATGAATGAATGAATGAGGTATCTTTGTATCAACCACAAACCTCACCTAGAACTACATACATAGTGGGAGTCAAAAAATGTTTGAATTAGTGAAACAGAGAATGAACAGCACCAACCCCACTCATGAGATCAATGATATAAGGCCGCTGTTCATGGTGACTCTCTGACATCTCCCTGTCTAAACCCGTCTTTCCCGCAGTTCAGGAGCTGATAACATGGGCAGTCAGGCTGGCTGGCACCAGACTGGACCCGGATGTGGTAACCAGGCCACATCACAGGGGGAAGGGGAATTTTGGGGGTACCAAATCCAGCACTTGGAGAGGAAGCAGACCCCTACACCTTGAGCTGAAACAGAAACTGTGGTGGCTGGCAAGGACAGATGTCTCCATTTGTGTGGGAAGGCCCCTTAGCCCTACTGGTTTCCAATAGACCACAGATATTTTTTTCAGGAAACTTTCTATTGAACTGTAGCATACATGCAAAAACACGCACACGCAAGTGACAGCTCAATAAATTTTCACAAAGCCCCCTTCTAGTTTCTGTTAATACCTTCAGTGGTAACCACCACCTGATTCCTAATATCAATGATTATTTTTCCCTGGTTTTGAACTTGATGCAATGGCATCATACAGTACTAATTCTTCCATGTACTCTCGTATGACTTATCAGCACATTATGTTTCCAGCAAAAAGACTTTTGACCCTTCCTTCACAAGCTCAAAGTGGGAACAGGAACTTAAGAATAACTTACTTTGCTTGGCTGGTTTCAACGTGTCAGCCATTTCTTCGAGTCTCAAAACAGCTTAGTGGGTTGGAGCTATTATTATTCACATTTCGCAGATGAGGGGACTTGAGGCAGAGAGAGGTTAAATAAGTTGCCCAGCTAGGAAGAAGACTCTGTATTTGAACCCAGGTCTGTCTATTCTCTAAACTCATGTTCTTACCCACCACACACATTTCTTAGCCATAAAATGACCATTTATTGAGCTCCTCTTTGGACTGGACGTTGTTGTTAAGCTTTATGTTTATTGTTTTATTTGCTTTGCCCAGGCCATGCACGAATAATATACCTTTATCCCTGCTTGACAGATGACTCAGAGAGGTTAAGTAATCTATGCAAGGTCTCAAAGCCTAGGAAGGCATGAAAATAAAGATTTATTGATTCCAAAGTCCAATGTAGGGTGGTGGTATCAGTACCCAGCATTTATGTGTATCTTTCAAATATACCTACAGGGTTTCTCAAAGAACAGGCAACAACAATATCAGTCATCTTTTTAGAGCTACTTTGAGTCAGATACTTTGGGCAAAGATGACAAATGATCCCCCCAATATCTGTTCCTGCCTCCTCTCTCCTAGTGAGAGAACACCTGATTTTTAGCTGGATGCACAGCTCCCCACGGCTTTACCACATATCCCATGATCCTTTGCAGCATGCTAGAGCCATGTGACTGTTAAAGGCAGTGGAAAGCTCTTCTCCAACGTATCCCCAGACCCCACTTCTGGGTCCCGCCCTTCACAAGGAATGGGCAATGTTCTTCCCTTCACTATTCCCTTCCTGCTGGCTGAAATAACAGACATGGCGTTGGGGAGCTCTCCTGGACCACGCGGACAAGGATGCTTCTCTAGGGATAGAGGAGCCAGCGTGGCATGGCTCAACAAGGTGGAGTCCCAGGCTCTTTCCACCTTGTTCTTCCTCTATTCCCAGAGAATGCGGTGTGTGTGGGGGGATGTGGTGCGTGTGGGGGGGGGGCACCCTCCCCTAGGAACAGCGCTTAGCCGACGACTGACAGGAGTTGGTGGATAAATGCCCCAAGTCTCTTGTCCGTCGGGTGGACAATTCCGAGGTGTGTTTTGCTCTGTGTCCTGGAGTTCCATGGTGCATTTGAGCCTCAGTTTCCCAAAGCGATAACCTGCTCGGTAACGCACTTTGTATTGGCTTCTTTCCCTTCCCTCTCTCACATCCGGCTTCCCCCGTCAGTGCTTCCTGGCAAGCATTCTTTGAAAATGTTTGCCTCATTATTGTATTTTCCCAACCTCTTTTTCAGCTGACAAGCAGGGCAGGCACTGACCTACTGGTGTGCGCAGCAGAAAGGGCCCCAATAAGAGAAACCCCCCTGGCTGGCCATGGGATGGCTCAGGGATCCACCCTGCCTGCTCCCTCTTCCTCACACGTCAGCCTTGCCCCGAACCCATTCATTCCGAGGCTCCAGCCCGCTCCCCTGCTTGCCCTATGAGACAGCCCCAGTTCCTTCCTCAAACTCTCTTTTATCTGCAAGTCCTCCGTGTTCTGTCCTGCCAGTGATAAGACAGTCCACGTCATCTTCCTGTCCCTGACATTTGAAAGAGCAGTACCCATCCAGGACCTATGACGTTCTTTCTTGGGGATAAAAGCAGTGGGAATAGGAAAGTTCCTAAGAGATCACCATCCATTCACTCATTCATTTATTCATTCATTCATTCAACAAATATTCATTAAGTGCTTGGCCAAGGCATTCTAAATTGCAGACGATAGAATCAACTAACGCCAGCTCAGGCAGAAAGGAATGTATTAAAAGTATTAGGTAGTACTCCAGATTGCTAAACAATCACCAACAGTACAGGCAGGAACATCAAAGACAGGAGAAATACCCACCTTCACTGTGAAACTGTTCCAACGGAAATATCACTGCTGCTTCGGCCACTGCTGCTCAGGGCTTAGAAAGCTAAGGACTGGCTGTAGAACTCCCCTGCTATTCCCTAGAAGGACCAAATACCTCCCACTGTGCTTGCCAGAAAATGCTACCGCTTGGCACCCCACAGCTTGTTTTTGCTTCCAAGGCTTACCAGGGGAACCTGGGCCACGTGTGTCACCCTTGCTGCATGGAAGTCTCAGAAATGTGGGGGGTTTTTTTCACTTTCTAGATTTTATACTGGAAGCCACATTAGAAGGGATTGGGATAGGATTGGTAGGTCTGTTATGCCTGCCATAGGCCCACAACAATGATAAAGTCAGAAAAATTCCCTGCTTTCCAAGAGCTAACAGTTGAGAGGGGGAGACCAATACTAAAGAAGTAATTCCAGAGGTCCCATATTCTTATGGAACCCCCATATGCACATACATAATAAATTTGGTTCTTTTTCTCCTGTAATCTATAGAAGGAGGAGGGAGTGCAGGAGGAGGAGGAGGAGGAGGAGAAGAAGAAAAAGGAGAAATTTCAGAAGGGATAACAATTACTAGGGCCGGCCGAGTGGCTCAGTTGGTTAAGAGCTCACCCAAGAGTTTGAGCTCTGAGCAACAGGGTCCCTGGTTCGATTCCTGGCCCGAACTATGCTGCCGCTGAGCTGCTAACAGGTGGCAGAATGTCTCAGCTAAAAACAAAACAAAACAAAACAAAACAAACAATTACTACAGGAAATTTTAGAAAGCCGTAGAACATAGATCAGAAAGACTTAGCTCATTCCAATAGGGCCTCCTGTAAGAGATGTCGTTGTACATGATTGGAGAAGGTGTTTAGAGGTTAACCAGGTAAAAGAATAGCAAGGGGGAACAGCATTTCAGGGAAAATATCATGTGCAAAGGCCCAGTGGCAGGGAAGATGAGGGTTGTGGGAAGAATTGAGAGAAAGCCTATTGACTAGAGGACAGAGAACAAAGGGAAATGGGAAGGAGACAGAGGGGTGAGAAGGAAAAAGGCCATGACCTTGTAGTCCATGTTGAGGAGCTCAAGCTGTCTCCCAAGGGCAATGGTGAGCCACCAAAGACTTACGACCAGGGCAGTGACATAATAACAACTGCTGATGTTTATTGAGCACTTATTCAGTGCCAGACCTTTTTCTAAGCCTCTTAACATGTATCACTCAGTATATATTTGCAACAACCCTATAAGTTAGGTTCTACAAGCCATGAGCAAGTTTCTCAGATTCTCTGTGCTTCAGTTTCCACATACACACAATGAGAATCATAATAGAACCTACCACAAAGGGTTATCATGAGGATTATAATGAGCGTTTGGCACATAGGAAACTCTATGTATGTGTTAGCTTTTGCAAGAATTATTTCCATCTTACAAATGAAGAAGTTGAAACCCAGTGAGATTAATCAACTTGCTTGATGTCACACAGCTAATAAGCAATAGAACAGACAGAACAGGGGTGGGGAGAATAGGAAGGTTGGTGAGCATGGAGAAGCCACATCTTTATCCTAGGAGCAATGGGAAACGTGAACCCCCTATTGGGGCCTATATGGTGAGCCCCTGTTCTGTTTGTCAGCACCTAGGTTATGCCAGTTGCTAAATATTTTAACATTACCCCTGTCATATATATATACATATATATATATATGGTTGTTTATGGTTTTAACATTTACACAAATGGTATCATACTAAGAGTTTACTTCTGAAAGTTTCTCTTCTCATTCAACATTATATTTTTAAGACTTATTTAGATCTAGTTTATTCATTTTTGCTGCTCACTGGTATTCCTTTACGGGAACATGTCACAGTTTATTTACCCATTCACTTGCTGATGCCTACGCAGTCGATTTCACTTTTGGCCCATTATGGGGAAGCTACCACACCCATCCTTGCACATGCTAGAGCTTCTCCGGAGTGGATTTGTGGACCTGGGGTTGCTGGTCACAGGGTGTGTGCATTGCCAAACAGCAGTGTATGAGAGTTCCCATTTCCCCACTTCCTCGCCAATAATAATACCACCATTACATATGGCATTAATTATGTGCCAGGCACCTTTCTCAACGTTTAATGCGAAATAACACATCACCCTTCAGAAACTTTGAGGTAAAGACAATTATCATCCCCGTTTGATAGATAGAGAAATGGAGGCACAGAGAGGCGAAGTAACTAACCCCAAATCCCTTAGCTAGGAATGGTAGATAGAGCATGGTATGAACCCAGAGAGTCTGCTTCCAGAGCCCTAGGTATTAACCACTCTTCTATACTTCGGCATTTTCTGGTTATCACATTGTTATCAGTCCACGGTTGTGAAACATCTCTACGTGTTTGAACCTGTATTGCCTGCTTTGGACGGACTTTATGGATCTTTCCATCCATTTGTTGGCCAGTCAGGTGCACTCTTTGGAAAAAAATGCTTCTTTACTGCCTTCACTGCCCCTGAATTTCTGATCTCCAAAGCAAATGTTCCTGAAGGCCAGGACTCTGGGTAGGTTCTGGCACAAGGTGGGCACTTGGTGAAAATGTACTGGACTGAACTGGCAAATGTTTCTCACCTTTCCTCCCTTCCAGAAACCTGATGCTGATTAATAAACCTTCTGCTTATATTACTGGCCCATCATCACCTGTGTGCTGGGCACATGAGCAGCTCCCTGGCCCCAAACCCATTTCCTCCATTGTGGACATCTGACTCTAGTCTGTCTCACTGACCTCATCTCCCTCAAATCCCGCCCCCGCCCCCTTGTTTTTCATTAACCCCATTGCCCATCTTCCTGTCCCTTCAGTCAGCCAACCTCAGGCCCTTTGCATGTGCTGTTCCCACTTCCTGGAACACTCTTCCCATGGCAGCTCCGTCGCATCCTTCAGGGCTCAGCTCAAATGCTTTCCTGACTACCTCATTTAGAGGAAGCAGGCACGAAGAGGTTGAGCATAATTGCCAATAATGATACAGCTGGAATATTGGTAAGATTTTTGAATCATGTTATCTTATTGCCTATATTTCCAATTTGTTCTGAAATGGTGATGTATTTCTTTCATGAATCTTTTTTGTTTTTTTTTACTCAAATTTAAAATTAATTAAGAACCCATCCTAAGAGAGAACAAAATGAGTTTCTGGGGTTCTATTTCCCAATCCTCCTGGCTGAACACTTCAGCAGGGTTGAAATAAGATTCTGGTATTTTGCAACTTCCAGGAATTCCTTACTCCCCAGCTTTACTCCCCGCCACCCCCCATCTCCTTCCACCTGACCATTGTCTGTCCCTGGCTATGAATCATAAGCCTGAAAGCAATCCTCAGATCCAAAGGCTTCTCAGCTAAACAGCCTCCACTCCCCTGTGGGTATTTGTGGCCTGCAAAATGGGCACAGTAAAAGCACTTACTTCGCAGGGTAATTATAAGGATTTTACGGCACAGTACTTAAAAAGCATCAAGCAGAAGAGAGGTTACTACTGTGTGGGAACCATATGATGTGATGGGATTGGTTTCAGACAAACCCTGGATCAAAGCCCTGCTCACTGTGTGACCTTAGGCAACTCACTTGATCTCTCTGAGCCTGTTCCCCCTTTTGTGAAATAAAGATTTTATAAATCCATACCGAGTCCATTAGAATGCTTTTTGCTGGAAAGAAAGAGCTACTAAAACTCACACTGGCTTAATTGGCTACCCTGCCTCTCCTCACAGGACAGTGGTAGATCTAGTAGCCTAATGATATCATCAAGGACCCAGGTTCTTTCCGTTTCTGTTCTGTAGTCCACAGTGTTAGTTTCATCCTGAGGCTGGTTCTCCTCGTGATCGTAGAATGACTGCCAAGAGCTGTCAGGGCTACAAGCATCCTCTTTCATGTCCAGTAGGAAAATAGGGTCGCTTCCAGACCCTCTCCGGGAAGAACAAGGAAGAACTTTCCTGGCAAAATTCTCTTCACGTCTCGTTGGCCAGATTTGTGTCACATGCCCTTCCCTGAACCAATCTCTGGCAAAGGGATGCAATTCCTATGACTGGCTTAGACCAGTTGGGTCCCAGGCCAATGGCTGGGCTGGAGTGGGTGTCAAGAAGTCAACTGCACAGTAAACTTGCCTCGAAGGTTGCAGGGGGAATGAAATGAGATCATGCTTGCAAAATTTAGCACATAGTAGGTGCTCAACAAATAGTAGTTCTTATTACTGAATTATCAACATCATCATCATTATTTGGGGGCTTTGGCATCAGACAGAGTTCAAATAATAGTTTTTCCACTTTGCAGTCTGGTCTTACAAAAGTTGCTGACCTTGAATTCTACTCTATAAAATGGAAATAAGTGTTCCTATCCTGTGTCATTGTTGTGTGTCAAATAGTTAATGTTCAATCTGTGCCTATCATGCTTTTTTTTTTCTTTTTCTTTTTCTTTTTTTTTTTTTTTTGGCAGAGTGGGAGGCTTTCGGTAGCAACTTGGTGGCCTCTCCCCCTCCTCAGTAGACGTAGTTCAAGTGAGGGAGACTTCCTTCTGGTCCCAGGAGTGGATGCATTATCCTCACCTGAATTTCTGCATCAGTCAGAGCAATGTGATTGGTTCATGGAAAGCATGTGATCTGAACTGGACCAATGACAGTCAGCTCTAGAACTTTGCTGGTCTTCCCAGGGAAAGGAGTACTTTCTGCTCTCTAAGATTGCTGAGCTGGAAGGACAGAAGCTGGGAGCTTCTGGGGATCATCTTGGTCATCTTGGGAAAAGCCTACCTGAGTGTGAAGCCAACAGAAGGGAAAGCAGAAATGGAAGAGGGAGAGAGGCAGAGGCCTGTTGATACTGTTGAGTTCCTGGATCCAGCCATGCCTGATCAAGTTATACCACTGGACTTTTCCTTATGTGACTCAATTCTCCTTACTTGCAGTAATGAGTTCAGAGTCCAGCCTAGCCTGACTGAGGTGGGGAATCAGAAGAGGAGGGCAGGACCATGCCTGCCCAACTCAGCTTGGTGTCCCAAGAATTTTGCCCAGGCCCATGCATAGAATAGAACTCCAGAAGTATCTATAGTTAAAAGTGCAAACAGTCTGGTGAGTATCCCTCCAGACTTTTTCTCTATGTTTATAATAAACAGGCATATACACACACATAGTGGAATATTTTTACAAAAATGGAATCACACTGTACATTTTCGGTTCAAATGCCATCTCCTCAGGGAGGCCTTCTATTGAGCCCCCCATCTATGTAGCTCTGCCTCCATCCCATCTGTGGCATCATAACATTTTTCATCATCTAAATTAACTTATTTTGTTTTCTTGTGCACGGTCTCTCGCTTCTCCCAGAAAGTCAGCTCTATGAAGGCAGGAGTTTTTCTCTGCTTTTCCATTGCTGTGTCCCCAGTTCCTTGAACAGAATGGTTAAGTATTCAATACCTGCTTTTTAAATAAATATCGTTCTGTAGTTGATTGTTGGTTTTAATGGAGCTGTATGATTGCAAACACCTTTCCAGGATAATAGAGACGAAACTGCCTCTATCTTTGAGATGAATGCATGGAATTCTATTATTGGTTGGATGAGCCGTGTTTGTTTCCCAAACCCTGTTGAATGACTGTGGGTGAAATACACAGCCACACGAGCCAGGGCATGGGTGAGTCAGTACTTTATTTCCTGCAACACAGAGTATGGCAGCGGGGAGGAGAACCCACTCAGCCTTTAACAGGCTTGTCCTGATTCACAGGGAGAGGACTTGAGCAAACATGGGTGACTTTGCTCTAGCATGAATCTCCTGGGCAAAAACAGTCCTCAGACACACAAAGATGAGGACAGGCAAACAATTCATTGAGCACAGAGTTATTTTATTAGGCTCCCAGCCCCAAATGGAATTAACTGAATTTTTTTTCTAATTACAAAAGGAGTAAAGGCTTATTATTATAAATTTTTTTTCAGACAATACAGAAAAGCATGAAGAGGGTAAAAAGTCATAATTTTAGAGCATTTTACAAATTATCACATAGATTTTTCAATGCCCATTGATTTAAACCCTAAAGTATATTTGTGCTATTTTTTTATTCAACAGTAATAACTAAGGTTTATTGAAGACTTACAATGCTAGTTGCTCTCTGTGTGTTAATTCATTTTAACCTAATAATAGTTCTGTGCGATAAGCACTATTATTAACCTCATTTTATAGATAGGGAAAGTGAGATACAGAGAGGTTAAGTGATTTAGCCAAGGTCACACCGCTATAGGTGGCCAAGCCGGGATTCAGACACAAGTAAACTGGCTTCAGGGCCACGTGACCTTAACCGCTACAGTACACTGCCAAGGCAGAGCACAGGCCCTTTCCTAAGTCAATGTCTACAGATGTGAGTCATCATTTTCAATGTCTGCAGTTATTCCCCTATTAATGATTGAAATTTTTCTAATTTTCCCCTATTCAGAAATAGAGAAGAGTTTCCCTTTGGTCTTTAAATGAGGTAAGGAAGCTGGTTAGATGACACTGCAACCAGTATTTCTAACCCAGGAGAATCAATAAAGGGGTGCAGTACCACTTGGAACTAGTCACCCCATTATGTTACTTTAATTTGAGAAACATCTGTACTTATCACATGCCTGTCATGGTTCTAAGACTTCGTGAATAATTAGTTCGTTTATCCAAAACTAATACTCTGAAATACATACTGAGGGAAGTGAGGCATGGGGAAAGTAACTTGCCCGAGATGACAGAGGTAGTAAGTGGCAGTGCTGGGATTCAAACCCCAGAATTTGGCTGCAGTGTCTGATTTCTTAACTCCTCTTCTCACGGGCCTCTCTGTCTGCGCCTTGGACCAGGTGAGCCAGCCAGCCCCGGGGTGTCTCAAAGCAAGCCTACCTTCAGCTGAGGACTAAAGGCAGCAAGGTGAATCTCTTCTTTTTGTTTGTTTTTTCCTTTTAAACTACTTCCAGCTCAGAGTTCTTCAGCCCTAAGTCCTTGCAGGCTCTCCTGTGTTCTATGCTCAAGGCCTCACAGACTGAAGTCAAGATGGCAGCCTGTCTGCATTCTCATCTGGAAGCTCTGGGAAGAATCCACTTTCAGCCTCATTCAGGTCGTTGGTAGAATTCGGTTCCTTGCAGTTAGTTAGTTGTAGGACTGAGGTCTGGATTTGCTTGTTGGTGGTAGAAGCTATTCTCTCTGCCACTAGAGGCTTCCCACATTCCTTGTTCCATAGCCCCTCCCACTTTTTAAGGCAATTGTCTTAACTGTCCCACAGATGTGTGTTGAACAAGAACCAAAAGAACAGGGAAACCCCTTAGAAACTGTGCCCAATGGGACTTTTCTTTTGTTTCAATTCTGGTGCGAGGTGTCCCTTTTTAGAGAGAGCTGGATCATGTCTGCTGGGCCAGGAAAGGGGAGACTTCCCCAAATCAGCCCACTAACCCTTAGCCCATCACCCACTTAAGACTTGAAGATTACTGAAGAGAAAATGGAGGTTTGAAAGAGTTTCCTTGAAGAAGGTTATTTGTGTTACTGTTTACATAGCACATAATCAGTGCTTAATCCACACATAATGACTTACGTTGCACATTATTATAGGTAGTAGAGCCCCCGAGAGTCTAAAGGGGATAATAGATATTAAGGAGGTAAATTTTTAACAGAAACAGACTATTATGCTAACTGAAAGAAACCAGACACAAAATGCCACATATATGATTCCATTTATATAAAATGTTCAAAACAGGCAAATCCACAGAGACAGAAAGTAGATTAGTGGTTGCCAGGGAATAAGGGCGGGAAGAATGACTGCTAACAGGTACAGGGGTTCCTGTTGGGGTGATGGAAATGTTTGAGACTCAGATGGTGATGATGGTTGTCCAACATAATAAATATACTAAAAGCCACTGAAGTGTACACTGTTAAATGGTGAAGTTTATGTTATATGAATTATATCTCAGTAACAATTTTTAAAACATTTTAAAAGAGAAAAAAAACCCAGGTTGATATGTGCAATGAGGACAAGGAAGTAAAACGCTGGAAGAGATAGTAACTGATTGGGACAAGTGAGCAGGGTGGTTCCTGAAGGCCCCTCTGAGGAAGTCGATATTTGTGATGGGACCTGAATTATGACTAGGAGGCAGCTGTATAAACACCTAGGAACAGGTAGAGGAAGGGCCAGTATGTGCAAAGGTCCTGAGGTGGGGCCATTTTCAGAGGGCTTCCACATTGGGGAACCAGACCACTTCCATGTGCCACTGTGCCAGGCCCTAAGCTCCATGAAGACAGAGCTCCTTTGTTCGGGACCTCATCCTTATGTGTCCCTTCCTCTGGCTGTTGCCAATAAGAAGCTGTAAAGTGCCTCCTGTATGTGAAAAGAGCATTTAAAATGGCATCTGGGGCTTACTTTGTATTTCTATGGGACAGCACTTCTAGGGCCTCTCCAAGTGTAAGTGGCCAGGAAGAACTTATTTATGGAAAACAAAAGACGTACCCAAATACTGATGGGCTTAGCCCTTTCCTCATCATACCTGGTGCATGGTGCCTCTCCGGACACTTGGCATGCGACATGATGTCTATTTACAGTCCAAGGGACGTGCTGGGAGATCAAGAGACATTGCTCACATCTATGACTTTTAAGCGTCCACAGATCCACGTGAGGATTTGTTCAACGAGATTATTGACGAAAATGTGGGAGAAAAAGAAAAGTTCCTAAGGGGGGGACAAGCTTGACATGTCCAAAGAGCAGATAAGTGGGTGGAACTAGAGCCCAGTGAATTTGGGTACGGTTGAAAAGGTGCAAGGCAGGTCAGAGACCCCTGCAGGGGCAGGCAGCCGACCAAAGTGGCCCTGCAGAGCACTCAGGGGAGACGGCGTTTTGTTCACATTAAGATGAGGAGCCACGGGATGCTTTTGAGCAAGGGAGTAACATGATCTGATGAATGCTTTGAAAAGGACGGCGTGGACTGCCATGTAAAGTAAATAGCAAGTAGGAGCAGAAGCAGAAAACGTAAGTAAAGCCCTTTGACACTCTGCTTGTCATAGGGAACACAGTAACTGCCAGTCATCTGTCATAAACTAAAAATATGCCAGCTTGTCATATTTATTTAAAAACTGGAAGTCAAGGCCATGGTTATTTGATATTTCTATCTTTGACCCTGCCTCACCTTCCTGTTCTATGAGGCACTAAAATGTCAGTCAGTTCTTCCTCCCCGCCTTCCTGCCCCTTCACCTTTGTACCCCTCCCACTATCCCCATTTTGAGACCTGGTAACAAATGGAAACACTAGTTTCCAGGCTGCCTCTGGACATATCTTTTTTTCTTTCTCCCTTTAAAAAATACCATATTTTTTTTCTCATTCCTTGTCACATATTATTTTCAGGAAAAAAAATGTAAAATATAATAAATAAAAAACAACAACCTATGACCCACAATCCAGAGATAGCTATTATCAAAACAACATTTTAATACATGTTTTTCCTGTCCTTTTTCATTTTTTGGTTTTAGATTTCATTTATGTCAAAGTTATGCACATAAATTGAAGAGTCAAATTTCCTAAAAACAGAAATTCCCTACTTTACTTCCTCCTACCATTTCCTCCTCCCCAAAGACAACCACTTTAACTTTTTAGCTGATTTTTTTATATATATTTAATTCCATGTCTCTAAATAATATGCTTCTATTCCCATGTCTAAATTTTTCAGTTTTCAGTATAATCCTATAGTGCTTTCCTGCTGTAGGATATTAGGGTTCTACTCTCTTTCCCTACCCTCAGCCCCAGCTCACCTACACACCCCTCCCATCCCTCCATCCCAAGATAGTTATAAATTTGGTTAGATCAATATTTACTATTTACATAATTGTGACTACATAAATACCATGCAAAGTTCAGTTCCACGGTAAACTATAATGTCCTTTGCTTTCCTGCACGGCTTTTTCGTTTTCCTTGAGTTAATAACTGTCTTGTTCTCTTCTTCCCCTGCCCTGAACAGACCTAATTTTGCCAGTATTTGTTATCAGTTCAACGCCAAGCTTTTTGCCAGTGATCCAAGTGGTGTCTCGACACCATCTCATGTATGCAAAATTGTATTCCTTTGCCTTTTTGAAGAAATCTCCCTGGGGCCTTCAGATCTGCTGGAATTTTGACTGGTTACCCCCGCTGGTGCCCAGTTGTCATCTGGATTTCCCTTCACCATCATCTGGGGATTCCATTTGCTTCTATCTTGTGCTGGGTTCTGTTTCCTATGTGTGGTGTAAAGCAGGTCACCATTGTGGGCAGCTGGAGCTTAATCCCACTGGGGAGCTCAGGGAACCGTTTTAGAACATGTATCTCAGAGTTGTCCCACCCAAAGGGCAAGGGAGTGGGGGTATTTATCCTCCAACTCCTGTCAGTCATTGGTTGAGAGTTGTTCTGGGAGCACCAACTGGCAGCCCAACTGGCTTGTTCTGAGCTGGGAGACAGCACTTAGGCAGCAGCAGTAAGACCCTCCAAGAGGTTTTGAGCAGACACCAAGAGTCTGCTACGGAAGTGGAGCGCCACAGAGAAATTCAGATTCCCAGACCCCACACCCGAGAGCCAGTGGGTCGGTGATAAGATGGCACTCTATTTTTTCACAGACTTTCTCAGATGTACCTGTTGCATCTGGCACCACTGAATTCTACAAAATCAGATTTTTTCATTTCTGCCTTAAAATTTTAGTGCCTCTTACCTGCCAAGTAGCCAGGACCAGATGAAAACGTTAAGTCCACAGGGATTAAAAAAAAAAAATGAAGCCCAACTCTCCCCCACATGTAAATCCATATGAAACAATACTAAATGGTAAAAATAAATGAAGGGGAGGCCAACACAGAGCTTATTTTTCCCCATGGTGGAGTAGGCAGAAAAAGGGCCCCCAAAGATGTCCGCATGCTAATCCCTGAACCCTGTGAATATGTTCTACTACTACATGACAAGGAGTAATTAAGGTTGCTAATCAGTTAACCTTGAGATGGGGAGATCATTCTAGAATATCCAGGTAAGCTCAATGTAATCACAAGACTACTTATTAAGGAAAGGAGAAAGCAGGTGTGTCACAGAGAAGATGCGATGACCAAAGCAGAGGTCGAAGTAATGCCATTGTTGGCTTTGAAGAGAGAAGATGGGGCCACATGCCATGGAATGTGGGCACCTCTAGAAGCTGAAAAAGGCAAGAAAACAGATTCTTTCCTAGGGCTTTCAGGAGGAACACATGCAGCCCTGCGGACACATTGATTTTAGCCCCATGACACTTCTAACTTATAGAACTGTAAGATAATAATCTGCATCGCTCTAGGCCAATTCCTTGCAATAAATCTTTTACTGTATTTCTCCTACTGGTTCTGCTTCTCTGATTGGACCCTGACTGGTATACATGGTGACCACTTTGATTCCCTTTAAAAACATCTATGAAATATCCAACTCATTAAAAGTTTTTGTTGGTGTCCCTACTTTGTTGACAGCTTCAGTATTTTCTAAGCTCTGAGAAAAGAGTGATGAAAAAGACATCAAGTTTCCACATCTGTAAAATTGGGCTACTCAAAGTACCTTACGGGGTTTTATAAAAAATTAAATAAATTACAGAGCGTAATGTGGTTGGAATGATGCCTGGAAAAGAGTAAATGTTCAACACCGGGATATGAAAGACTATTTGGGGAATATGATCGAAAATATTGTAAAGATTTTGTAGGGTGTCAGATGGACGCTTGTCTTATTAGGGAGACCACTTCATGGATGGTGGAGATTCCTGACCATTGCAGTGTACACCAGAAGCTGAAGCTGAATAATAATGAATGTGAACTATAATTTAATATACATATATGCATATATATACTGTGTTTCCCCAAAAATAAGACCTAGCCAGAAAATAAGCCCTAGCATGATTTTCAGGGTGCTTGTAATATAAGCCTTACCCCCAAAATACGCCCCAGTTAAGATCGTCAGCCAGACATGACTGTACTGGAATAAGTGTAGATTTTTGTACATTAATAAATTAATGTGTCTTTTGGAGCAAAAATTAATATAAGACCCGGTTTTATTTTTGGGGAAACATGATATATATATATGTGTGTGTGTGTGTGTGTGTGTGTGTGTGTGTGTGTGTGTGTGTGTGTGTGTATGGTTGTTGGAAAAGTCATGATGCATTTTTGCAACGAAAAACAGGAAAATACGTCACGACTTTTCCAACAGCCCAATGTATAGACACAGGATGTGGAGTACAGCATAAGGAATAGAGTCAGTGGAACTGTAACAGCTATATACTATGTCAGAGGGGTAGTAGCTTGGGGGAGAGGGTTATCACTTTGTTAGGGGTGTAAATGTCTAACTATTTTACATTGTTTTGCACACCTGAAACTAAAAAACAAAAACAACAAAAAGTAATTGTTCAAGAAACATTAAAAGAGATAAAGGACAGAATAAAGACAGGAGAGAGGCAAGCTCTCTGCTTTCAGGGAGCTTATATCCTACTGGGGAAAATGGATGATAAAATGGAAGGAAGGAAGGAAGGAAGGAAGGAAGGAAGGAAGGAAGGAAGGAAGGAAGGAAGGAAGGAAGGAAAGAAGGAAGGGAGGGAGGAAGGAAGAGGGGAAAAATATCCAATAATAAGTATTTCAGAAACACTTATTTTAAGACTTTAGACTAGAGGTCAGCTGCCCATGGTGGGCCAAATCCAGCCTGCCACCTGCTTTCATATGGTCCCTACCTAGAAATGGTTTCCACATTTTAAATGGTTGGGGGGGGGAAAATCAAAAGAATATTTCATGACATGTGAAAATGATAAGAAATCCAAATTTCAACATTTATAAAGTTTTATTGCAACACAGCCACGCCTATCTAAATCATCTCTGGTGGCTTTCCCACTGTAACAGCAGAGTGGAGTTGTTGTGACAGCAACCAGACTAAAATATTTACTGGCTGGCTCTTTACAGAAAAGTTTGCCAACCTCTGCTTTAGACTGAGTGGTCAGGGAGGGCCTCTCTGAGGAAGTGACATTTAAGCTGAGACCTGAATGGCAAGATTGGGGGAGGAGGGCAGAGAGAACAGAGAACAAAGGCAGAGCTTTATCTTTAATCCTCTAACAGCCTCCCAAAGGCTTCTGTCAAAACTATGATGGGGCCCTGAGGCTCTGAATGTGCTGTGGGGTCTCAGAGTCACAGAGCCCACAGGTCCCGAGTTGTAGGGAGACAGGACTGCCTGGCAGCAGAGCCTGCCGTGCCCTGTGCCAGTCCCTTCTCAGCCTGGCAGGGCCCAGGAGCCCAGGAACTGCAAGTCAAATAGCTTTATTTGTCTTCCTGGGGGCAATGACCAAGATTTTAGATTCATTCCCAGGAATAGGTGAGAAGGACTTGGGATTTGCCCATTGACCTGACAGCAGGTGTTCTGCGGCCTCCTGGTTGGCAGTAGGTTCATTATTGCCACAAAGCATGGATCTGGACCTGATAACAGGCAAGGGCAGTGAGTGGCATGGCAGATAAAATGGGGCAGCTGTCGGTGAATTCAGGGCCCTGCTTTCATCCTGACTGGCCCATAGCCTTGCAGCCTGATGCAAGGGGCCTATCCCCAGTCCATGGGGGCCCTGACTCTGGGTATGCTTTCTGGGGCTGGAAGAAAAGTGGGGTTTTCTAGGGCTGGAAGAAAAGTGACAGCATCAAGTGTGGCTCAGAGAGAGCCCAGCTCTCAGTCCTTAGGGACCAGTTCATTTTCGCCACGCTCTGTCTATACTAAAAGAGAAGAGGCTGTTAGCCCTACTTTACAGCCAGAGAAATTAAGGCACGGGAGAGCAACAGGGGGTACTAGTTAAAAAAAAACAGGCTCTGTGCCTGAATCCCAGCCTCAACATTTGCCAGCTGCTTGACTTCAGGCGAGTGGCTGACTTCTCTGGGCTTCAGTTTATGAATTAAGATAGTGATCTGCCTCAAAGAAATGTAAGGAATTAAGGAAACAATAGCCCAGCACCACGCCCACAGGAAGGACTCGATAAACCTTGGCTGAGCCTAAGTACCTTCTCTGTTAGCTTCGAGAACAATCCTAAAAGGTCTAGGAGTGGCAGAGGACATTAGGTTTGAGCCAGACAGATCTCTTCCCTGCCCAGAGCCAAAAGCTTGACGTCATCTTTGATGCCTCTCTTTTATATATCACACAGTCCAACAGCAAACCCTGCCTTCAGTATGCACCCAGAGTCCAACCGTTCCTGCCATCTCCAAGGTTGACATCTTAATCCAAACTGCCACCAGCTCTCGCCCTGATTATTGCAAAGGCTTCCCAGCTGGTCTGAGGGCTTCCATCCTCGCCCCCACCCATCCCCGCCCCACCCCAACTCTCCACAAGCAGCTAAAAGAGTCCTAATGAAAGTCAGGTCATAGCACTCCTCTTTTCAAAACCCTTTGGTTTCCTAACACATCTAGAATTAACTAACGTCTTTATTTACCCAGTGATCCTTTATTAGTGAATACCTACTATGTGCCAGGTGCTGTTCTAAGCATTGGAGATGAAACAGAGTAAAACAGACAAAAATCTCTACATTCTATAAGTTTACAGTCTCTTGGAGGGGAGGAAAACAATAAACAATTATGTAAGTAAAACATACTTGTATGATACATTAGGTATTACCCAAAAAAAAGTAACTCAGGGAAGGGGCGCGAACATAGATTCTAAACAAGGAAGGGAAGGTGTAATGGAAAAGCCTGAAAGTGGGAAAGGTGGGAACCAAGGGGCAACCTAAGAGCTGAGTAAATCATGTGCTGCTTCATCTCTGAAATACAGTTCAAGAAATGCATTCTTAGGCGATTTCATCGTGGCTCGAACAACACAGAGTGCGCTTACACAAGCCTAAATGGTATAGCCTACCACACACTTAGGCTCTATGGTATACCACTGTCATATATAAGGTCTGTCATTGACTGAAACATCATCACGCAGCACATGACTGCATTCTAGGCCAACGGATCAGCGAGTACAGAGGAGGCAGCGTCCTCAATGTGTTTCAGGCACACCGAGAAAGCCACTGTGACCATAGTGGAAAGCGTGCAGGAGGGTGGAGGGAATCCACCTCGGAGAGGTGAAGGGGGCAGGCCCAAGTCCTGTAGGTTCTCCAAGTTTTTTTTTTTTCTCTGCCCAAAGATTGGGAGCCAATGGAGGTTTTGCGCTGAGTTGTGACCAGGGTTTTAAAGGATCACTGGGGCCACTGTGTAGAAGACCATAGGAAAATGGCAGGGTCACAGAGACCATTTAGACAGCTTTATGCTGTTATGAGGCATGATGGCTTGGCTTAGGAAGGAGGTAGCAGCAGAGGTGGTGTCAAATCCAAAGAGCCCTCCTGATGGGGTCCCTACTGCTTCCACCTCACCTTGTTCCTTCCTGTATCCCCAACCCCACAGACCACTGCAAGGCACATCTAGGTATCTAATGAGTCTTTATTGGCTCAATGAACAAATTAATCAATGACCCATCCCTACGTCACCATCACCTATTTTAACCATAGGCATATAGTCAGAACTCGATAAATGTTTATACATAGAATATTGCACAGTTCTGCAAAGCCCAGGTGGTTAGTCCTCTTTACAGCGGAGGAAAACTGAGGCTCAGCCTAGGGAAGTGTACCCATGGGGTCCCTCTGCTCAGCGAGGTTTGCAACTTCCTTCCCAACATTTAGCAGGGTGAAGTCCCTGGACCCTGGGTGGAGAGCACTTGCTCTCAGGGTGAATGAATTTCAGTGACCTCACAGGAGTTTCCCTCAAAACGTCCCCCGCCCGCCCTATCGTGGGGAAAAGCCGAAACCTCGTGGGTCCAAATGGTCATAAGACCCTGGACTGGACTCGCGTCCTTAAAATTGCACGGGAAGGTCATCCCATGAGCCTCCTCCCACCCTCAGGCTATAGAGTCGAAGGGACAGAAGGGCCACCTCGCGGCCGAGGTCCCGCCCCCCCCTTTCTTCGACCGTTCCGCGCCTCCAGCGGAAGCCGGAAGCAAGAGCGGGCGGGCCCTGCTAGCCCGGCGGCTCCCAGCTCGGTGGTCTTGGAGGCTCCGCAGGATGGGGGAGAAGATGGCGGAAGAGGAGTGAGTGGGCTTTTCCAGGGCGGCGGAGGCGGCAGGGCTGGGCCCCGGCGGGTGACAGCTAGCGCCTCAGGCCGCCCTCCGGCCCAGGAAGGCGGAGCTCCTTGTGCCGGTTGGCCAGGACTGACCATGCCGGCGCCTGCGAGGAGGGCGGGAGGGACAGGCCTGGGCGCAGCCCAGCGCCGCAGCTTCCTTGAGGTCGGACCCTTGGGCTGGCGATCGGCCGCCCAGCGCAGGCCCAGAAAGCAGGTTTGCGGAAACTGCAACCCAAATTTCACGGTCCCAGTTTTCGGTCATGTGATGATTACGGAGCGTTCCAACGCCTCCTCCAGGAAGTCCCCCACCCCTACTATAGCCAGTCGCCTCCTCCACTGTAACGATCATTTTTCGCATCTGTCTCCTCCACCGAGTGTCATTCATTCATCAACTATTGAGCATCTACTCTATTTCAGGCCCTGGGCACATGGTAGTGAAGGAGGCAGACGAGGAGCAGCCGTCTGGGAACTTCCCTCCTAGTGGGAAAAGAAGACCATAAATAGACATGATGATTTCAGTGCTCGGAAGGAATTGAAACAGTGTTAGAGGGTGGGGGGAGGGGTGTCTACTCTGGAGAAAATGACATGCGGGCTGCAACTTGAATGACCAGAAGGAGGGTTAAGACAGGGAACAGCAGGTGCAAGAGGTCAGCAGCAAGAAAGGGCTTAATGCCTTTGCAGGACAGAAAGGCAGGATGGCTGGAGTGTAGAGAGCAAGGGAGCTAGGCGACCACGATGAGATGGGGCGTCTGTGTCCTCCAGGTACTTCTGGGGAAGCATCACTCTTAGTCCACCTCCATACCTGCGGGGCATAGTCTGTTGCATGTTATACCCTATCTATGTTTGTGGAATCAGTATGGAAAACTTAACAAGGAAGGTGGTTGAAATTTGACTCCCTCACCTGACCGCTTTTCAGATATGTCTCTCGGCGAGGCGGTCATTTCACTGAGCCACCTTATTTAGTGAGCCTCTGCTCAGCCCCCAACACTAAACTGGGCCTCAGCAGCGCAAAGCCAAAGAGGTGGTAGGGACCAGTGATTTCAAGTTTGGTCTCAAAGCTCGATTCTGCCTGACTAACTGAGCCACTGGCCAAGTTACACCACCTGTCTGAGCCTCTGTTGTTCAGGCGCATAAAAGGGAACGTTAAGAGGACCCCATCCCAGACATGTTATGCCTATTAAACAAGAGGTGTTATGTTCCCTAACCCCTGGGATGAAGCAGTCCTCAATAAACATTAGCTGTTATCGTCAATTACAATGATGGTTACATCAATATTGCACTAGTGTTCAATCCCAACACAATGTGAGGAGAGAGCTGTGAGGAACATACGCGGTAGGGTGGAGTCGAGTATTGCAGAGGAGGTTACACTGGAGCCTTCTGAAATCTGAGAAGGATTTTGTAAAGGAGAGTAGGGCACTCCAACCAGATCAATAATTGGGCAAAGTCAAGTGGTTTCTTCAACATGTGGATGTAATCCAAGGCAAAGAATGTGAACGGGAGAAATAAAGGCACTGGTCATGTTGGACCTTGGAAGTGATGAGACTCCAGTTTGTCTCCATTTAAATGCCCCACTACGCACCGAAGAGCAGGCATCCATTGTTTTCCACACTGGCCCCATTTCCCCCTGTTCTGTCCTCTAAGTGGCTGTGTTCAGAGCACCTGAGAGCACTGGCACCATCCTGCAGCAGCAGGCAGGAAGTTTCTAAATCCGTTTCCATCCAAGGCCTGCCTGTTGGTGTCAAGACCCGTAACTGCTATAAAGCCAAGTTCTCTTTCTGACTGTGTGTGTTGATACTTAGGGGCCCTTTTTCCTTTCTCTAATTCTGCTTTTTGTGTCCCCTAACAGGTTCCCCAATACAACTCACGAAGGTTTCAATGTCACCCTCCACACTACCCTGGTTGTCACTACAAAACTGGTGCTCCCGACCCCTGCCAAGCCCATCCTCCCTGTGCAGACAGGGGAGCAGGCTCAGCAGGAGGAACAGTCAAGTGGCATGACCATTTTCTTCAGCCTCCTCGTCCTAGGTGAATGCAGAAACACCATCGTCTGCCATCTTGGGTGTCTGTGTGTGCTGTCTGTGTGGTTAACTGCGTTGAAACCACCGTTTACTTTGTCAAGTCCTCCATTTGGGTTTCACTTCAAACACTGAGGGGCAGCGACCAGTTCATAACATTAGATAACAGGGTACTCCTTTTTCTTTATAAAATCATAGAACTTAGCAATTCTGAAGAGCCCTTTATGTCATA
>NW_017731404.1:1219436-1230984 GCF_001890085.2 Hipposideros armiger
AAAAAAACTATCATGTCTGGCTTCGTTCACTTAGTGTTGTATGTTCAGGGTTCATCCACGTTGTAGCATGTGTTAGAATTGTATTTCTTTGTATGGCTGAATAATATTCATTGGATATACCACATGTTTATCCATTCATCAGTTGATGGACATCTGTGTTGTTTCCGCCTTTTGGCTATTGTACATAGTGTTGCTATGAACATTTGTGTACACATTTTTGTGTGGATATGTTTTTATTTCTCTTAGATATGTACCTAGGAGTGCAATTGCTAGGTTAAGTGGGTACTCGACGTGTAACTTTCTCGGGAACTGCCAAACTTTTCCACAAAGGCAGCGCCATTTTACAGTCCCACCAGCAATGCACAAGTGTACAATGTCCCACATAGATTTCATATGCCCAGGTAATTTTTTACCTTGTAAATATAGTTAAAAATCTATTTCTAAGGGATTACTTCAACAATCAAGGACTCTTGTTTTCTTTTGTTATAGTAGTTGAATAAAAGGAGGGAAAGCAGCTCTTTTTTTTTTTTGATCAAGAAATCTTTAGTTCCTTAATCCTAACGGAGTACTATTAGTCTGTTTACATTGTTGTCAGCTTCATATGTTAGAGAATATAAAAGGCAGGCCTGGAAAAAACTTTTGTAATCACTTTTTTCATGGGAGGGTGAAAAGCATAAGTAAGACTTTCAAAGTAATTTTCAGGGTGTGGAGCATTTAAGATTGTTTTGTGCCAGAGACCACAAAACAGGTTTTTATAATGTGCTTTTTCATCCAGGCAAAATCCTGCCTAGTGTTAATAAATGTTTGGGGCCAGAAAGGACTGAAATGTATCCAATAGTGCTGTGTATTTCTCTTGGATTGTCTTCTCTTCAAACAGATCATAAACCTAGACTCTAGAGTCCCACTAATGTCAGATGAGTTCCATTTTCACCTAATCAGACTCTTGGCAGTTTATGAGTTGGTATCTCTACTTTTTAGGTATAGGTCAAACATGCGTTAGCGTAATGGAATGGTTCTTTTTAAGTAAATTGGAAAGCATTTTCCTCTCCTTTTTATTTATTTTTTTTGTGGGAGTCAAACCAGCAGCCTTGTTGTTAAGAGTGCACCCTCTATCCACTGAGCCATCCGGGCTGCAGCTCAGCTCAAGGTGTGGAGTTCAGTCCCAACTGCGGGTGGGTGTAACCCACCACTGAACAGGCAGTCTTGTTATTAGGAGCACGTGCTCTCACCTGCTGAGCCATCCTGCCACCTGTTGACAGCTCAGCTTGGGTACAGCTCAAGCTAAGCTCACTGGTCCATGTGAGAATTGAACCAGTGACCCTGTTGCTCAGAGCTCATGCTCTTCAGCAAACTCTTAGCCAACTGAGCCACTCGGCGTGCCCTCCCCTCTTTTCTTATATATCACCAAGATACTATGTTTCTTGTATATTTAGTCCTGATTCAATGTAAATCTGATGAAGGTAAAAAAAAATTACTGTTGATAAGGCAACTTGCTAACTCACTAAATACATGAACTCTAGTGAACTGAGGGAAAGTAGCCTAGACTTCAGAAACTACCAACATGGAACACATTTGCCACATTTGTTTACTATGTTGGTCAAGTCAAATGAAATTGTAACTTTTGTGTCCCATAAGCATGTTGAAGGATTACATTATATTCCTCTTCTTTCAGAACAAAGGCCAGAATTTTGCTTTTGACTTTTAGAGGCTTGAAATCAGTTGACTTAACCCTTGCTGATCTTTGACTCTGCAAAAACAGTAGCGAGTCACTGTTATTAACTTGCACTAGAGTTAGCAATTAGCACCCTTTGGCACATACATTTTATGGGCCATTAACTTTATTGGAGTTATTAACATTGGCATGTCTGTTTTAACATAGTTTCTATAATTATTACTTCAGGCATGAAAAATTGGAAGCACATTACCTTGTGGTATGCATACCCTCCATACCACTTAGAAGTTTTTGTCCCTTCTTGCTCTGTTTTTTTTCCAAGTGTACTTGAAAACGTGTGCTTGTATTTGTGTGTATACATTTGTACGTGCACAAGCACATACACACGTGTAGGCACATAGAGTTTAGAGGTTGTTTTAATATACATGGGGACCTATAGCTTACTTTTTCATCTCACAGAATGTCTTGGAGATCTTTCCATGTTAGTGTTTTTATCTACCTCATCCTTTTTTTTTTTTTTCTTTTTAAAGGATGTCTGTGTGGTAAAATAATCATGACATAAAATTGACCACTTTAAACTGTACAATTCATTGGCATTTTGTAAATTCACAGTGTTGTGCAACCATCACCACTATCTAGTCCCAAGACATTTTTATCACAGCAGAAGGAAACCCAGTCTCTCCCCATCCTTCCCTCCTCACCAGTCCCTGGTAAACACAATTCTGCTTTCTGCCTCTAGGAATTTGCCTACTCAGAATATGTCATACAAATGGTTTCATACAGTATGATCTTTTATGTCTGGCTTCCTTCATGCAGCATCATATCTTCAGGGTTCATCCATGTTATAGCATGTGTTAGAACTGTATTCCTTTGTATGACTGAATAATGTTCCACTGTATGGATACACCACGTTATGTTTATCTGTTCATCAGCTGATGGATATTGGTGTTTCTACCTTCTGACTATTGTTAAATAGTGTTGCTGTGAACATTTGTGTACACGTTGTTGTATGGATATGTTTTTATTTCTCCTAGATATATACCTAGGAGTGCAATTGCTGGGTTAAATGGGTACTGTGTAACTTTCAGGAACTGCCAAACTTGTTCCACAGAGGCTGCACCATTTCATTCATTCCCACCAGCCACGCCCAAGGGTTCCAATATCTTTACATCCTTACCAACACTTATTTTCCATTTTGTTTTGTTTTTTAATTAGAGCCATCTAATGAGTGTGACGTTGTATCTCATTGTGGTTTTTGATTTGCATTTTTCTAATGACTAATGATGTTGAGCATTTTTTCATGTGCTTACCGGTCATTTATGTATCGTTGGAGAAATGCCTGTTTAGGTTTTTTGCTCATTTTTAAATTGTGTTGTTTTTCTTTTTGTTGTTGAGTTATAAGAGTTCTTTACATATTCTGGATACTAGACCCACATCAGATACATGAGTCCCATTCTGTGGGTGGTTTTTTTTTCAGACCTGGTTCTTTCTAACGGCTGAAGACGATCCCCTGAGCCCTGTATTTAGCTCTCTCTGTTGCTAGACGGTTTTCCCCTTTACTCTGAAAGGTACAAATAGTTGTTTGATTTATGAGAATAAACTTTTTAAATTATTTTTTTCATCCAGCTTGGTGCAAAGAAAGAGCGGAAACTGATTTCATTCCCTAATCTATCATCTACCTACTTACATGCTCGCGTGCCTGCTGTTTTAGACAGTAAGCGTGCCCGTTGGTCACGTGGTGGAACCTTTTTCTTGCTCTTAGTATTTAATGTAGGATTTTTCTAACTAGGTTAAATATTTATAATAAAATAACACCACAGATTGATAGTTTAAGCACAGAATGAAAAGGAGGACAAAATTTCTATATTTATAACTGTTTCCTTTCTCTGACCGCCTGGTGCTTTTCGGTGGGACTAAAGATATCTAATATGTCAATGCAGACTCCGAGGGTGGCCAGTTCACAGTGATGCAGATTGTTTAAACATTTCTTTTTACCAAAAAAAAAAAAAAAAGCATCAACATTACTTTTAGTATAATTGAGATAATACTGTGACGGATGAGACGGTATGCCTCGTAGGTGCCTAATAGAAGAAAGAGACATGCACATTAACACTTGGACCATGAAATTAGGTTTAGGAATTATGTGAAAATATACTTTTTTTTTGTTTTCGGTCCAGAAATACTCCTTTGAAATAGTTTGACATCCCTTTGTTTCCTTTCCTGTCTCTCATGACAATACCTCTATGGAGAAAGTCAGATGTGATTCTTAGTTTGGTGACTGAGGAATGAAGGCAGCTGGGAGGGAGGTGCTGGGAGCCCCTGTTTAAGGGCCCAGGATTGGAATCCGGCTCCATCCTTGCAGCACTTACCAGTGATGTGACCTCTAAGCTTCAGTTTTCTCATCTAGAATCAGAGGAGGTAATGGGCATAGCTAGCTAAGAGGGCTGTTGAGGCTGAAATGAGACAGCGTTTGGAAGTGCTCTGTACAGTGCTTGCCTCGTGGGGGGCCCTCAACCAAGGGAAGCTGAGTGCCCAGCTTAAGAATAGGTCCCCATCTTTAGGTATCTGATGTTCTTATTACCAAGCCAAAGTATTTACTTTGTTCTGTTTTATGAAACGCACTCACCTTCTTCTGTGCTAAAAGAACCAGTCCCATGGTGGTACAATACTTGGCATCAGCCTATTCTGTTGCAGTTATATATACAAGAAAGTGATTGATTTCCCTGACTTTCTCCTCGCCGTTGATGTAGAGTTTCCCAGTTGATGATTCCTTCAAAAAAAGTTGAGGACCATGTCTCAGAATCAGGGAAATTTGAATAATTTTAAATGGCTGTATAAGATTTAACTACTTAGACAAAAATTAGATGTCGGGTGCTCTTTCAGCAGCCACTGAAAAGCGAGGTAGTTCAGGCATGTAAGGAAGTATGGAGAAAATGTTATAAACACCGTGGGTCTACTTTCACGTTAAGAAATCAGAGATTGAAAATACTACTGTAGCTTACTGTGTCATTGACAGGTGTCTATTTCCTTGGCAGGCCTCCAGAAGGGACCATTGCCTTGAACTGGTGCTCATCATTTTAAAATGTGCTGTTTTAACAATGTCTTTATTTTTTCCACAGCTATCTGCATCATATTGGTGCATTTACTGATCCGCTACAGATTACACTTCTTGCCAGAGAGCGTTGCTGTTGTTTCTCTAGGTAAGTGCTTATTGGTGACTCTATCATAAAAGCAGTAGCCCTGACAGCAATAACTGTCATTTTTTTCGAGTGCCTCCCTACCGCCAGGAACCACAAGAAATATGGTACATACCTGATCTCATTTAATCCTCACTGCAACCTGCCCTGAAGGTGTTATGATTCCATTTTACAGAGATGGGCACTGGCTCAGAGAGGAGTGATGACCTCATCAAGGTCACATAGAAGCCCCTCTATACAGCTCGAAGGCCTTTTCTACTAGATCTACCCTCAGGGCAAACTGACCTGTACTACTAGGCTATGCTGACATCCAGCTGAACTAAGGCAAGCAATTGACACTTAATTCACAGAGTCACTGAATTTTACAGCCTAAAGGGGCTCTCACTTTAGTGTCAAGAGTTAGAGCTGAAGCCTTCAGGGAGCACTCCATTCTTCCACCTCACATTTCTCTTTTGTTTTCTGTGGCAATGAACTCTTAAGATAATTAGTCTCTGTTTAGAGTAAATGAATCGATGTAAGAACAGGTGTGAGCTCACATGCAAGTTCCTTGAAGTGGTTAGTGAAGGAAGAAGCAGAGACCTGACTTTTTAGTTAAGTATTAAGAGCAAGCCGAGGGCCGGCCGAGTGGCGCGATGGTTAAGAACTGGCTTGGGACGCCAGAGGGCCCCGGTTCGGATCCCACATATGAGGGCCAGTGACACTGACCTCCACAGCTAAGATGCTGAACAACAGCTCAACCTGCAGCTGGGCTGCCGGGAGTCGCTGGCGACGGCGTAGGCTGCAACCCCTGTGGCAGTGGGTTGCCATGGGCTACCGTGTGTAGCCAACAGCCAGCGTGTGTAGCCAACAGCCAGCGTGAGTGGCCAGCAGCCGCAGTGAGCGGCCGTGCAGAAGCCGGCGACTGATCTGCCTTGCCCGGGAAGAGCGCAATGATGGTGCCAACATGGGCCAGTGAAGCGACATCCTCCACAACTAGACTGAAGAACAAAACGACAGCAACTTGTCTGTTCCCCTTCCCCCAATTCCCCAGCACTGTTCCCTCCCCCAATTCCCCAATAAAATCTTAAAAAAAAAAAAAAAAAAAAGCAAGACGAAAATGTGGGTGGGGATGCTTAAGGCATAGTAAATGAGGTCTCGCCAAGGTCAGCAAAAGCTTTCATCAGCTTATTATATTGCACTTGCTTTTCTAGTTTCCGTTTGCCTACTGATAACATGTCGTTTTTCCATATCACCACTGACTCTGTATAAGTTAACTTTCTTTGCCTTGCAGATCTTGTTTAGTATATGTGGTAACTCTTTTACAATATAGCCGTGGTTTAGGTTAGCTTTGGAAATGACCACTCAGGCTATGTTCATTCTCCTTCCCCTGTCACCCCCTAAGTCCCTACTACTCTGGTTCACCCCTCCTGTGTGTTCCCTGGACATCACAGGACTACTAAGTGCCAGGTTCTGGCCTATGAGCTTTCACACTGCCATCTCATTTAAGCCTCATGAGCCCCAGGTGATGCCATATTTGAAGGAAGAGGCACCACTGGATAGTACTGATCTTCAGTAAAGAGTTGGAAACCAGTTTTACTCAGAGTTCCTATTCTTTACTTAGCAGGCTCTTCAGCTGCACGTCCTGGCAGATTCCGACAACCTTAGCTAACAAGATAGCCTCAGAGCTCTTGACAGTGGGAGGACCATTCATTAGCATTCCATTCCTGATATTAAGCCTGTTGAAGATAACCTTCATAGCTAATACCTGTTATTCTGGGGCATTCAAAAAAAAAATCATCCTAAGGAATTGACAGTTTTCCCATTGGTTTCCATAGTGTCATAAGAACAAGAACTATAGTGAGTGTGTATTTAGGTATTGTGCACATGGAAATGAAAAAGATGGTTCTTATCATTTGGTTTGGAATCTCAGGTTCTTCACAGTCTCTTGACTATATGGGTAATTGCCAGTGAATGACCACCAGTGCTTGTGTTAGGACTTAACAGCAGACACTGTTGGTTACCTACCCAGCAGCCATTTCCTCCCTTCTTCCTTGAAAATGGAACCCTTATTTGGTCACGATGCACCCAAGGAAGTTGGGCCCCTCGAAGTCAAGACTGGGCTTCACCGTCCGAATTCCATTCTCCTTTGCCAAAGAGTAGAGGCAGCAAGGCAGTGCGAAAACCAGTTCTGGCCAGTGAGACCAAAGGGAAGTATGCTTGGAAGTGGGCTTGGGAAATTTTTTCCTGTCTGATAAAAAGAGTAATTGTCCCTTCCTTCGATACTGTCTATGAGGATGTGATGCCTGGAGCACCAACAGCCATCTTGCGATAGTAGCTCAAAGACAAAAGCTAGAATGCTAAGAATTGCCAAGGGGCCAGATGGGAAGCCCAGATTCTTGACTGCATTTTTGTTGCCTTGAATCGATAGCCCTGAAGCTACCTATCTCAGAGCTGCTTGTTATATGAGATAATAAACACCTATTGTTTAAGCCATTTTTAGTCAGGTGTTCTTTTACTTGCAGCTAAAAACATCTTAACCGATACAGGGCATTTTCCATTCAAGGGACAAAATCAATTCAAACTGACTCACAGAAAATAAACTGGTGGAGGTGGCGTTGCATACCCATTGGCTCACAGAACCAAAAAAACTGCTGGTGGTGCTTGCTTCACACTTTGCTGGAGGGAGTCTCCTAGATCCAGTTTTTCTCCATTTCTCAACAGTGCTTCTCTTTGTTTTGGCTTCACTCTCAGGCAGGCTTTCTCCACGGGTAAGCCGTGATGGCTCCAGGCTCACTGTCGTTACAGTCGCAATCAGAATGGGAAAGGTGGCCTTTTCTCCCTGGTTCCACCAGAGCTTGTAGATGAACTCTGACCACATGGCCACCCCAGAACGGGACATGGGGTGGAATGGCGTTGGGGTTCAGCCAACGCTGTCCCTCCAGTGTCCTTTCTTCACTGATGCTGCAGAAATAACTGTAGCCTCTGCAGCCAGGCCTCGGGAGGGGGATGGAAAGTAAGTCTCGCTTGCAATAATTATTTGCTAACTCAGGTGGTTGGAACGCTAAGCGCACTTCCAGGGAGAGGGCTGGGGCCCAGAAAGTCGTTTTTATTCTATTAGAGGACATTTGGTCGGAATTTAGAAAAGCTGACAAAGCTATCCAAATAGTTCTGTATTTCATAAAGCTATGTCAATTGCAGGAGAACTTTTCTCCTACTGGAGCAAAGTATAACAAAATATTGAGATATCCATTATTTCAAGAATTTCTGACTTGCGTGCCAAAAAAGAATCCAGATGAAGCTGCCAGAGAAAATGGGGTTTTCATTCTTTCGGGGATAAATTTTTCTAGCCTCCCTTTTCCAGCCAGAAGTTACTTTTTAGTCTATACTCGTTTAGAGACACTATTGGCCTTTTGTGTGATAGTTAAGCAGAATTCCTAAGAAATTGTTGGTACAGAAAAGGACTGTGTATTGTAAAGGCACATTTTTTCCCTTCTATTTTACTGTGTTTTCAAATGGACCTTGAGACTTTTTTCATTCTTTATAAAAACATACTATCAATATGAAGTTCTAAAGATATTTCCTTGGCCCTTGTTCAAAGCTTTCCATACTTTATGAAGTTCTGTAGTTTGGGTCACTTTTTAAATAATAAAAGTCTTGCACAGTTAAACAGCTATATGTAAAAAGAAAAATCCTTTTCACTGACAACTTCAACTATTTTTATCATGCTTCTTTCTCTTCCAAGCCATTTGTAGACATATACATATTAAATGACTTGGTTTCAGTTTATATCATTTTTGTGTTCTTTCCACATATTAAATTTACATTTTTATTTTCATTCGCTATTTAGTGCCAATTCACACTGTTTATATATTTTAGGCTGAAATTTATAAGGAAAGAAAATGAAGTAATTGTATTGCCTACTATCCTTCGTTGTAGCTAGCAAAAAACAGGAGTAGATTTTTTTTTCACAATCATGCTTTTTATGAGAGCAAGGAAAGACCGGAATGGGGTTAAGTAAGGGCTGGAAGTTTGACTTTCCAATGCTAGGATTTAGCCTGAATACTTCTGATCATTAGAAAAACCACATTTTAACTTAGAACTACATTTGATCGGACCGTTGCATGACTAGGAAACACAAAAGTGCCCCCCTGCCATAACCTCCTTAACTATGTTTGATCTTTTAGTTATGTTAATGCTTTCTTGTTTTGACTGAAGGATTTTAATTTATTTATTTATTTATTTATTTTTAAGACTAATACTCTTTTTGTCAAATGGGGGTTGAGTGGAAGCTGATGAAAAATCACTGAGTTCCTGAGTTAACATTGACTAAAGGGAATTCTGGAAAAAGCAGATACAGTAATTATATTCTAATTGTATGTAAGTTCTAAAAAACGTTTAAAGCTTCAAGGAAGACTCCTAACTGTAACTGTAACAGCTTTCATTACTTTTTGGACTATTAGAGTCTAATGCTGATGCCGCTTAAAATGTCCCTTGGGTAACTCGCCCTGAATCTTCTGTGTTTTGATTTATTAGAGAAGAAACAGGCTTTCACATGTTGGGATTAGAGTAGCTGTCTTGGAGACGGAGGCCAAAAGTGGTTGTCAAATTGACAAAATGATTGCATTAGACTAAGGATTTTCCAGGCTGTCACATTTTAAGGAAGAGTGCTAGCACAGACTTTTAGCTTCCATGTTTCTGGAAATACGGATCAGGGGTAACAATTTATTCTTGGAACATCTTGTTGCTGTTTTGCTGCCATTAGCTAACTGTGTGCTCCGTGTGTAATAGCTTCCTGCTTTTGCCTGGAGTGTTGCTTTGACTTGCCTAGTTTTATGGTTATCTTCTCTTGGTTCGGCATTTTGTTATCTTAAAGCTGTATTTCATACTTAAATCCTCCAGATATGCCAGAATAGTGAGGGAGTCTAAATTTTAAAAGAGAAAACGTCTTTCAAGAATTCTATTCTGAAGCTTACTGCCTTTGGGCTGATTTCTGTAAATTTCCCCTTTCACCACATAAATGCTCTCTGCAGAGTAGCAGGGAATATCATTCCTCTGAAAAAGTAACTACTTTAGAAACAGAACATATATACAGCCATTCCCCAGAAAACAAGCAGACAACCCTGAGGTACTGATTCCATCTTACTGGCAGGTCGTCTGTCTTTTAGTCTCTTTGGAGTAGTATCTACTTTAAGTGTACAAGTAGCAGAAATCAAGGACTGGATTTTCAAAATTACCTTATTATAGTATAACTTGATTCTATAATTACAGCTGACAAAACACGCTAACAATATTTTAAAGAATTTTCAAAAAAAATCATTTATGGCTACAAAGCGTTATGTAAGTAATTATATTCCACTTTGCTGCGTTATGGAGTAGAGGTTTCTGTCCTCATGATGATCAGGGTCAGTCATTTCTGCCAGGATGGCAGCCTCTTTCCAGGCCTGCTGGTCTGTTGGCCCAAAGAGCCCAAAGTGCCTGGGCAGCAGCCATTGTAACTCTGACTTTGTGAACCCTGGTGGAAATGTTCCCTTCTAGGAGCCAGGACCTTTCAACCCACCGAGCCCAAAAGTTCAGGCTAAGGAAGCAGAAATTCCCCAAGTAGGAATCCCCACTCCCAAGTGAGCCCCTGAGAGTGACGTTGAGGGGCCACTTTTACTTCTACCCATTGTAAACTGTACCCATGCTTACTTGTTGGGGGCGGGCCACCTTATAATGGCCATGGGTTTAAGGAGTATACAGTATCCTGGAGGAGAGCTCGCTACCTCACAGGATGTCATCTCTAAGCTGAGAGTACCATCTTTAAGAGGTCATCTTACCACGCTGGCAGCTGGCAGCTTCTGGATGGCGTGGTATGTGGCGTAGGACCATGTGGAGTCCACGGTCACATGCCCAGTGCTGCACCTCCTTTGTCGTAGAGTGAGTCTCTAGGTTTGATGATTGTTATGCAGTGTCCCACTTCGGTGGATCAGACACGGTGGTACTAGCCAAAAGACGTACCAGCCTGCAAACATGTCCATCTCGGTTAGAGTGACTAAGATTCCTTCCCACTGTGGAAGGGGTCTAATATAGCGAGGGGCCATCATGTAGCAGACCGATCTCAAGGGATGGTACCACATCGGGGATGAGCATTGGTTTCTGTGCCTGTCCTGTCATGCATTCAACAGGGGCAGTAGCTAAAGCAGCCTTGGAGAGAGGGAGTTCAGGCCGCTGGGGCCTTCATCTGCCATCATGGCGCCTGTGTTCATGAGCCCATTGCACGAACACTGAAGTGGCTGAGATCAGAGGCTGGCTGAATCATCCATGAACCAAGCTTGGGGTTTTTCTCTTCTGTCAGCCGGTTATAGAGAACACCAGTGAGGCCGTGTGTAGGTGACACAGAGGTTTGGGCCACCCGTTCATGCAATGTACTTGTGTTCTCTAGACCCACACAAGCCTGTTGTCTAATGTAACATTCTCACCTTAAAACGGTTTGCTGCTGGGTCCACCTGGCTTTATAACTGGTGGTAGGTATGGCAACCCAGCTTATGAGGACAGTTCTGGCCACGTGGTCACTTGATGTCCCATGCTCAGAGCCTCTGTCTCTACCAGGGCCCAGTAGCATGCCAGGAGCTCTTTGATTTTTGAATGGTGAATAGTTCTCTGCGGCCAATGGTATGACCACGCTCCGGAACCCTCAAGCTCTATGCTGAGTGACCCTCCT
>NW_017731404.1:1232469-1236764 GCF_001890085.2 Hipposideros armiger
ATAGTAATATCACATCATATTTTACAAAGCTTTCTAGAGCCTCATAAATAATAATATAGGCAATAGAATAATTACTGATGTTCATGGTATTAAAGTCTGGTATACATTTACAAGGGGAAAAAGAGTTGAGGTTTTAGTAGAGCAGAAAAACACTAGCTTTAAAAATGAAATCGAAAACCATGCAAAGAGCTTCAGCTTTCCTCATAAATCAGGAATGATTACTAAGTGCAGATTGACTGCAAATGCAAACTGAAACCTTAAAGTACAATTTCTTGCCCACCATATTGGCAGAAATGTTCAAGTCCGATGATTATCAGTTGTGAGGATGTGGGGTTGTGAGGATGTGGGGGTCGCTCTGGTGTAAAGCGGACAGCCACTTTGGAGGACAATTTGGCAACATTTTCAGGGATAAAAATGCTCATGGCATTCCCTGTCTCTGGATCTGCCTTAGGGAAACACTTACACAAATAGGCAGCACAGGCCCGTTCATTGCAGCCCAACTGTTAATAGCAACCAGTTGGAGACAGCCATCACTGGGGGAATAGTTAACAAAATGGGGACTTAAAAAAAATTAAAATATAATTCACATACCATCAACTCCATAATTTCAAAGGGTACAATTCACTGCTTTTTGTTTATATTCACAGGATTGTGCAACTGCCACCGCTATCTAATTCCAGAACGTTTTCATCACTCCAAAAAGAAGCCCTCTACCCATTAGCAGTCACTCCCCACTTCCCCCTTGCCCCTTCCTCTGCAAACTACTAACTCACTTCCTGTCTCTATAGATTTGCCTATTCTGGACATTTCATATAAATGGGATCATACAATCTGTGACCATTTTTTTTATAACAGTTTTATTGAGGTATAATTCACATACCATACCAGTTACCCATTTTAAATGTACAATTCAGTAGTTTTTAGCATAGTCAAAGAATTGTGCAACCATCACAACAATCGACTTTAGAACATTTTCATCACTCCAAAAAGAAACCCCATACCCTTTAGCTATCACCCCCAAAGCCCTAGGCAACCATTTCTGTCTCTATAGATTTGCCTATTCTGGATATTTCATATAAATGAATCATAAAATATGTCTTTAGTGTCTGGCTTCTTTCATTTGGCATGTTTTCAAGATTCATCCACAGTGCGTCATGTATCAGTGCTTCATTTCTTTTTATTGCCGGATAATATTCCATTGTGTGGATACACCACATTTTGTTCATCCATCAGTTGATGGACGTTTGAGTTCTTCCCACCTTCGGGCTAGTATGAATGGTGCTATTAATGAGCACCCATGTGCAATAATATATAACAGTTGAAATAGTATAGAGGCTTATAAAGTTAAAATGACTTAACCTCCTCTCTTCACCTTAAGCCCCTCCTTCCCCATGACAGTTCGTGTTAGTGCAGCTCCTTTTGCTAATAAACGTCTATGTTCTAGTGTTGTCTCCTTGCCCCGCCCAGTAAGCTGTGTTTCTTCAGCTTTCTGTAGTGGGTGGGGGGGGTGGGAACCGCTCCTTCCTCTGCAGGGGAAAGGGGCGTCTTTGTCTTTGTGTGTCCATGACAGTGGCCTTCAGGCTTGCTTTGTGTCACCCCTACCAGATCCTGTGATTTAGTAGGTCTGCAGTTCTGCTCTGGGGTCTTTATTGTATATAAAGCTCCCATGGCGATTCTGATGAGCCAACAGGGTTCCAAATCATTTATCTAGTGAGTAACAGAGCAATCATAAATTGTCCCCGTGATGCTTCTTTGAGAATTATTTTTGGTAGGTTCTTTATGAGAGAGTAATGAGCCTGTCAGCTTTATGGAAACATGCCTGAACTTAGATGGTCTGTTTTGTTCCAGGAATTTCACAGCATTTTTACTTGAGGCTATTTTTAGCAGTGGGGTTTTGTCTCTAACTAACTACTCTCCATAGAGCTGCCATCTGAGTCTAAGAAAGTGATCTTGGACGCTTTTTGAAAATGGGAGGAATAAGGGGCAAACTTAGCTTTCTCCCATTTCACCTTGAAAATGGATGGATTGGGCAAAAATGGCAAGGGTGGAATCTTCTGTGCCAGGCGGACTCTCCTCGGGTCTTACTTTGTGTAGCTTTTTCTTCCCCCAGACTTTTGTAGACGCCATTTTCGTATGTTTGCCTGAGATACAAGTGAGAAACCTATGTGACTCATAAAACGTCACACTAATTTCCATTCTTATGTTTTCAGACATAAAACTTACAGAAATCCATAAAAACTATTTAGAGACATAATAATATTCGGTTTCTCTAGAATTATAAAGCTGAGTAATCTTTCTCATACCTTAAATTTATGTTAAACTTTACATTTTCTCTTCTAGGTATTCTCATGGGAGCNTCTATGTTCTAGTGTTGTCTCCTTGCCCCGCCCAGTAAGCTGTGTTTCTTCAGCTTTCTGTAGTGGGTGGGGGGGGTGGGAACCGCTCCTTCCTCTGCAGGGGAAAGGGGCGTCTTTGTCTTTGTGTGTCCATGACAGTGGCCTTCAGGCTTGCTTTGTGTCACCCCTACCAGATCCTGTGATTTAGTAGGTCTGCAGTTCTGCTCTGGGGTCTTTATTGTATATAAAGCTCCCATGGCGATTCTGATGAGCCAACAGGGTTCCAAATCATTTATCTAGTGAGTAACAGAGCAATCATAAATTGTCCCCGTGATGCTTCTTTGAGAATTATTTTTGGTAGGTTCTTTATGAGAGAGTAATGAGCCTGTCAGCTTTATGGAAACATGCCTGAACTTAGATGGTCTGTTTTGTTCCAGGAATTTCACAGCATTTTTACTTGAGGCTATTTTTAGCAGTGGGGTTTTGTCTCTAACTAACTACTCTCCATAGAGCTGCCATCTGAGTCTAAGAAAGTGATCTTGGACGCTTTTTGAAAATGGGAGGAATAAGGGGCAAACTTAGCTTTCTCCCATTTCACCTTGAAAATGGATGGATTGGGCAAAAATGGCAAGGGTGGAATCTTCTGTGCCAGGCGGACTCTCCTCGGGTCTTACTTTGTGTAGCTTTTTCTTCCCCCAGACTTTTGTAGACGCCATTATCGTATGTTTGCCTGAGATACAAGTGAGAAACCTATGTGACTCATAAAACGTCACACTAATTTCCATTCTTATGTTTTCAGACATAAAACTTACAGAAATCCATAAAAACTATTTAGAGACATAATAATATTCGGTTTCTCTAGAATTATAAAGCTGAGTAATCTTTCTCATACCTTAAATTTATGTTAAACTTTACATTTTCTCTTCTAGGTATTCTCATGGGAGCGGTTATAAAAATTATAGAGTTTAAAAAACTGGCAAATTGGAAGGTAGGTGTACCCAACGGTTTGTTTTTTTAACATAATTACAATTTTTATTGGTTATTCTTAATTTTAGTAACACTGATAGTTAATGGTGGCTTTCTTATCTGTGAAGTTTATATTACACCAGTAATTTTTTTTAACATTCTATTAGATTAGGGTTGATATCTTTATATCTGAATGTTTTTAAAAGCATAAATCTCACACTGTTTCTAATTAACATGGGAGCACTCCATGTTATATTTTGTTATTTATGCACATTTTTATAATCTTAGGGAAAGGCTCTAATTAGCATTAAACATTAAACAATGTTTATAGCTTCCAATTCCATTCTGACAGCTGAGAATAATAAAACATATTTTACCAGCACTGTAGAGCTTACAGAATGCTTTATAAACTCTAGCTCAGACTGTCCTCATGATATCTACGGGAGGTAAATTGGGTATTATTATCATCATCCCATTTTTACAGATGAAGAGAGTGATGCTCAGAGAAGTCGGGACATGTCCAATGTCACAGAACTCGAAAGTGGCTTAATTGAGTCACGTGGCCAGACCCTCTCACCCTGTGCGTTCTTTGTTTTCTCCACCGCACCATGCTGTCCTCAGTTTGGGGATGTCCATACCTTTGTGTCTACACAATAGTCATTAGACATGAGCATCATCTTGTGGTATGAGGACTACTTGAAACTTGAATTTCAACTTCAACTTGAGCATCCACATTGAGTGGAGAGATTAACAAGTGTGTTACAAAATTGACTTTTTGACTGGAAATAAGGTCCATTTCAAAATATTAAAGAATTATATGCTTAAAATTTATCACATTTGAGCCCCTCCTACTTTGATGCAGCTTCTAGGTGCTAGGATTAATTGACCTGTTAAACTGTCGAGTGTAAAATGTGCAAACCAAGCCTTATACTCTGATCTAAAACACAATTTGAAACTGTTATAAATAATATTCAGGAAATATTGTATGTACTA
>NW_017731404.1:1240649-1245010 GCF_001890085.2 Hipposideros armiger
AACCACCTGAGCTAACTGGCCGCCCCTGGACTTGCTTTTGAAAGTGTTTTATTTGAATTAAAATGTTTTCCTTTAAAATTACTTTTCTTTCCTTAGTAAAGAATAGATAGCATACTACTATGTGTTTGGAAGCAGTTCCTTCTGCTATATCTTTTGCTGGTCACCTTTTAAAGTACTTATCCTAATTTTAAAATGCACGTTTTGTTTCTTGGGTATTTTTGTTTGTTTGTTATAGCTCTCCTCCTGCTTGGTTTTATTATCAGGTAGTTATTTAAACATCGTATGTTTCCCCTGGGTCAGGCCCTGAGAGAAGAATTACTTCGGCTCTTCATTGATGGATTTATTTCTTAATTACACAAACTCCATGTCTCTTAAAATACCCATTTTATATTTACAGGAAGAAGAAATGTTTCGTCCAAATATGTTTTTCCTCCTGTTGCTTCCGCCTATTATATTTGAGTCAGGCTACTCATTACACAAGGTAAGGCACACGTTAGGGTTTTCGGTCTGGGTGGCTCCCCATGTTGGTAAGGCAAGTTCCTTAGAGGCTTGGATGTTAATTTTGCAGTGGTGGCTCTGTGTGAGGGAACAACCCCGGGCGTGCGTGGTAGAAGCTGGACCAGACTGCCTGACTTGTGGAGAGGAGCAAACATGGTCAAAGGGCTGCTTGAATGGTTTCAGCAGCGTGGCTTATTAATCTAGTGTTTTCCATAGACGTGTGCTTTGCCTAGGAGTATGGCCAAAGTGATTGTAAGTGGTACATGGACGACATATTGACACTTCTTGTTGGACACAGACTGACACATGTAAAGAGGAGAGACTGTGTCCTGAGTTGACAAGGACATGTGCCCCGGGCCCTTTGAGTCTCTCAGCTCAGCATGTGGGGCCTTTCTCCATCCTTAGGCCTATTCATCCTGTAGGGTCCCCCGTCTCAGTGCCCTGCCCTCAGCCTCAACTCCCCGCTGAGTTCCCTTTACCCTCCAGTCTCAGTCTCTTTCCAGCCTCTCCCTGGCTCCGCTTCACCTTACCAGGCTGGAGCCCATCCTTCCACCCGGGCTTCCAGCTCCCCTGGCCCATTCACCGAGCCCCGTATTGTTCCACCCATTCTGGGCTCCCCAGCTCCTCGCAAGAGCGGCATCACGGGCCCCTGCCCGGCTCCCCGCTGTGCCTTGTCGTGTCTGATCTGTGCCCTCCAACTTCCGGTGGGACTCTGCCTGAGCAGGGGCCACTTTTGAACATGTGAGCTCCTTGCCTGTGAGTTTTCTTTAAATATAAATGTATTTAAGTTTTAAAATACAAACATGATTCAACTTAAATTAAAATGCTAGTAATACAAAAGTTTTTCTGTGAATGTGATAAAAAATGATGAAGTTGGGAAGGGCTAACCTTTGGCTTAACTCTCAGAGAGAGGAAGGAGCCTGGACTTTTTGGAGCCAGAGACCTGGATCTAGTCATGTGCTGCCCCCTACAGGTTCCTTTTGGGTAGAGCAGAAATAAAAATAAAAAAAACCAAAACCCTACTTCTCAGGTTGCTTTGAGAGTTACTTGAGATGAAGGAATGTATGCAAAGCATTACCCACCACATTAGAGGAATGGTAGTGCTTCTTGTTATTAATAATAATATCAATTATTAGTAAGATTAACATGACTAGTTAGTATTATGAGCAATAACATTAAACTTGAGAGTTAAATTTGTCAAGAGAGTTTTGGTTAAAACATACAAATTAAATCTTTAATTTTTCACCTGGGTACTGAAACAAAAATATTCTAAGTTCAGTCCAGATTTTTTTTTAAGTTGTTATTTTATTGTGCATCTATCCAAAGAAAATGTGAAAAAGAAGTTTAAGGTAAAAAAAATAAATTCTTATAAACCATTACTGACATCAAATAATTGTTAAAAAGAAAACAAGCAAGAAGGAATTGAAGGTCAATGTCTTTCATGCTTTCATTTCTTTCATTTCGTAAATAAATCTTAAAAGGACTATAAGCAGATTACAAAAATATTTCAAAACAATGCTGAGGAAATTGATTTGATTTGACTTAAAAATCACACACTTTGATTATTGTGTTAAAGCATTATTTTCTAATTTTTTGAAGGGAGGAGAAATAAATGTGTTCAAATTTGAGGGAAAATAATAGTTTCTTAGAAAAACATTTTGAAGGTGGCTTTCCAGCAGAAAACATGACAATTTATATGAAAGGGACTAATGTGAATTGGAAATGCGAATTCAGAGACTCTCCACTTCCTACCCTTCCCCAAAGAAGATAGGAAGTCAACTTTGAATGTTTTATTTTAATGTTGCTATATTTGCTAATGTAAATTTAGACTTGGAATAAAATTTTCAGTAACACTATCCTAAGTTGATATGCATCAGGTAGGCAGGTATTGGCTCTTTAAATTATTAATATCATACAAAGAATAAAACATTAATTATGTCCAAGAGAAACAGATAAATTTGTTTTATGTAGCAAAGGGAAGTCCTTGTGGTATGTGGTAACTCGAATTTGGGTAAAATTTCAATATCCAGATTAATAATAACCAACTAGATATATTTTATCAGAATTAGTTCCCTATAAACATGCCAAGACTAATCTATTTTTAAATAACAAAATAAAGCAGCTTTTTGCAAAGAAAAACTCATAGATGAAAGCCTTTTGTTTAGGAAAAACAAATCATTGTGTTTACCTGGAATTATTTTATTTTATTTTATTATTTTTATTTATTTATTTATTTTAAGTGTTTTTTTTTTTTTTNAGTATTTTCTATTTTTTTAGTGGCCCTATTCTACTTTCTGTCTTTATGAATTTACCTATTCTAGGTACCTCACATAAGTGAAATCATACCCTATTTGGCCTTTTGTGTCTGGCTCATTTTATTTAGCTTGTTTTTAAGGTTCATCCATGTTGTGGCATGTATTAGAATTTCCTTTCTCTTATGGCTATTCTGTTGTACTTCTATACCGTGCTTTGTTTATCATTCGTCTGTTGATGGACTGTTGCGTTGTTTCCACCTTTTGGCTATTGTGAATCATGCTGCTATTGGTATATTATGTATGCATTTATTTTAAAGGAAACATCATAACATGGTTTTAAGTGGAAGACCAGCATTGTTTTTATAAATAAATACGATAAAAACAAAGTCGTACCTATGCCTGCTGAAGCCTCTGAGGTCAAGCCTGTTCTGTCAAAATGGGAGATCAGCACATTGGAGAGAGGCTTTACACACGGTGGCACCAACCTGATGTGTCTTTGACTTAACTGGGATTAAAAAAGAATCAAAAGAGGCTGACTTTCTCAATCTGCAGGGTCAGCGGCATTTGACGCACACTGCTCAAGTACCACCTAAAATCCCTCAGACTATTTGGGGGGAGATAATCACCAAAAGGAACCAGGTTTTTCTCTAACACTATTCATTGTAAGGTAGTGTATGCATGTCTTGTGGCTGCTATAACAAGTTACCACAAACTGAGTGGCTTAAAACAACAGAAGTTTCTTCTCTCATAGCTCCAGAGGCTAGAAATCTGAAATGAAGGTGTTGGCAGAGCCGCACTCCCTCTAGGGAGTGAAACCAGGCGCTCTTCCAGCTTCTGGTGGTCCCAGGCCTGCCTTGGCCGTGGCAGCATAACTCCTGCCTCTGCCTCAGTCCGTCTTCACGTGGCCTTCTTCCCTGTGTCTGCGTGTCCTTTTTTCTCTTATAAGGACATTCTGATTGGGTTTGTGGCCCACCCTCATCCAGTATGATCTCATCTGGATTCTTCCCTTAATTACACCTGCAAAGACCCAATTTCCAAATGAAGTCCCATTCTGAGGTGCCAGGTGGACATGAATTGGAGCTGGAGGGCATGGCAACCCACTGCAGATGGGCTCTCCTTTTTCCCAGGGGACAGTTAGTTTCTGAAACTCCAAAAGAATCTATGCAATGGCTCCAGGCACAGAGCCTGACACTTGGTTGCCCTTCAAAACCCGAGAAATCAGCCCATTTCTTTTCGCAGGGTCCCATGATCTGGTAGTACAGGCGGTTATTTTAAGACTTAATGAGGCATTTTCAGAAGTCATCATTTGCTTCTATTTTGAGCCTTTTTTGAATATTATTTTGGTCTTTATGGTTAACAGCTGTACATTTGTGAGACTACATTTAGTGATTCTTTTGAATAGGGATTTTGACAAGAAATCAGACTATCAAGATTGTGGCATGGCAATTTTCCTATGAAAAAAGGGCCTGATTTTGCAGTATTTAATAGACTGTGCGTTATATGTAGTCATTTTGAGCTTGAAGACCAATATGTATTTTCCCCAATCCACCAACAATGATAGAGATATAGTAATATAGAAAATGAATGTATTATTTCATCCTCAAAAAA
>NW_017731404.1:1248325-1250842 GCF_001890085.2 Hipposideros armiger
TCTTAGCTGTGGAGGGCAGTGTCACTGGCCCTCATATGTGGGATCCGAACCAGGGCCCTCTGGCATCCCAAGCCAGCTCTTAACCAACAAGCCACTCGGCCGGCCCACCTGGAGTTATTTTAAAGTTCTTTGTGCACTCAAGATTGATATGCCAAGCAAAGCAATTAGATGTCAGATTATGGGCAGCCAAGTCAAAATTGCAATGAAGGAAGCAAAGACACTTCCTGAAGGGGGGAGGATTAAGTGAGCTGTCAAGGTGGAGCTGAGGACAGACACCCTTTTGAAGTGAGCTTTAAAATGTCAGTTCCTGTTGTCTGTGGCTTGACAGTTTCTGAGCGAAAAGATGGGATTCCTTGTCCCCACTCTCAGTCAAGGGTTGTCAGGGTTCCCTGGTGTTGTTCCCAAGTGGAGTCCACAGGATTCTAATAAATAGCTCATTTTTGTAATGTTATAGAAATTTGAAAAATGTTACCCTGTCACTTGGACTCAAATATTTCCTCTTTAATGCTGTAAAGTATAGATGGAAATATATTTTATCTGTCATATTTATATTTGATGATGATACAAATAGTGTGAAATAAAATTGTTTAAAAGACCTGGACCGCAAAAAGGAGTTTCTGATAACATAACCTACTAATGCACCTTTTTTTAATTAAATGAAAACTTGTAATTGTATAAAGCTTGGACTTTGATCAGACATGAAACACCATTAATTCCTTTGGTACCTATTCATTGGCCATCTTGCATCTGACAGGCATTATGTCAGTGATGTACGAAAGCAGATGTGGCCACTGCCCCCATTGAGCCTGCAGCCTAGTGAGAAAGACAGGCATCAGTCAGATAGTTACATAAGTAAATGTAAGATTTCAGCCATGTCAAGTGCTCCCAGGAGAGGGTCATCGTGCATTGAGAGAATAGAAGAGGATCTGACCTGGCTAAGGGATCAGAGAAGGCTTCCCTCAGGAAGAGTCAAAATGTCCTGAGATCCAAAGATGATTAGAGTTAAACAAGCAAAGGGGAAGGAAGAAGCTTGGTGCTTCCCCTTGGTCCAGGGAGCAGACACGTTTGAAGAACAAAAGCCACCAGTGTGACAGGCACGCGGAGAACAAAGGGGAGGTTAGGGGCTTCACAGGGGTCCAACAGTCCAGGCTTCGACTGGATTTAGCTGCATTTCAAGGGGAGTCAGAGTGAAGGCAGAACAATGCGGTTTGACTTTTGCAAAGATCATTCTGGGAGCTCTTGAAGCATGGAGGTCAAGGGGCCATGGTTGAGACTTGTTAGAAGCCATTGCAGTGGACCTGGGGAGAGATGGTGGCAACTTGGGCAGGGGCGCTAGGGATGGTGCTGGACGGAAGTAGGGAGACGTGAGTGAGATGGGGAAGGTAAAACCCACAGGACTAGGCTCTGTATTAGGTGTGGGGTGAGGAAAGACGCCCACATTTCCAGCTTGCCAAGCAGGGTGGGCGATGGTGCCCCGCACAGAGGATCAAGCGTGTGAGGAGGGCTAGGTGGTGGTGGTGGGGGGGTCTTCACCTTCACCAACCGGACCAGCTTTTCTAATCATTTCTCTCATTTCTGCTCTTTTAAACAGGGTAACTTCTTTCAAAATATTGGTTCCATCACCTTGTTTGCTGTTTTTGGTACAGCAATTTCCGCTTTTGTAGTAGGTGGAGGAATTTATTTTCTGGGTCAGGTAAGAAAAGCATCTTTGAAAAGCTTTGAAAATTTACGTTCTTAGAGCTAGTGCAGGGAGGTGGGGTAGAGACAGAGACACCTCACAGGCCGGGTTTCACGTTCAAGGTAAATGCTCTCCTGGGAGGAAATCCAGACTCAGAGGAGGCACAGTGAAGTCATGCCGAAACGGCTTCTACGTGTCCTCAAAGAGCTTCGATGCCTGGAATTGAGTGAAACTTTTCCATAATCCCCAAAAGTACCTGTTCTTATTTGCAAACCAATCTTGTCTTAAGTTGGAATCTTTAAAAATCAAGCAGAGTACATACCATCAAGATCTTCAAATTAGAGCAATATCAGTTGTGTTTTCAGATAGACTGAATCAGGGTTAAATGCTGTTGTCTCAAATAAAAACTTTGCATTTTAAAAATCAAGGATGATTCTGAATGTGTTCACTCAATTCTAACTCGTCCGCCTATAGACTCCTGTGCTCTGGATTTTCCACCGTTGCTAAACCCATCCCCCAGTGTCACCATTTGGGTGTTCTGTACTTTGGGTTCAAATTACTTGAATGCACGGAATGCAGACCCACGGAGGGAGGGAGTTTCTGTAGCTGTGCGTTATGTCACAGTTCTTTTCCTTTTGGTCAGTAGTAGAAAGTTTGCCCGCCCCAGTTCTGTGAAGTAAGTTTGATGTTCAGGCATCGGGGTGACGGGTGGGTTTCTTATGTGTGTCAGGTGTGTTTGCTTCTTTTGATGGCTGTAGGCTAAAGCCCATCCCATCTGATCTTCACCTTTACTGCTACTCCGTGGCATCAAAATAAATCTGCCTGTCATGCAGCCTTCC
>NW_017731404.1:1252202-1288887 GCF_001890085.2 Hipposideros armiger
TAAGAAAACTGTCCCTTTGACAAGCAGAATAAGAGCCGGTAGAGTTTCTTTCTCCATGTGCAGACACTTCCCTTCCTGTTGGAAATTGTCCCACAAATGGGGCGTGCTCTGGGGAAACTTAGCCAGCAGTCCCCAAGCCACACAGCTGCAGGGCCTGGCAGGGCCCTTAACAGGGGGAGGCTGGCCAGATGTGTGTAGAGGTTGTGACAGTGGCGAATGGGAGAGCACACCATCTGAAGGGGACAGCCACTTCTTAGCTCCACCTAGTGATTACCATTATGGGCAACAGAATTACTAGATTTTTTTTTTTTTCCAAAAGAGGCCAGGTTTCTAGATTTTTAATAGGGAATTTTCCAGTTTTCAAATGTTCACAATTTATTCAGTTTTTCAAAACACCATGCAGGTCGAACATGAGACCCACCGACCCCTGCACTATAGAAAACGTAAGAAAAGAACTCTGGCACAGAAGATTTTATTGCAGTGATGTTTCTGCTGGAGAGAGATTTTACTCATAGATACTCCCTGAATTATTTTACCGTCCTGTGTTGTTTCCTTGATTTCTTGATGTGGTTATCCTTTGAGATGATGGAAGAAAGAAAGCAGATTTTTTATGGTTTGTTTTTTGTTTTTTTTTTAGCTGAGCCATCCTGCCACCTGTTGGTAGCTCAGCGGCTGCACAGCTCAGGCCAGAACTTGAACCGCTGCTGCTCAGAGTCCAAACTCTTGAGTGAGCTCTTAACCAACTGAGCCACTCGGCCGGCCCAAAAAGCAGATTTTTTAAGTTAAACTTCTGGCTTCTGGCCTTTTAAAAAACTGGATTATGCAGGGGTGAAGTGGAGCGACTGAGGGCTCGGGTGTAATGACCCCTTCGCTTCAGACCGCTCGATGACTCAGGAAATTCGTGTTCTAGACCTTTCATAGTCACTATCAGAAATGCTCTGCCTCCATTTAGATTCGTAACCAAAGCTAAAAGTGTGCTATGATTTCTGCAAAGCATTTCTCCCCACCTTTTTATTATGAAAATTTCAAACATACGGAAAAGGTGAAGAGGCACTGTGCAGTGGGTGCCGTGTGGCCACCGCCTAGCGCCCACAAGCCCCGTTTCACTGTATTTGCCTTAACACGGCTCTTTCCACCTGTCCATCCTCTAACCATTCATCAGTCCATCTTCTGGTTCCCGCTCTCGGGCTTCCAGTTCCGGATGCCACAGGCACTGTGACAAACAATATCAGGCAGGCCTCTTTCAGCGCAGACTAGCTTTGGGAAGAAAGAGGTTTGTGGGTTCATAGAGCAGAAGTGTCTCCGGGGTGATGGGGTCCATCATGACAGCCTCCGGGGGCCCACAGTGTCTGGGATCTCTCCTCTCACTGTCTCAGCTCAGCTCTCCCCTGGGTGACTTCATCCTAGGGCACACTTGCCCCATATGGGCTGATGCCACCCTCACTTCAGCCGTCCCTGCCAAAAAGGGCCAACCTAATTCCCCAGGACCTGGTAAAATGCCTGGTGATGGCCCTCAGTGACCAAACTTGGGTCCCCCGCCCACTCCTAGAGAGCCCCATGCAACTATGTGGATTGAAAGTAGGGACAGTGGCTCCCCAAAGGAAACTTGGGGTGCTGTTACCAATAGCAGGGCACGCGGACATTGAGCAGGGAAGCCGGTGGCTGCCTGCTCTGCGGCACTGTGCTGGGCAGTGGGGGTGGGGACCAGCTGAGCCCGGAAATGCACAGCCACCAGGGGCTCCCGGGTCTGTGCCCCGCACCCCCTCCCCCTTTGAGACGTGCTTGTTCCTTCAAGGCCCCTGTGATGTTGCTGTGGGCAATGTGGGTGGCAGTAAAAGAAGGGACAAGAAGCCCCGTGTCTGGGCTGCAGCGCCAGGGCCCAAGGCCAGCTGCCGACAAAGCAGGGCCTCCCACGTTGGCAGTTGTTCGGTGGCATTACCTTTCCTTCCCTCCCTTCCCTCCCTCCCTCCTGTCTGCCTTTTACAGATGCCTCTGGGCCATGCTCAGTACAGGTCCTGGGAATATACCCGTGACCAAGACACAGTGCCCACCCCCCAGGCCCTTACAGTGAGGACAAGAGGCAGGTAAAGTCACAGCTCATCAGGAATGTGACAACCTCCCTGAAGACAGGGAAAGTGGGGACTGGGGTCTGAGCTGAGACCTTCTCTTGGGTCTGGTCCTCAGCTTGGGACCTGGCGACTCTCCTTGAGGTAAGCAGGCTCTCCTGCATGAATCCGCATTCATCAAACTCGCAGGGAGCTGCCGTGGAAACCATAATGCCAGGTTATTCATTTCCGAAGAAAACTGTAACTGGTACGGTGGCCAAGCCTCTCCTCTCCTGAGCCCGGAGTCCAGTGACCTTCGAGGCTGCTGGTGACGGTGGAGTGGACAGAGCATACCCGTCCCTGGCCGAGTGGCTCCCTCTTACCTCCCAGACTGCAGGCTGGTGCGGGTGGGAAGCAGAGATGCAGAGTCCCTGGCTTAGGTCTCTCACTGGAGCTGTCCCCTCACTCAGGGCTGTCCCATTGGTGCTCTGTGTTTTGTCTTGTGTTGTAGAAGGGGGCAGACCTCACTATTCCGCTGATGTGGAAAGAAGGCAGTGCCAGGCATAGCAGTTTGAGGGAATAGAAGGCTTGTAAGAACACTGAGGCAGAAGAAAGACAAACGGGCTGAGGGCCCAAATCATCCTGACTCCTTGGGTGACCCACAGGCCCCATGGGGTGACCTGGTGCCCCCTCCCTCACTGGCCTCTACCATCGCTGGCCACTCACCCTCAGCGCGCAGCCGCCATGCTCACGTTTTTGTCTCTCCGGCCACCAGGCTGGCTCCCACCTCAGAGGGAGCTTGCTGCTAACACTCCCCCAGGTCTTGGCCTGGCCTCCTGCTTTTTGTCATGTAGGTCCTGTTCAGATGAGTGACATCTCTTCGGAGAGGCCTTTTCTGACCACCCAATCGAAGTTCTCCCCCATCCCAACCCCGGCCAGCTCACCCTTTCTGTCATCACCCTGATTTCCAATGTAACACGTGCCATTTTCTGAATTGGTTTCAGTCTCTGGATGTTGCCATATCCAGTGTCACGGTCAGGAGCACCGACTCTGAGCCAGAAGGCCTGGGTTTGAATCCTGGCTCTGCCACTTGTTAGCTGTCTGACCTTGGACAAGTTACTTAACCTCATCGTCCCTCAGTTTTCTCCTGTGTAATCGGGGCAGTAATAGTGCCATGTCACATGGTTGCTGTGTGGGATATTGAGTGACTGTATGTAAAGTGCTTAGAACAGGGCCTGGGACATGCAAAGTGCCACATAAATGTTTGCTGTTATCATTAACCTCAGTGCCTGCAACACATTAAATAGCCATTAATACGTATTTGTTGGAGGTCGTTAAACCTTCATGGGCCCTGTCGGTGAGAGCCGGTGGCCTCGTGGGAGGCAGCCCTGGGGTTGGCGTCTGCCAGCCAAGCCGCCCGTCCCCTGAGCACGCTGGAGCTCCTGCCGGTTCTTGGCACTTTCTTAGATGTTACACATCTGAGTGGAGGCTGGGGTTGGTCACAGATGGTGGCAAGGGGCAAAGCGCAGGTCAGACCCAGGAGCCCACGGGTCATTTGGGGGAGGCCCCTGAGCCATCATGGTTCCAACTGCTTTGACCAAAAGGGCCGGGAAGTCCAGTGCACTTAAGCAAAAGGCTTCCTTCCATCACTGGGCCAAGTCTTGATTCTAACAGTGGAAAACCAGGCCTTTCCTAACAACTCCATTTAGAGTGGGCCCTTCACGGCTCCACCCACGGTGTCCATTCTCAGCTATTGTAAGTGGAAAAAACACACCATCTTCTGTCGTTTCTTCAGCTGCAGTGTGTACTATTATATCAACCACAGCCCTCGGCTTTAGTGTTTTGAATGTGCGCCAAGTGATAAGCGTTACAGGACTTCCCCATCCTGTCCCTTCTTTGCAGTTTTGCATTTGGCTCCCTAATTTCCGCTGTGGATCCAGTGGCTACTATTGCGATTTTCAACGCGCTCCATGTGGACCCAGTGCTCAACATGCTGGTTTTTGGAGAGAGTATTCTCAACGACGCAGTCTCCATTGTCCTGACCAAGTAAGTGTGCCTTTTTCAAGGGACGGAGCTAAGGTCCTTGTGATGCAGGGACAGATGTTTCCATGCAGCTGTACGGACAGGTGCTTGTCCCCTGGTTGACTGCTTCATCCACCTCTCCATCTTTCTGTCCTCACAAGCCTTGAGGTGCCCCGGCCTGGGGTGGTTAGGAGAGGGGCACCCACCTTTTGTGACCTCCCTCTTAGCAGTGGATTGGAACTTATCAGCATCACTGGGGGTGCTTATTAAATGTAGCGTTCCCAGGCCCCACCCTCAGAGCTCCTGATTCAGTTGGTCTGGAGTGAGTCCCAAGAACTTAGGTTTTTAATAAGTTCCTCAGACCGTGATGGAGCAGCCCATTGAGGGGTCAGTGTTTGGACCGCATTGTCGCAGATAAAAACAACAGACAGAGGCCTTGCTCTCCCACTTTCGAGCTGTTGCCTGTCACCTTCCCTTTCACAGCTGTAAACTAACGTAATGATCCTAACAGGCATCCCATCTTAAGATGCTGTTGGGTGAAAACTATAATACTTCAGGAACTGCAAATCTTTATCAAATGCTCATTGGTATTACTGCCCTTGTTGATAGGATCTGAGAAATTAAAGATGAATCATAATAGATCAAGATGTGGTTGGGAAAAGGAAATGAATTTAAGATAATCTCAAATGTGTTTATCTGATGCAGGGCTGTTTCTTAGAACTCTGTATTTTGTGGTGGTCATCACATGTGTGGGCAGGAAACCCAAACAGTTTTGTCAAGAAACAGAGAAGGTCCAAGCAGTTAGACAAAGGACAGTGTATCAGAGATGAGCCAAGAGAATTTTAGGGGCCCGTCACTGTTCTGAACGAGAATAGAATTTCCACGATCTGAATACTGACTTGTTTCCTTTGTTGAAAGGGCCCTTGCTAAGCATAATACTCTGTGGTAGGTAACATTTTCTTAAAAGCTTCCTAATATACATTTGGAATCCTTACGTTGGACCAAAACGACGTTTTATAGTACAAAGAGCCCAGGTTTGGGAGTCGGGCTGACCTGGGTTCAAGTCCTGCTGATGCTACTCATAGCTGTGTGACCCCGGGTCAGCTCCTTCATCGCTCTGAGCCCCAGGCTTGTTAACAGTTGAACGAGGGTGATAATACCTCACTCAGCCTAGGATTGGATATGAGGATTGAATGGTTAAGTACTGTGGTACTATGTGAAAAACATCTCACATCAAATAATGTGAGACCCTTTATTCTTCTCCTGCCTCCATTGTGGTTTCTCTGCCCTGTTTTTATCCTACTTTTGTAGGAAGAACTTACCAAAGTTTGCTTAATTGCAATAGGTACTCAGCAGACCTAAACAAAATGAACTTTAAAATATTTTTGTTATTCTAAAAGTAATACAAATATTCTTCATGTGAAATTTAGAAAATATACATCAAAAAAAGAAAGAAAAATTACATGCATTGTTACTACCCAAAGATTATTACAGTTAACAATTGGGTAAGAGTATGTATACATATATCTTATCTAGATGGGCTTATATGCCATATATTGTATTGTAGCTTTTTCATTGAACAGAGTTGATAAAATAATCTTCTATAACATCATTTTACTGGCTTCAAAGTATTCCTTTAACCAATGCCCTGTTATTAGCCTTTTCACATTTCTCTTGGCAAAAATTTCTATAGCTTTTGTAGGAAATTACATACATCATGCTATAAGACCTTTTAAAAAACCTGATGGTGATATTTTTTCTTATTTAAGATCTACGCTGAAAGCTTTGTAGCTTTTTGGTTTTGACTTTTATCTCATATCCTGGCTGTGTGCATTGAACATTTGTGATAAAGAATTTTGCCCAAATTAGAGGTGACATCATGAGTTATTTTTATACATCAGGAGCTAAACTCAACTGCTTTGTCTCTAGTTTATTTTGTTTTTAAAAATCTGTCCGAAGTAGGACCTTGTCTGAGCTTTTCCAGGTCTGCCACAAAAAGGCCAAAGATTAGGAGATATTTTCTTATTAAAATGAGAAATGATGGAGTCATTATAAGTAGCCAAAGGCTCTTCCTGGAAAAGTGCTTTTGAAGGCCAAGATCACCTATGATGACAGTTCCAAAAACTGGATCTGTGGACCACACGCGTGTATAGTTTCCAGCCGCCACCTGCCCCACGACTGGGACACAGGCTGGGGTGGGATTCACCGACCTAAGACGTCCAGCCTCACTGACTCTCAGACCCACTGTAGGCTGGTCATCCGCCATCAGCATTTGGTGAGGGCCCTCTGTGCCAGACACTGCCCTGAGACCAGCTGGACTTGACACACTCAATCCAAGGTGGGAGACAGATAGTCAGAGACAAGTGAACACAGTGGTTAGGGGGAAACAGTTGCTCTGAAGGATTCAGTACAGCTTCTCGGATGAGCCATCTTGGGAGCATGGTAGGCATTTTCAGATAAAAGAGAGAGGCAGGCCAAGAGGGCACGGCAGACCTGCCTTTTTTTTTTTTTTTTTTTTTTTGCATTGCAGGAGGGAGCTGTTGTCAGCTTTCCTTGGTTATAAGGGACACTCATGTCTTGTTTTTAAGGGTATACTTCTTAAATGATCATTTTCAAAGTGATCTGACACATTTATCTTTGCAACTGAATGTCGGAATAAATTACCCCTTTTTTAATGTGTTCACTTGCATGAGTGCCAGAAAGCTAAGTACCTTGTTTCTTCATTAACTTTAAATTATTTTTAGCTTTGATTTGTTACTATGACAATTTATTCTTAAAATGTTTGCTGTAGAGGCAACCTTTTGTTCTCTCCAGCTGTAGCTTAAGCTCATGAAATGGATTGTCTTATATTCTTTAAGGTGAAGAAACATGACCCGAAAAAATAAAATTTAGAAAATCACCAGGCCCAAAAGAGTCCAGATTCTACTTTCATTTATCTTGAGTTCAGAAACCATTGGCCTCAGCCTTCTCTGCATAAAGGAAAGCAGTGACATCAGCCCGAGTACCAGCCAAGGGTGCGATTCGAGGTGGGGCCTGGACACCATGCACGTGGTCCACAGATCCATTTGGGAGCTGTAGGTGGCCTTAGCCTTCAAAAGCACTTTCCCTAGAAGCACCCTTGTGGGATCCCAGCATTCCCCACGGTGGGATGTTAACCTGTGGTCTAGGAAAGAAAGGGAATGGGGGAGATTGTGCATTCAGGTGAGTTTGGAAAACGTTTGTGAGCAACACGTTAGATTGCTTATTTGCAGGACTTCTCAGAACCTTTACTATGTTACGTTGTGCTTATGCCTCACCGTGAAAGGCTTCCTGGGGTTGTAGGAAATGCTGATTAGTGAAGCTGAATCTTACTACTGACAATTCTTTGTATTGTTTCGTGATTCAGCAAAAATTGATTGAGCATCTTTGGTGTGCTAGGCTCTGCCTTAGGCCCTGGACATATGGCAGTGAACAGGATGGACTCAGGCTTGGTCCTCATGAAGTGATGCATTGGTTTTCACATGCTGTGGAGGAGAAGTCAGGCACCACGAGAGCCTAAATGGGCTGTGTGAAGGGGCTAGGGCAGGTGTCCCTGAGAAAGTGACACTGACCCTGGATTCTGAGAAACAAACCCAGATGTTAGCTGGGGCCAGGGAGGGGTGAAAGATGACCTACAAGGAGGTGCCAGTGATCATGGGGCCTGCCCTGGGTGAGGAGGAGATAGGATCCAGGGGTATGGCAGGAGAGGAGTTAGGTCATGCTACAAAGACTGGGCCTCCTCCTAAAAAGCAGGAAGCTGTCGATGGGCTCTGAACAGGCCGGTAACCTGGTCAGATGTGCATTCTAACGGATCGGATCGTTCAGGCCACTGAGTGGAGAAGGGGTTGGTCCCTGGAAGACAAGGCTGTACATGGAGAGGGCGGTGAAGCGTAAGCCATGGGACAGGATCTAGGGGAGGGAGGGAAAGAAGTGGATAGATGTGAGAGCAAGTCTGAAGGTAGAATCTGCAGAAGGATAAATAATGAGAATAACTCCATTTTAATGGTATAATGCTTTTCCCTTTGGGGGTAAAACCAGCAATTGAATTTAATGGCTTCTGACGTTTTACTTTGTTCTGTAGCAGTGCAAGGAAAGTTCTTTCAATTCTTCCTCCTAATGCCTCCTAAGTCCACGCTCTCAGCCTGTACCTAATGGCCTTTCTTCTTTAGGTGGCTCCGTTCTACTCTGACTTCATGCCATAGCCTCTCTTGCAGGTTTCAGCGCAGGATCTCCCCCATACTGGAAACACTCCCCATGACCCCCCCAGGGCCTTCAGGACGCAATACCAACTTTTTAATGGCCTCAGCAAAAGCTTTTCACAGGTCCCGCCCTACTGCCTGCTGCTCTGGCCTAACTTCCTCCCCCAACCCCTCCCCCCATGTTGTTCCTGTGTTTCATCCATACTGACCTGTGTAACTGAATGCTCCCAGGATGTGCTCATATTCTTGGGCTCCCTGCTTCTGCACATGCTGTTCCCTCTGCCTGGGGTGCTTTCCCTCACTTCTTCACCTGCTTAATTCTTCATCCTAAATCCAAAGCCAGCCCATATGTCATGGAGAACCTCCTTGACGCCCTCCCCCCACCCCGAATTAGAGGTCCACCCCGTGTTTCCACAGCCCTTTGCCCTTATCCCAGGTGGTCATTAGTGCCCATCTCATCTCCGAACCCCCAGAAATTAACACAGTGCCTACAACAAAGTAGGTGAACAAATAAGTGTTTGGCTCCATGAGTGATGGAATGAATGAGTGAATGAATGCGAGAATAAGCAAGACGTAAGTTTTGAGTTCTAAGTTAATTTCTAATAACTTTGTCTATAACATTTTAACTTCTTTCTGTTTTTCTTCTATTTCCTAGCACAGCTGAAGGTTTAACAAGAAAAAATATGTCAGATGTCAGTGGGTGGCAAACATTTTTACAAGCCCTTGGCTACTTCCTCAAAATGTTCTTTGGCTCAGCAGCGCTCGGCACGCTCACTGGCTTAATCTCTGCATTAATATCCTTTTCATCTGATGAACAGGCACGGCTGAGAAGATTATTCTTAATTACATTCATCTCTGGCCATTTTCCCCAGTTCTTTAAGGGGCCAATTTTAATCTAAGGTTGTATTTGATGGAGAACCTTTATGCTTAGTTTTGGTTTGAGAAGCACTTTAATTTAAACTCCATGATTTTGAAATTTAACGTGAAATTTAGGATGTCACTTTTCAAAGCTTAAAAAATCACCTTGTTGGCTATCAGATCTGATTTGGAGGCATTTTAGCTCCCAGAGTATGATAACTGCATTTTTCACATGATTTTCATTTTCCGCCGTCTCACTTTTCACATTCAAAATTGGAAATTAATTTCCTTTGAAAATGTCAAATTGAGAAAATCTGAAAGTGTTTATTGAGAAGGACCAGAAAAGAGCCTTTCAGAGCGAGCTCCATCTAAGTAATTTCCACTGATTTTCTTGCTTAACAACCCATAAGCTTTTCCAGCCAGAGAAGGAAAGAGGCTTGTTAAGGCCAATGACACCTTCATTGCTGTAGAAAATTCGTCACGTTCCTAACAGGAATAGGCACCCGGCCATTTCTGTGCGAGCCTCAGCCTGCATCTCGCGGAGATGGCCACCTGGCCCTCCTCCACGAGCAGTTTGTTTAACAGATGGCCAGAAAAGCCACTTTTGCTTGTGACAGGCATGTTTGTCCGCCATCCTGTTGAATTCTCCCTTCGATTCCTTTGTCCAGAAGTCTAAAGGCTCCATTGAGTTGGTTGACAGCTTCTCATATTGTACCAATAAACAGAATGGAAAAGAAGAGAAAACTTCTTCCAGTTCAGTATTTTCCTCCATGTTTGCCTTTCTCTTCGAAGGGGCAGGGGGACCATCTACTGTGATGAAGCCAAGAAAGTGGGTGCTGTGAGCACCAGCATAGGCCTGTGAACAACATTCGAATATCTAGAAGGCTCTCCCCTTACAGGAGCATAAATTTCAAAATCCCCAGGAACAGGAAAGAAGGCCTTTCAGTGGGGCATCAAACCCCAGAGTTCTGGAAACCCCACTGGTTAGGAGGCCTGGGAGGGGCCTGGCGGTGTGGGCTGGCCGCGGTCGCTCTGCGTCCCAGCTTTGCCCTCCACAGCCCTGGCACACTCCCAGCCCTCCCAGTCCGCATTCTAATGACTGGACTTAGGTCAGTTTTCATTTTCCCCACCATTGGTCTCAGGAATTTACAACAGCCTCCCTGCAAAGAAAAAGAACCCATGATGACAGATTTTCACTTGTTCCTTTGGGATGTTCCAAAACCTTTTGTATCCATTGTTTACCTTACACATTTAGAAGGCAGCAGCTTTGTGGCTTCTCGAGCTCTCCCCTTGATTCTTTCTCCTTGACAACTGTCATTTACGTGCTAAAGCATATTGACCTGAGGAAAACGCCTTCCTTGGAGTTCGGCATGATGATCATTTTTGCTTATCTTCCTTACGGGCTCGCAGAAGGAATCTCGCTCTCTGGTAAGTGAACCAGGGCACTGGAATGCTGGGGTGATGGCACGCTGTCCTGCCCGGTGACAGAGCTCGTGTCAGTGGGTCACATTCCATCACAACTCAGAAGAGCTTAAGCAAGCAAGGGGACTTGCTGGTCCTCTGCGGGCACATCTGGATTTAGCCTGGCCAGATCCCCGGGCTCGGTGTCCTCACGGTCACATTTTCTCTTTGCTGACCACCCTGTAGCAGAGATCACTTCCGGTGTTGCCTCTCTCCCAGAACAGGGCCTCTGAAGGGCCTTCCCTCCAAGGACGGGGCCAAGGACAGTTAATCCCCTGGCTCGTCTCTGGGTTCTAGAATCCACGGAGCTGTGTTCTATCACTGTAGTTTTCCTTTTCTAGAGTCACATAGCTGAAATCATGTAGTATGTAGTCTTTCGTGTCTCCTTTCAGTTCTCACAACGTTCTTGAGAGACATCCATGTTGTTTGCATGTAGCCATAATTTACACATCCTTACTGAGCCACTTTTTTTCCATTCACCATTTGAAGGACATTGGGGTTTTTGCAGATTTAGGCTATGAATATTTGTGCATATTTTGATTGATCTCAGATAAATACCTAAAAGTGAGGTTGCTGGGCCACGTGGTAAGTATGTATTTTACTTTATTAGAAACTGCCAGGTGTTTTTCAAAGTGACTGGACCATTTTGCATCCCTACCAGACTGTATGAGGAAATTCTAGCTGCTTCACATCCTCAGCAGCATGTACGTTAATTTTAAAAAGTGTAGCCATTCTGATAGGTGTGTGGCAATTTGATTTTCGTGTGCCATGCTATGGTTCTTTATATTCTCTTTGGGGTTTGTTGCACTTCTTGGGTTTATGGCTTATGTGAGTTTATAGTTTTCATCAAGTTTGGTAAATTTTTAACCATTTCTTTAAATATTTTTTTCTGTGCTCCCTTCTCTTCTTCGGTTAGGACTCCGGTTACTTAAATTATGATAGACAGTATGCTGTCATCCCATAATACGCTTTGCCTTTTCTTTTTTTTCCAATCTTTTTTTTTTCTCTATGCTTTATTTTGACTAGTTTCTATTGCTATGTCTTCACGTTCACTGATCTTTTTTCTGCCATGCACAACGTCCTGTTAATCACATCCAGTGTGCTTTTCATTTTAGAGATTGTATTATTCACCTGCGGAAGTTCCCTTTGGGTTATTTTTAGATCTTCCATGTCGCTCCTCATCATGTTCATGGTTGTCTTTACCCTCTTGAGCATATGGGGCATCTTTATAACAATTGTTTTAATGTCTTTGTTTGCTAATTCCATCATTTCTGGCAGTGCTAGGTCTGTTTCTGTCAATCCTGTTTAGAAGTCCTAACTTCCTGCTCTTTGCTTGCCTGTTAATTTTTGATCGGATGCCAGTCATTGTGAACTTAATTCTATTGTTGAGTACTAGATTTTATTATATTCTTCATAGAGTTCTGGATTTTCTTCTGCCACATATCCAAGTTTCCTGGAACCAGTTTAATCCTTTTGAGGTTTACTTTTACGCTTTGTCAGGGCAGGTCCAGAGTAGCACTAGGAATGAATGCACTGCCCTTCTGAGGGCTCTACCTCGTCTCATGTATTGGGTTGTCGGAAAAGTCATAACGCATTTTTGCAATGAAAAACATAGAAAAAATATGTCATGACTTTGACTTTCCCGACAACCGAATATTACAGGGTCGCTCCATTCCGGCCTGTGAGAATGCAGACTATTCCCAGGCTTGTGTCCGCTTCGGGAATTGCTCAGCCTATTCCTTCTTAGTGATTCTCTCCCCAGCCTCTTGGAATCTCCCCCACGTGTGTACAGATCAGCATCAGTCCAAGATTCAAGGGGACTCGATTGTAGCTCTCCGGAGCTCTTTCTCTGCGCAGCTCCTCCTTTCCGATATCCTAACTGCTTTGACCACCCCCAGTTCTCATCTGTCCCCTGTTCTCAGCAAGACTGAGACTGCTGGGCTCGGTTTGGGGGTCCCTTCCCTGAGCCTCAGCCTGAAAACTGCATCCAAGCAGTATGCTGGGCCAGAGCCTGGAGCAAGAGTGGTCACCTTGTTTGTTTCCCTCGATCAGGAATCACAGTTCTACCCTGCCTAGCTCCCAGTGTCAGATGACAGTTTTGTTTCTTCTCTATTATCAGGTTCTCTGGTTGTTTATGGCAAGACAGCAATTTGTGTAGCAATTATTTCTTCATGGGCAAATGGAAGTCCCTGGTGGTTTTTAATGACTCTGTTGAGCAGAATTCTCCCCACAGATCACTTTCTGGAATCACACGTGGGTACTCTGAACAGATCTTGCCAAGGAGGAAGCGGAGAAGACTGGACTTTTTCACTGGAAACCTCTTTGTAAACATCAGGGTTTTGTTTGTTTTGAATCCCAAGCCAGTTCTCTTGGATAATTTCATCCTGGTATCTGCCATCGAGTTCCCTCTCCTATCTTTCTTGAATTTTGGCACTTACATAAACATTACCTGTGAGTCATCTGGCTCTAGCCTAGCTATTTTTGCCTCTGTTTTTCTAAATTGTGCCCCACCTCTTTGAGCTGAACACTGAGTACCTGGTGGCAAAGATATATTCCATACAGCCATTTGGAACTTGCAGTTAAAACATCGGAGTATTTTTCTTGTCTTTTCCTCAGAGGCAGTGTTTTCTGTTTGTAAGGGTTTCGTTTCCTTAGGGACCTCTGCTGTTCATGCTAGTGGGGCCAAAAACAACACATGCCAGCCAGGAACCCACCATCCAGCTCTGGGCGAGGGGCTCAGCTCTGCCTGCACTTTGTCTTTGGGGTATCTGTCACACAGGGTTTTCAGAGAAGGGCAGGCTGGCCCTGGTGTGTTGTGAGGACCCTCCACAGCCTATCGCAAGAGTATAAACAGGAAAGGTGATAGTTTGGCTCTCTCCTCCTTCCCTTTGTGCTCTTGCTCTGCTTTTTCCTGACTATCACAAGGACTGATAGTGTGAGTATCCAGTGACCACCAACGCAGGACATTCTCTCCCTATGAATCATTTACCTAAATCATGTGTTTTGAACACAGTGGCTGAGGACACCAGACAGTCCTGGGTTTCAACCCCAGCTGCACCTCTCGTTAGCTGAGTAACCTCAGTCAGCTGACTTAACCCCTCTGAGCATCCATTTTCTCATTTGATAAGAGTGCCACCCTAAGGCCTGAGGCGAGGGATAAAGGGAACAATGCAAGTAAGTGTCCTGACAGAAGCATCAGTGTGTCATTGCTAGGGTGACCATGCATTTCCCCTTTCTGTCCCAACATGATAAATTAACACCCCGTTTCACTCACAGAAGTGTCCCGATTTCAACAGCAAATTAAATAGTCTCCCTAATTATTACTCAGAAGCGTTAACTATTCTTAGAACCTTTGTCCTAATTCTATCAGTGTTAACTATTTCTGTTGTTCAACGAGCCAGTTTTGAGGGCTCCTTGGCCCTCTGACTCTAAAGAATCCAAGATGAATGGACTCTTGCCAGTTGAGCCAACTCTGGGCTGAGGGAGGGGAATTGGGGCAGAGCCACACTCTGTCAAGATGAGTCACAGAGGATGGAACTTTTGGGATTGAAAGATAAGTCTGCAAGATTGATGAGGGCATAATACCTTCTGTGAAATGTTGAGAACAAGTTGGCCAAAGATAGAATGTATTGTGCAGCACTGCCTGTGAGAGAAAAACCGGAAGCAATGAACTGTTACGTAATCAGTAATGGAGAATGAAGGAAGTTTGGGTCCATTCTCACTATGGAATGCTATGCAGCCACTTAAAAAAATAAATTTGACCTATGTGTACTGCCATGGGAAGAACTCTAAGACACATTGCTAAATTTGAAGAAAGACAGTTGAAAGCCCACTCATTCATCTGTTCAGTAAATATTTGTTAAATGCCCACCGTGTGCTGAGAGCTGTCCTTGGTACCAGGGCTATAATAGCAAACAAGACAAGGTCAGGTCCCTGGCTGCAGAAGAGAGACAATTAGCAAGTAGGGAAACACATATCAGAATCTCAGGTAGTGAGAAGTGACCTGAAGGAAAAGAAATCAGAGTCACGTGATAGAGGGTGGCATAGGAGCGGAAGTGTCACGAGATAGTGGGTCAGAAGGTCTCTTGGAAGAGGTGGCCCTGAGCCAAGACCTTTGTGGTGAGGGGTGGGGGGGAAGGGCGGCAGCAGGAACGCCAGGTGCTGAGGGTCCCAAGTAGGCGTGAGGGAGCTTGGCCTGCCCTAGAAGAGCAGGAAGACCCTGTGGGGGACAGGGGCAAGCATCCCGTCCCCCAGGGTTCTGTAGGTCCAGAGGGAGTAGAATTCTGTTACGCGTGCAAAGGCAAGTGCTGGAGGCCTTTTAAAAAACCGCTGTGCTGGTAAGAGATGCCATATAGCTAATATGATCCTGTTTATTACTCTTTCAAGATAGCTGAACTCGGGCCGGTCGAGTGGCTCAGTTGGTTAAGAGCTCACTCAAGAGTACGAGCTCTGAGCAACAGCGGTTCGATTCCCGGCCCGAGCTGAGCTGCCACTGAGCTGCCAACAGGTGGCAGGATGGCTCAGCTTAGGAAAAAAAAAAAGATAGCTGAACTTCATAATGGCATAGGAAAAGAACTGATGATCTGCAATAATAGTTAATAGTTAATAATAGTTAATAGTAGTTACCTCTGGGCAGGCGGCAGGAATGGAGGCTCTCTGGTTTTACTCTGTACCCATGAGTCTGGATGTTTTACAGCAAAATGTGTTTACTATTGGGTAGTTGACAAAGAAAACTGACTATGGTTTGACTCAGCCTTCAAGAAGTACATTATATTTGACCCACAGTAAGATACGATACAGTGGAAATCATACCGGAATTCCCTTTACACCTTTGTTACATTTAAAACCATGGCCTTAACGGTGACTAGAAATGGATTCTCTCCCTCCTTCCTTTCTTCTCTTCTGCCTTCCTTCCTTCCTTCCTTCCTTCCTTCCTTCCTTCCTTCCTTCCTTCCTTCCTTCCTTCCAAGAGTCTGACCGTTTTGTTGCACTCTTACCTGCTTCCTTAAATGACTTTCCTTCTAAAAGAAACCAAGCTGTCAGAAGTTCTTCCTTCCAGGACACGTTTATCTCTAGCAGGGAGCCTATTTGCACCGTTTGCCCCAATAGTGTTTTTACAGCCCGTGTGGGCGGCAGCTGCTGTGGGTGAGGGTGGTCTGGGTGGAGAACACATCTTTGCTTAGAGAGGGCACATAAGGCGACACCTGAGCTGTCCCTCGAGCTGCTGCCCCCACTGCTGACCTTGATTCTTTCCTTTAGCCCCCAGAACCCGAGAGATGCCCCAGCCCAGATTAGCCCAGGCTAAAGATGGTGGCTGGCTCTTCACTTGCACAGTGGCCAGAGGCCCACTTTCATCTGGCCTGTTCCGTCCCCAGATTGGGCTTGTTTATCTATACAAAAAGTTTTGAACGTTTGAATTAGTCACCATTATTAAATTCAGCCCCCAGATGGGGTTTGTTTATAGAGAAAATGTCTTCAACATTTGAATCAGTTGCCCTCATTCAAAGTTAGGAGATTTCCCGTAAGAAACTGACATCTGGCCCCTCCCAGAAAACCCAGAAGGAAGACTGGGGAGCATTCGGCTCCATGCACAGGGCTGACGGCAGCTCCTGGTAGATGGGCTCGTGCCTTTCTCACCCACACGCTGCTCACTGACTTACTGTTTTTATTTTCTGGCCCCCGAAGAGCTTGAGTTTCCTACCCCTGGCCTAGTGCGCCCGACCAAACTGGCCAGCCAAACCCTCCTGCACTGAGCCTGTCTGTCTCCTTGGTGAAGAGCCTGAGACGGGATGACCTGGGGGCAGGAAAGTTCCCTGGGGGGCTGGCACTGGGCTCTACTGTTCAGTCCTGAAGGAACTTCCATATTCCGCTGTCCTCTGACTTCCCAGAGCCGTGGCTTTCTGGAGTGGTTATTTCATATCGGGACTCCCGTGGGCTGTGACAACCCGTCTCTGTGAGCAGGACGGCAATGTGTGTGGAAGGCCATTCGTGTCACAGCTTTAACCTGGCCCCAGCTTCTCTGGGGTGACTTTTACTTCAAGCTAACAACCCCAGAATCTCAGCTTTGCAGTGAATTGATAACCCTTCTCAAAGCAGGGGTGCAGCAAAGTCCTTGGAAAGCCCAGAAGCCAGCAACTTTTAGCGATGGCCTGCGTGCTAAGGGTCACCTCCATAAAAATGGAAGTGTCGCTCCGTGCCCTCCTCCTCCAGGTTCTGGGGTGTCCCCTGCTGTGTCATTACTTGGCCTTCTGATGGCATCAGTGCGCTGCCTGTTGTTGCAGGGTCAGGAAGGGTCAGCTCCGGGTGGTCACCTGCAGGAACAGACTGAGAGAACCACCAGAGGTGTGTTTTGCATCTAGCAGAGCAGTGATTCAGAACCACGCTTAAGCTCCAGCCTTCTCAGTGCTTGGCTTTAGCAAATAAAGAAGTCCCCTGTCCGCTCCTTTCCCTTCTCCCACCTTGTCGGGTGTGGCTTGTGGGCAGCATTCCTGGAATGTCCCTGTCTAGCCTCCTTTGTAGGGAAAAATGAAAGAGCAAAGGAATTTGCTATTTCCTAAGAGGGCTAGGAGATAAAACGTCCCAGCTACTGCTATCACTCAGGCCAGCGAACGCCTGCTGGGCAACACAAAGCGTAGAGTTTTCCTCTATTTTGTAGGGTATTGTTTATACCGCAAGCTTAGCATTGAAATGTCTCCGATGCAATTCTATGATGTTTACCCTTTTTATAAATGGGAAGTTCTCCAGTAATCCCTGTTTCTCCAAAGTGGCAGAAGCAAGTTAAAATTTTGCATATAAAGTTTGACTTGCAGTTCATATATTTTGGCAGCTTATTTGATGACTTTGTAAAAATCGCAGCTTCCTTACATGAAATAGAGAGCCCGGACGGGGACACTGAGAGGAAACCCATGTAAAGTGCTTCGGGAGTGATTGGGGCAGTGGACAAACATTGAGACTCAACTCTTTAGTAAACAAGTTTCAGACTCATGGAGACCTTTCAAAAAAAAGACATTACCTTTTTTTAATAATGCATCTCTATATAGAGTAAGAGTAATTCATGGTAATTATAAGGAAATGCAAAATTAAGGAAGAGTATAAAAAAAAATTAAAATCCTCCCAGATTCCCACACCCAGATTCTTACTCTCCCTCTCTGCCCCAGGAGTGGCTCCGCTGCCCCGCTCATATCCGTGAATGACAGTGACAGCCCACAGCTGTCCTGTGATGGGCACTTTATATGGTATATCTTCACTACCCTCCTACTAGCCCCATGAGTGGTACTATTAGTTCCACTGTACAGATGAGGAAACTGAGGCTTGGAGAGGGGAGGAAACTTGGCCCAAGGTCAGCCGGCCGGAATGGAAGCTGCCAGAGAGAAGGGCCCTTAGCATCTCTCTACAGCCTCTGGGGGGCCTCAGGTATTCTGTGCTCCATTTTCTTTTCCTTTTTCTTAAAACACCTAATACTATAGGCTTCAAGGACTTGTAGGAAGTGGGAGATATGATTTGTGTATCACGTGGCAGGTGCTTTTCTGCTCTATTCATGTCGGGGCGCTTTGCCCCTTTGTCCCTTTCCAGGCATCATGGCCATCCTGTTCTCGGGCATCGTGATGTCCCACTACACGCACCATAACCTGTCCCCCGTCACCCAGATCCTCATGCAGCAAACCCTCCGGACCGTGGCCTTCCTGTGCGGTGAGTTGTGCCTCGGTGTGGTCCGTGCAGGCCTACACGGGGCTGATCACTCTTTTTACCCTGTTTGGGGAGGTCGAGTTTCCCTGACCGAAGAGGCAGCAGAATTCCTCAGAGCCAGACACGGCGCTCCCTCATCTTTTGTTTATTACTCTGGCTTTCCAATTCCATAACGTAAACCTCATACCTAACAAATGGAACGTTTGATGCCTACAATTTTATTATAAAACAAAAAACAATGAGAACTACTAATTTATGAACATTTGAGACCCATGCATTTTAAGGTGTTAAAGGGACATTTCCAAATTAAGAAAAGAAACAAAATGACTCCATAGTCAAAAAAGAGTTCGGGAAATCCTGGGTAAATAAAGCTTAACAGGTTTCTAAACTGCAAGACTTTTCAGCTAATGTGCACTGGGAATTTCTGAGAGGGGAATATAGTTATAGAATTTCCCAAACTTGTCCACAGGACCCTCTGTTCACAAAGTAGCTTTGTTCACATCACTTGGGGCGGTTCTGCATTAGCGGTGTTGTTGTTGGACTGGGGTACACCAGGACGACTGCTTCTTTTAAGCAGTTTCAGTTTGAGCCCTTGTTCCGCCCACGCTCGGATGTATTCACGTACTTCCTCGCTAGCTCATCCCTGGGAGCGAAGGAGCCACCCTCACGCTGTCCCTTTGCGCAAGTGGCTGTGCCCGTGCCGTCATCTTCAGGCATCTCCCCTGGCATTTCCGTGGGGCTTGTCTCATTTTAAAGCACGATTTCCCCACTGTCACGTGCTAGGAGGCAAAGGCAGGCTGTGAGGAGACGTCACTCCTCGGATAAAGCAGGCTGGGGTGCCGCGACGCCAAATGCCTCGCCCGCAGTCTCGTGGCTCAGAAGTGAGTCTGGGAGCCAGGCCTGTCTCCTTCTGGTCCAGGGGGTACTTTTTCCCACCACCCCTCTCCGAAAGTCATGGCTAAAGACTCTGACCCTGACTCTCACCATTAAATACATGTAAAGCAAAATATCCATCACACTCTAGTTTGTACCCATCAAATTGGTAAATCTTAAGTCTGACATTACCCAACTTGTGGCACGGGTGTATGGAAAACAGGCCCTGTTGATGGGCGTGTACGTCGATGCCATCTTTTGTGGAGAGACGTTTGCAGCACCTGTCTGAATTTTAAAAGCACGTGCTCTTTGACCCACAATTCTACCATCAGGAATTTTGCCTGTGTGCTGGGGTGTTTGTTCCAGTTTGCAGTGTTGGAAATAGAAACAAATAACCATCGACAGAGGAGTCATTAAATTAACCATGACATACCCATATACTGGAGTTTATGCTGCCAGAGAATGCATAACATAAGTTTGAATGTGTCTGAATAAGTTGATTTGGAAAGATCACAAAAATATTTATTGGGTCAGAAAAAAATTCAAGGAGAGGGCTGAGTCTACTGTCCAGCTTGTGGACTGGCTTTTAAAGGATATATATATATATAAACATTTGAAGAAAAAACGTTGCTGAAATGTTTTAACACAGCCTCACTGTTTTATGGTGTTCAGCTATTTTAAAATACAGTCTTTGTCCCCCTGGTTAGCAGGCGATTCAGGGGGGGGAGGTGTCACAGTGTAAGCAGGGAGCCTAGTGCTAGAAACGTATAAGGTGCTTTTCCTTGGGCTACACAAGCGATTGCTTGTACAGTGAGTGCAAATGTTGGACCCTCTGACTTGTGGAGTGGAGCCAAAAGTTGAAACTGTATCTCTTCCTGCAAATCCTGCAGGGTGTAAGCCGTCTTCAAAACCTGTGGCGGCATTTAATACAGGGAAGTCAATCATTTGTCTTTGTCCACCAAAGGAAGTTAACAAAGAGCCCTTTCACACGACTCATGTGGCGTCTGCACTCATTTGCTCTGAATTTTTGCCACTTTGCCACAGTGGGGATCCTTGCTAATCACAGTATTCAGCAAATGGACTGATTCATATATTTATCATCTTCCCTGGGTGGGAGAGTATTTACTTGCATGAGTATTTGACAGTTGACTCATTAAATTCGGAGATTCTGAATAGCAAGCATATGTTGCTTGTGTGATGGAAAAGAATAAGAGAATCAAAGTACAAGTTTCACCCAGGTGTGAGCTGTAGAACTTTCCAAAAAATAAGCAAAATGTTATATTGGATTCTAATTTGTTTGTGAATGTTTGCTTGCTTAACATTTTAATACTGTATTGGAAGAAAATCGTTGGGGCTGAATAATTCATTCTTTGGTTTGTTTCAGAAACATGTGTGTTTGCATTTCTTGGCCTGTCCATTTTTAGTTTCCCTCACAAGTTTGAAATTTCCTTTGTCATCTGGTGCATAGTAAGTATTTTCCTTGTTTTTTATTTAATTACTTATTTGTAGCTCAATAGCCACAGGTTCTGGATTCATTTATGTAACTGTTAACTTTTTCAGAGTCAACAGCTACATAGACACTCTTCTGTTTAATGTTTCTTTTGTTAAAAAAAAAATCACAAACATACAATAAAGGGAAAAGGGATGGAATTAAGTAAATGCATATCCCTGGAAAAGGTTTTTTGCTTCTTTTTAATCTTAAATGGCCTTGAATGTTATGGTCTTCTTTTAAAAGTACAAGTTTTTTTTCCATTAGGTGGTAAAAGCAGATTTCAGGTAATTGAGCATAACCATGTAAAAACATTATGCATGGAAAAAAGAAAATATGTAAAGAAAACACAGCTAAATGTTGCTGGTGCCTGTAGAACTGGAGATGATTTCTTTTCTGTTTTCTGGATAATTTGTAAGGCATCTACTTAAGTCTTCCTGCTGTTTGTTTCAGATGGGTCCGTTCATAAGCACGGCCCTGTACACTTGTTTAAAATACAGGTGACCAGGCCCTTAGCTCCCCTAGAGATTGATCCAGGGGAGTCATCCCAGGTGATTCTTACCATCAAGAAGGTTTGGGAAACTGTTTGAACTGGACTGGTGGTGGCAGTAGGAGACAAATTAAAATATACATACCTCTAAAAAAGGAAAATAGAAGTTTAATCATTTGCAGTAGAATCAAATCCTCTTGGGGAATGGGGGGCGGGGCGCGGGAAAGAAATGTTTATTATTTAAAAGAAAAGTCCAGCTCCCTCAGACACCAGATCAAAGTGACAGTTTGGGCATTGAGCCTGGTGTTCCTCCCTGTGTCCCTGTTCCCACTGTGAGAGCTCAGCTCCCATAGGCCTTTCTACTGGCTCACACTCCAATCCTTAATTTGATCTTTTTGTCCTTTTAGACTTTAAGACACTTAAGAAGTACACCTTATTGTTGAGATCATAATTCGTCTTAATTGTTATTACCTACTCCACTTAATAAAACACAGCTATCAAGTGAGAGGCAAACTTTTTTTTTTTAGCAGTGCAAACCAGTGAGGCCTGCCTGTTTGGCATATGGGGAAACTGAGGCACCGAAAAGCTAAGGAGCCCTAAGGAAAAAGATGTTTTCCCTTGCAGTCTTGGTGCTTCTACCTCTCAGTTGGCAAGAGCACGTTGCTTTTGCCACTACTATGTGTCTTCTAAACTCAGGTTTCAGGACAAGAGGACAGCAGTGAGTCTTTTCAGAAAGTACAATAATCTTTAGTGTGGTCGCTGGGTACAGGGGCCACATTTGGTCACACCTGAAACGCAAGTGTAGGAATGAAGGTTGGATTCGGTGGGTGAAACAGGGAGGTGACTGTCTCGGCCATGGGCTGGGAAGATGAGACGACGGCCTGGAGAGGTGCCTCGGTTTCCCCTGAGCACACAGGCTGGCCCTGCTGCTCCTGGGGGCAGCCTGTGGTCTTCGGATGCATTACCTTAGACGGGCTCGGTGGTCAAGGGCATGGTCCCTGGGGACTGAGCCAGGCTTGAGACTTGGCTCCACCCCTTCCTGCCTGGGTCAGCTTCGACCAGTTACTTAACCTCTATGTCTCCGTTTCCTTGTCTCTAAAATGGAGACAGGAATACCTACTTCATCAGACTTTCACAGGGCTCTAATTTGAACAAGATAAGGCATATGAAATGCTTAGCACATTGTCTGGCATATAAATGTTAGATGACTGGGAGCCATTTTTAACTTGGCTGTCCGAGGCACAACGTGCAGAGCACACTCAGCTTGTGTTGGTACAAAGGATGAACTTAGAGCCTGCAAAACGTACAGTGTGTGTATATTAACCTTTTCAAGTTAGTTACGGTGAGAATCGAGATAAAAAGAAAGTAAGTTAAAAAGTAGCTCTAAGTACCCACTTAGATAAGATTTAAACTTTGCATAAAGCGGTATTCTGTTAAGGCCGGCATGTATTTGGAGATGGTTAGGAACCAAAAGCCACGCACGGCAAGCTCCTGGCTAGGCAGATGCGTGCGACCTCCTTTTCGGGCCCACCTTCACATTCCTTTCCCTCGGGGAGCAGCATTCCCGTGAATGGGCCGGCCCTCCCCAGTCTTCCCTCCTTTGCCTGAGAAGTGGGGCCCCCACAGGAGAGGCAGGAACCTGTCTGTCCCTCCAGGGCTGTCGGAACAATCAGCACGGGCCTGTCCCATTGCGGGGCACCTTGGGAGGAGTTCAGGGCCCTTCAGTTAATCCCTGGGAACTTGTGCACGGCCTCTTGGCATTCAGCTTGTGCTGCTGTCATTACCAAAGCCATTGTTGTTGGTACCTTGTTGATCCTGTCTTTCTGACTACTGAGACATACGGTACAAAGCTTTATCCTTTCCCAGACACACAGAAAGCAGGCAATGAGGGCACACACCCCAGCCAGGTTTCCGAGTAGCGTTGTGTTCTTCACGCCCTTTAGAACCGAGGGGAATGCTGCGGGTATAGTGAGTGCGGTACAAGGCCTGTGTGAGCTTCCACAAACTCCAACTGGAGGAACCGGAGCTTTCCCTCTAAGACTTGGTTTCTTGCCGTTAACAGGTGCTTGTCCTGTTTGGCAGAGCGGTGAACATTTTCCCTCTTTCCTACCTCCTGAATTTCTTCCGAGATCATAAAATCACACCGAAGATGATGTTCATCATGTGGTTTAGTGGTAAGTTCAGCCTTGAATAAAGGGTCAAGGGAAGATGCCTCATACAAAGGCACCACACACACGCAGAGGGCATGTGGCTAGCGCCCTGGAAAACGAGCGTGCCCCATCAGCCAAAAAGAACACAGGCCCCATCTGACGGGCACCACTGTAATCCAGGCCCTGGGCGAGGCCCTAACAGACAGCCCCCCTCGCCACAGCGCTGTGAAGTAGGCCGTGCGCGTGTGCTCTACAGATGGGGACACTCAGGCTCTAGGGCTAAGTGCTCATGTGGGATCACGTGACCACAGGAGGCCAAGCCAGGAGTTGCCCTCCTTCCATCCCCTCTGCTCCTGACAAGACAGGGCAGCCCAGGGGCAAGGTGTCCAAGGTGCAGCTCTCACCTGTGTGCTTTCTAAGCTGGTGTAATAGGGACTCAAAATAAAGGTTAAAGTTTAAACGTCTTTGTACTACAGGCTAGATTTGGATACTTATTGTCATTCACTCACTGAGTTCTGATAGTTTATTTGACTATTTCAGTTGCTGTTTAATCACCTTCCTTTACTTTTTTTTTTTTTTTTAAGATTTTACTGGGGAATCAGGGGAGGGGAACAGACAAGTTGCTATCTTTTTATTTTTCAGTCTAGTTGTGGAGGATGTTGCTTCACTGGCCCATGTTGGTGTTATCACTGCGCTCTTCCCGGGTGAGGCAGTCGCTCACCGGCCATTGGACAGCTGCTCACGGCAGCCCAGCTCCAGGTCGAGCTTTTGTTCACCATCTTAGCTGTAGAGGGTGCAGCGTCACTGGCCCTCATGTGGGATCTGAACCAGGGTCCTGCTGCTCAGAGCTGGCGTCCCAAGCCAACTCCTAACCAATGCGCCACTTGGCCGGCCCCATCTTCCTCTACTTTTTAAAGAATGGAAATGGTTTCATTCATCTTTGGCTCCTAAAGAACTGGATCCTTAGGCATCTTTAGATCTATTTTTGAGCAATACATCCAGTTTTTTCTGCTTTCTTATTTAAGTATTATAATTAAAATATTTCTGTGTGGGTTGGACTTTAGCAGCATGCTTTATAAGCTGTTTTCTATCCAATAGCATATCTGTAAATTTCTCAGATTTCTTTTTCCCAAGGCCTTGTCTGAAATATATACCTATGTGTGTGTGTGTGTGTGTGTGTGAGATATATATGTATGTATATATGTATGGATGTATGTATAGTGACAGAAACTTTTTTTCTTAATCTCTTTTTCCAGCGAGGAAAAAAATTGTAAAGTAGTTGATCCAATGTCTTGAAAATCTCAAAGAAAATCTAAGAAATGCATCAGCTATTTTATACAGCTGTGTGAGATGTTTGGGGGTGGGGCATGATAAGAAACCTCTATGAGGAAGTGGGAGGGGCAGAGAGTGTTGGGGGAGTGAACTTCCCACAGTGAGGGCTGCTGTGTTCTCGCCCAGCCCACCCCAAGCCCTCTGTCCACTGATTCCCACCCTCGCTTTGCTGGGTCTTCAACCTCTGTCTCTGTTGGCTCCTCCCATCATTTAAAGATTCTCCTCTTTCCCAGTAAAAAACCACCAATTTCAACCAAAGTCCTCCCCCCACATCCTCTCCGTCTGCTTCCCCATCTCTTCCCGTCACGGCCAGACCTCTTTGAGTGGGCTGTCCTTGCCCATGTTCGCCACTTCCTCACCTCCTGTCAAGGGGGCTGGACTTGGCCTTGTCGAGGTCCCCAGTGACCTCCTGCAGCCAGACCTGGTGGGCGCTGGCGGGGACTTGTCCCCCCACCTCCTCAGCTTTGGGCTCCTTCCTCTCACCGACCTGCCTTCTGACTGAGACCGTCTTCCCCAATTCCTGGACCTCCGAGTCATGCTCCTGGTTTCCCTCCTTTCCCTTTGGGGTCTCCTCAGGCTGCTGTCCAGCTCCCCGTCCTCCTTTACTGACCCGTAAATATTGACTTCCTCGGCCCAGACCCACTTCTGCTCTTGTTTTCTCACAAGCTCAGCCATCCTGTGGCCTCGCTCCCATCTAGTCCCCGAAGCTGTTCCTCTGACCCAGGCCTTTTCTCTGAGATCCACACTCCTGTGTCTAAATCCTCCTTAGAGGTCGTGGAGACATTGCAGTCTCATCGTCTAGGACTGAACTTATCTTCCTGCCCACGCTGCTGCTTTGCCAGCCTGTGTGTGAGTTAGCACAGAGGTATGGCTAACTCTTACTGTTTGCTGAGTGCACACGCTGTTCTGTGCCAAAGCATTTCATCCCTGGGCCACCAACATGGCAGGGCCTGTTTCTAGTCCCTGGTGACAGGTTGAGAGGTTGAGTCACTCACCCCAGCCTGGGAGGCCCAGAGGAATGCAGGGGGCCAGGAGGTGAACCCAGGGGCCAGACTGCGGGGCCCATGCCCAGACCATTGCACAGCACAGCCTCCTAGGACACTCCCTGCCCTCCCCTCTTCCTACTGGCCCCTGTGACCTATTGCTGCCACTCCCCCGTCTATCTTAACTCTATCCTCTGCCTTCCTCCCCACTGGGTCCCCATCTTGGGTCTGGACTGCTGAGAAGCTGGACCCCCATCATGCTGTGAGGTTTCCACCCCATGTCTGGCTCATTCCTGTCCCCATAGGCCTTGCTCCGCATTTCCTTCTTCCTGCACTTATCCCCCACACATCCTTCTTGTTTGGTGTCCCCTCCCTACGGCTCTGGAAGCTCCTGGTCCCCACTATGTGGCACCAGGCAAACCAGGAAGTTTCTTAGAAAGAAAGTGCTATTTCCAGCTCAGCCATGACCCTCAGTACAGCCTCACAAGGGACCAAGACAGGAAGTAAGAGAGAGGCCAGGACGCCATTCCCGGCTGCCTCTGGCCACCACCAGAGCAGCCCTGAGCCTGTCAGCGCTGCCAGGAGCTATGCAGGGCGGGGCACCGGACACACTGCATTCTGTGCTGTGGCCTGTAGAACTGTGTGGCCCTGGGAATACACTTCATTCTCTCAGTCTCGGTTCCTCATCTGTATATTGTGGAGAATGACAGGACCTGCTTTACAGAGTTTCCTGTGAGACCAAATGAGATTGTGCACGCAGAGGACTAGCACAGGCCTGGCTCAGGCACAGGGGGAGCCCAGCCTGCACTAGCCGTCATATTTCTAAAATGTGAGCGTTGGGCTTGACAAATCCTCGCATGTGCGTACACATACACACGTGTACACACACACACACACATGCACACGCATGCACACGGTGCTGCTTCTGAGCCTGGACAGGTCACCCCATTTGATCCGCCGAACCACCCTGTGAAGTGAGAATGGAGGGGAGCTTCTCTGCAGCCTGCTTTTCTCATACCTCAGGGCCTCACGCTCTCCAGTGGGGTCTAAGAGTGTTCGATTAGCCATGATGCCAGGCCGTCCCCAGGTCCCCAGAGAACCGGTCTGTGAGGCCACTGCCCCTCCCCGCTCTGTCCATGTCTCCTCTCAATCCCTTCACTGCCCCTGCAGGCCTGCGGGGCGCCATCCCCTACGCCCTGAGCCTGCACCTGGACCTGGAGCCCATGGAGAAGCGGCAGCTCATCGGCACCACCACCATCATCATCGTGCTCTTCACCATCCTGCTGCTGGGCGGCAGCACCATGCCCCTCATCCGCCTCATGGACATCGAGGACGCCAAGGCGCGGCGCCGGAACAAGAAGGACGTCAACCTCAGCAAGACGGAGAAGATGGTCAGTGCCCGCGGGCCCTGGGCGGGCCGGGGGGTTGTTCCCACTGCCTGCCTGGAAACGGGGAAGTGAGACGCCATCCTCCGATCGCACGCACGCGCAGGTTGCCCAACCTGACAGGGAGGCTGAACCCGAGGTCTGAAGCATGGCTCGTTGGGGTGGGTTGTCTGCCAGTCTCGTGTCCTGGGGAAGCCATAGAAGCCATGGAAGGGGACCTGGAACCTGTGTGGAACTCTCCCAGCAATGCTGCTCCCCTGCCAGCAACCAACCACCCCGTCAGGGCCCAGGACTGGAAGATTTCAAAATGACATCACTCCCCAACCTTAACTGGAAGCCCCTCCTATTGGGGTCTGAGTGGGGGAAGGTGCTCATAGGGCTTTGAGGGCCATGAGGGCCACCAAGGACAGATGAGGGCATGGCCCAGCTGCAGTGAGCCTGCGGCCCCCATCGCTCTGCCCCCGCTAAGCCACCCTCCTGCCCCAGCAGTTGCCCCTCCCAGGCCAGCCGTGGCCATGCCTTCCCTGCCCTGTGTCCTCCCTCAGGCCCCATGTGCCGAGCCAGACTCTGACAGGAGCAGAGGCCGCCCTGGAGTCTCAGCCCGCCTTCCTGCACCCACCCCCCCACACACACATTTCCAGAAATGCATATTTCTCTAGTTCCCTATTCGAGACCGTCAGTAACTTTAATCAGTCATGGAAATCTTCAACCAGGAGACAGGGAAAGGGGTCGTGCCCACTTCTCACACTGGAAAGTCCAGGTCTGGGCAGATCGTCACCCACCTGGAAGGAGACCTTCAGACGACCTCAGGCTGGGCTGGTTCAACTTTCCTCTCTCAGGCAGCCCTTCTCCCCACCCCCCACCCCCCCACCAGCTTTCTTATCTGTTTTAAAGAAAGCTCTAGTATAGGTTCTCGAACCTTTTAGTGGGTGTCAGAATCGCTGAAGGGCTCCAGGGTCCTACAGATCTGGGGTGGGGCTAGAATTTGCATTTCTAAGTTGCTAGGTGCTCATCCTGCAGCCACACTTGGTGATCCAACCACACTGGGCTCTAGTAGAACCAAGATGTTTGCTCGAAGGAAGACCAGTCGCTATTTAGGGAATGTTTGCTGTGACACGCTGTGTTTACGCCCTCCTTAGATTGTCTCAGGTCTCCCTGATAACCTGCAGGAAGCAGAGGCTTTCGTTATCCCCATTTTGCAGATGAGAGCACTGAGGCATAGAAAAGCCAAACCACACAGCTGAGGTCACACAGACTTCAGAGCCTGCGCTCTTAACCGCTGCAGTCTCCATCAATGGTCCCCAAGGTGGGGCTTCTGGACCAGCGGTATCACAGGAACTTGTTAGAAATGCACGTTATTGGGCCCCATCCCAGACCTCCTGAATCAGGAACTCTGCGTTTGGGCCCAGCATTTTGTGGATTCACAAGCCCTCCAAACCTGCACCGCCTGCAGGGGCTCCCGGGTGCAGGTTGCAGGGGCTCATTTAGCAGAGCAGCAAAGGCTGCATTCAAATCCCATATGGTCCTCCCTGCAGAGGCCTGGAGCTGGGCTGGGCAGATCCAGTGAACCTGAGACCTGCTTGCCGTCCAGACCTGCCCTGCCATGTGCAGTCGTTGTCATCATTCCTTTGGGGTTCCCACTGGGATTGTGTCCATGTGTCTGTCTCTACCCCTCCCCGTCCACATCACTGGCACTGACCTGCACTGAAATGCAGGCAAAAAAAAACAACAAAAGGAGCCTCTTTGTTCAGCTTGCTGATAATGAGATGGCCTGGAACCGAAGTTCCCAATCCTTCGCCACATTCAAGTCTGGAAGCTTACAAAGCAAGAGCCAGCCCCAGGCCAGAACTTCTGATTTACTCCTGGGTATTATTCCATCATGTTTTTACAAACCTCTCCACCTCCTTATGGGCTCCCAGGAAGCCCTCTGCTACCACAGACACACTGCCCGAGTCTGACTGCAGCTAGGATGGGGGACACTGGTGGCCAGGGGCGAAGGGCTGCTATGTAGGCTGGGTGGAGTGGACGCTTCCAGAAGCTCCCAGCCCAGCACACAGACGACCCTCCAGCTGCCTTCCTTCCCCCGCAGGGCAACACCGTGGAGTCGGAGCACTTGTCGGAGCTCACTGAGGAGGAGTACGAAGCCCACTACATCAGGCGGCAGGACCTCAAAGGCTTCCTGTGGCTGGACGCCAAGTACCTGAACCCCTTTTTCACACGGCGGCTGACCCAGGAGGTGGGACACAGGCCCGTGCCCTACGGCCAGGGGTCCCTTGCCTTCTTCCCTCAGGGCCTGCAGCAGCCAAGAGCGGGATGGGCACAGGGCAGGGCCATGTGCTGTGTGGGGGAGGGGCAGCCGTGCCGCCTCCTCCCGCAGGCTCCCTCCTGCCCAGGCCCACAGGCTGGCATCTGCTGTTTTTCCTTTGCTGCCAGATTTAGTGCTGGTTTAATAATAGACTTGTTAACACAGTTTGCTTTTCCTGAATGATAGACTCGGAACACTGATCAGCTACTGAATCTGAGCTGAGGAATCTCAGACATGCCAGGGCCTCAGGCAGTGGTGCAAAGGCTCAGGCTCTTGTGCGTCCCTCCAGGCACTGCTGGCTTCTGGGGGACAGTGAGTGAGGCACTCTCATGGGGACCAGCTTGGTCCCGCTTTGCTGAAGTCCTCCTGCCCCATGCAGGCCTTGGGGTGGGGGTGGGCTCTGCCGGCAACTCCGGCCCCCCGTGCTTCGGAGCCTGTGCCCTCCTTAGGCAGTCACCATGCTGTCAGTGTGCGAGCTCTTACTATGAGCCGGACGCTGCGCCAAATGGTTTCCATCACTGCTGCGGTTCAATTTCCCAACAACCCTTGCAGTAGATGCAGCTGGTGTCTCATTTGACAGCTGGGGAGGCTGAAGTAGCATCCTGCTTCCTCCCCGTTTCTGAGTGACACCTCCTGTTACCCCCACCCGCACAAAAAAGAGGCCCAGCCCAGTCAGTCATTTACCCCCTTAAAATTGCCTGTGGCCATGCCGCCTGCCTCCCATCCCCCCCAAGGTACAAAGCTGCTTCCGCCCTCCTCACCCTCACCCTGCCCCTGACCCACTGACAAGGGCGTGGTTGTGTCTTTGTCCCAGGACCTCCACCACGGACGCATCCAGATGAAAACGCTCACCAACAAGTGGTACGAGGAGGTGCGCCAGGGCCCCTCCGGCTCCGAGGATGATGAGCAGGAGCTGCTGTGACCCCGCAGGGCACGGCCATCGGCCTCCCCAGGGCTCCTAGGACAGACCCTGGGAAGGGCCCCCGGGGGCCTGTGCATTTGGCTGCTCTTCAGGGGAGAAGAAAGCAGCGCGAAGCCAAGGCAGTCTTCTGAGCCCGGAACTTCCAGGCCGTAGGAGCCAGCTGGCTTCTGAAACACGTTGCTCCCCACGCCTCCGTGGCCAGACCTCCGCAGATTGGAGGGACCACCTGTCCAGGTAAACGTTTCCTTTTGCTTTTGCAACCAAGGCAGCCACCCGTGCAGCCGAGGCGCCTGAGAGGAGAAAGCCTGCTGTGGATGCTGCCGTGACTGGGTGTCCTCGGGGGAGCGCTGGCGTGCAGTTTCTGCCATTCCCAGCCACTGCCTTCATCGCGACGCACCGAGAGGCCGGGCCCTTCCCTGCTGGAATGGGCGTCTGCCATTTTCCGTATCATCATCAAGGTGCCTCGGGCCTCAGCAGCAGCTATTCTGACCTGAGTGGCAGGCCCAGAAATCTTGAAAAGCTCCCTCTGTCCCTCTTCATGATGTTGCTTGCACACCCTACGAAAAACTGAGTGACTGTTCTCTTCTTTACCTCTGATTGGCACCTCGCAGGCTGTCTCCCTGGGTGGCAGGCAGCTACTGCCCTTCTCTGGGAATACTGTGAATGTTTACACTGGTACTGACACGCGGGCAAAGGCCCTTCTTCCAAACCCCAATGGAAGCTGCATCCCTGGGTCTCTTGGAGCAAGTGAGCCTATTCTGTGGGGTCAGAGCGCCCTCTGGAGGGAAAAGCTAGAGGTGCAGGGCTCACGCGGCCCAGCCACTGCTGTCTGAATTCGGTTTAAATTCATGCACTTTAACAAAGTGGGGAGATCCTAGCAGTCGCCTCCCTTATCTTGATTCCAGACTCTCTGTCCTTGTTTGTGCAGAGGCCCCTTTTCCTGGGTCCTCGGGGTCTGCCCACCACATACCTGCTGCCACCTTCACTGCTTATCAGCATTTCCTCTTTCCCAGTCCTCTACTGTTTTGGATCCCATTTGTCCCCCATGCCAGGGTCCCAGGTCACCCAAACACTAAGGCAGGGGGCTAGAGACTGCCCCCCTCCCCAAGACACACTCTCTCTCTTTCTCTCTCTCTCCCCCCATCTCCCTGCCCCTTCCCTGTGGGCCCAGCCCCTGGGCCATCTCAGGCTGAGGAGCTGCCAATCATGTCCAGATGTAAGGAGTTACTGACTCAACATCCACTCCCCACATTTAACAAGCCTCGGACTTGCTCGCCTTTGCACATCTACAGCTGTTGGCAGTTCCCACAGGTGGCTCAGGGTTCCAGCTGGAGCTGGGACCCTGCACTCCCTGGGTGGTTTCTTTCATCATGTGCATGTTCTTGGTTCTCTGGGGACCCACTGGGCCAGCAGGGACCCTGGGCTGGCAGCAAGCACGAGTCCATCTCGTCTGCCTAGGGCAGCGTGGCTCTGGGTGTCGGGAAGGACTGACCTCGGAACCCTCCAGGCCTCTGCTCAGCCCGCGCTTTCTTTTGTATGCATCAAAGTACATTTGTACTTGATAGAACTAGAATAGGATCATTTTTCTTTCTGTAATTTCCCACTCTGACCCCAAAATTTGAACCAAGCAGGATTCTTTCACCCCACCTGATATCCCACTGCATGCATAATTCGGGTGTCTGTCATTTCCTATTTCCTTTTTGTGGAAAAGTAAGAGGTCAAAGGGGGCGGGACCTTTGTCCACACAAAGGGGGCGGGGGCAGAGAACTGAGGCCAGATGGCTCTCTCATTCCTCAACTCACAAGTAATTTACTTTCTCTCCTAAACTTCAGGGTCTGATCCCAGAGGTGGAAGTTGCATTGCAAACTCAATAGCTTGCCAGAAAAAAAAATTGGGGGCTGTGAGTTCATAGAGTAAGCAATAAAAACAGGATCTTCTCGATTCAGACTGCCCCTTGTCACCAGGTCCCTCCTGGCCTCCCACTTTCGGCTGAGACTGAAAATGACACTGCAGTAGAGAAGCAGTGGAGGGCCTACTTACTATTATAGAAGTTCCCCAAGGCTTGGCTGTGGGGGCTGGGGACACCTTTCCTGGCAGGTACCAGCACCTGCTGGATCTCCCCTGAGCCTCTCCTGCCCCCTGCTGGCTGAGTGAGGGTTTAGCCTGGGAGAGCATCCCCTCAGAAGTCGGTCTGTCACCACTGGCACAGGCAAACGCCCATACAGATATATTTTTCTGGTGGATTTTTTCAAATGTATTTGCCTGAGAATCAAAAATTGCTGCTGTCTACCTTTACCATACCTAATAATTCTATTATTTCGGGCAATAAATGTCTAGATTTTTTTAAATCCAGCATAACTGTAACTGCTTACCTATTGATCTTTTAGGTCTAGGCCACAGGACAGGAGAGCTGTAGCAAGTAGAGAAGGTTCTTTAGAGGTGAAGTGTGCAGTCAGTGAGTGCCTCCTCTGGGAAGCTGCCCGCTTAGCCAGGGAACTCGGAAGACATGCCTGTCCTGGGGAGCCGGGCTGCAGCAAGCCCACACTCCAAGACTCCTGTAGCCCTACACAGTAGGCCCTACGATTTTGAACTTAGAATAAATCTCATGCTTCCTGCAGCCCTCTCATAGGATCCCTGGGAACAAACATCCCCTGAGGCTTGGGGTGGGAGGCCTTACAGGGCAAGAAGCTGGCTTTTCCTAGGTCCCCAGAGATCAGGTTTGGGCTGGCCTGGGCCTGGGCCAGGCAGAAGGTGGCTCAGTTCCCTAGTCGAGAACTCCACACTCAGCCCAGGGGCAGAACCGAACCCCTCCCACCCCCAGGCCAGCCACCTCTTCACAGTGGGAATGCGGACCCGGCCCTGGCGGTAATGAGGCCAAGGGCAGCCCAAGGACCCCACGTCAGCCCCGGGAGGCCCTGATTTGCCCGCTGATTCCTTTGTAGGCAGTGGAATGCAGAAACGCTGGTGAGTGGGCATCCTTCTCACGTCAACGGTGCCATCAGCGAGCAGCTCCATGAGGTCTCAGTTCCACGTTCCCACAGGGGCCCTCCCACTTGGCACAGTCCTCAGCGGGGTGGCCACAGTCAGGATCCCACTTCTGAGGGTGGGGCAGGGTAGTGGCCGGCTTCTTAGCCAAGTCACAGCAGTCAGAGGCGCAGGCATGGCTTGGGGTGTGTGTGGCCTTAGGAGCGATGATCTGCCATTGATTAGAACTTTAACTGCAAAGAGAGGGGCCGCCCCTGGCTCCTTCCCCCACTCCCTCCGGAACGCAGGCAGGCGTGCTGCTCCTGCTGGCTGGTGAGGAGGAAACCTGATCAGAAACGTTGCTGATACAGCAGCCAGAATCATTAAGAAGCGGTTCTACCAGGAGCCCACTCTCCAAAGCCCCAGGCCATATGTTTGACATGAAACCACCACAGTCAAGGCTTAAAGGGAATTAGCAGCCACACTCCCTTCCGTTTAGGCCCCTGCCATTTCTCACACAGATGGAGTTAGATGTTCAGGGACTTGTACTGCCATTGGCCATATGACAAAAGAGGGGAGACTTTCTACCTTACCCTAGTCCACCCGTTCTCCCAGGCTGCTCACAGGAGCTGCCTGATGTCAGGCTGAGAGAGCTGAGTGCAGCCCGGGGACCCTGTAGCCCTGTGACTGGATGGGGATATACGGGGCCCCTGTGGGCCCGTCAGCCCCGGGGAAGAGCCCAGGAATAGCCTGTTAGCTGGGTCCTGGTGCTCACTTCTCACAGCCCCAGCCCTGCTCTGAGGAGCTGCGAGGTTCGTGCCTTCACCAAAGGCTTTAGTGTTTTCTCCAAATACAGCTTTGCAAAGCTCGATTCGTTCTCAAGGTGAATCAGAATCTTGTATTCTTGTAAGCAATTTTGTCAAAACGAAGCGTTTTTTTTAAAGTACTGCTTCTTTATTTATGGACCATTGGGAAGGCCAGGCTTGTTCTGTCCTCCCCCAAGTAAGTTGTGACTGGCATTTGGTAGGGCTTGCTTCCTAAGAAATGATTTGCTCTTCTTAATGGGGCTTCAGATTGTGCAGGGGAAGATGGGTCAGAGATGGGGGGACCTCTGGGGGCTTTAGCATCAGCCAGGTCCTGGGGACAGAAGGGACCAAGAGCCCTCTGCACACACAGGCAGGTTTCAGATGATGCCCTGATGCAAATGGGGAAGAAAACAGATCTTTGCTTACTGCAAAGGAGCCATAAGAATGTAGTTGGTTTGTATTGTGGCAAAGTGAGCCATACACTCCTACCTGCTGGCGGGAAGGCCAGCTGGTTCAAGCTTTTTGGAAGCCAACATGGGGACACCTATCAAAAGCCTGGAAATGGCCCATGTTTTGACACTGCAAGTCTCAAAAGAACAAAACGAATGTGCACAAAAATTTGGCTCCAAAAATAGTTATCTTGACAGTATCTGTAATGAGGAAAAATGGAAAATAACTTTTTTGCCCACCTAGAGGGGATTGGTGAGAAAAATAGTAATACAATGTTTACCAGCAATTAACGATTTAAGGAAGCGGGGATGAGCGTATCAGGCTAGCATCTTGCCACCTTCAGAGAGAAACAAAATTGTATCCTCCTTAAATGTTTGAGATTTCAAAATGACAAAAAGATGAATCAAAGGAGTAGAAATCTTGTTTTTTAAATACAGACACCACTCCTCAAACACCCACTAATCTCTAATGTAGCAGGCCTGCAGGCTGCCCATCCACCCACCATTTCTGCCCTGTGCCCTGGTGTCTTTGCTAAGAGAATCCACTTTTGTGTGTGTGATGGGCGACCATACGCATCAAAGGGAAAGGGGGCCCGTTCCCAGTGCGAGACGGTCCTGGTCGGTCATTCCACTCCCTTTGCCTGAGAATGGCTGACAAATGGGCCTCTGACCCAATTCTGGCAGGAGACTGGAACAACATCTCAGGGAATGTCTAGAACAGTTTCCTCGCTCTCAGAGAGACACTGAAGGAAGGGAAGCACCCCCCTTCCCACTGTCTGGCCTCTGCCTCCCATTATGTGAGGATGTACTCCCTGGACCTGCTGAAGCCATTTTGAGACGAGGGAAGACCTCACCACATGCTAAGGACAGAACAGAAGGGCAGAAGGCCCGTGAGTTTTTAATGACACAGTTGGGCCGATGAATTCATCAGTCCTGGAACTGACCCCCCTCCAGACCTCATTATGTGACACAGTACATGTTCTTACTGTTTATGCCACTTCTGATTGGGCTTTATGTTACAACAAAAATAATCCTGATACAACTTTGTGAAGTGTGAGACAAGCAGATTCCAAACCAACACATGCAGCATTAGCCTGTAAAAATTAAAGGTGTGTTTACATATAAGAAAAAATCTGGAAGGACAGCTGCCAAATGTTAACTGTGGTTCTGAGTGGAAGGATTATGGGTAACTTAAAAAATCTTGTTTGTATATATTTTTTATTTCTTTCATAAAGAACGTGTTGTCTCTTTTCAAAATGTGATTACAAATGAAACCAGAACTAGAGAAAGCAACACATTAACTGGGGAGATTTGATGTGCTATTAAGAGCACTAGGGAAACAGGAAGTCTCATCCTCCTCAGGTGAGAATCCAAACTGAAGGGATGACTTTGAAGAGCATCTGGCAATGCCGAGTGAAGGGAAAGATGGCTGCCACCCTTTGACCCAGCAATTCCTCTCCTGGGCTCATGCCCTAGAGAGCAAGCCTGCCAGCCCCAGCCTGCCTCCTGTTGTTGGACTACCAGAGCGCTAAGAATGGTTTGTCACACTTTCAAACGGTTGAAAAAACTCAAAAGAAGACTCATATTTCATGACATGTGAAAATTATATGAAATTCAAATTTCAATGTCCATAAATAAAGTTTTGAATTTTTAAATTAAAAAAGTATGGAAATTTGTTTTCTCTCTTGTTATATAAGTACCTCCTTTTTTTCAATTCGCTATCTAGCCATTTACAGAAAAAGTTTACCCACCCCTGGCCTGCCCTAGAGAAATTCTTACCCACTCATGCACCAGGCAGGAGACACCTACAAGATTCTTAGTAATGGCAAGATGTTGGAAACAAGCTAAATAAATGATTGTCACTAGACTGGATAAACCGTGGCCCAGTAATGAGGTGGAATACTATACAGCAGTGAGAATGGATGGACGAACGAATGAAACTGGAATGAATCTATCAATGCGGCTAAATCTCAGCTGTTGAGGGACGTGGAAGAGCGAGCTGCCGAAGAGTCCAGTGTAGGAAGTACATATAAACCATGCAGAGCAGTGGGCAACAGTGGTGCTTAGGGATGCAGATAAGTGGAATGAGTTTGTGAAGAAAGGCTGGAAAGGCCAACACCAGGACCACGGGCCCCTCTGGGGTAGGGAAGGGAAGGTGAGGAGCTGCATGTGGACACTCCACCCACCCTGGCTTCCCCAGTATCGCTGATTCATTTCCTAAGGGAGCAGCGGGCAACCAGGAGTTCAT
>NW_017731404.1:1290857-1311768 GCF_001890085.2 Hipposideros armiger
CGCGCAGTTCTATGCAATTTTATCATACACCACCCCAGGGAAGTTTCTTTTTATAGAAGTATTCCAGTTGCCAAAGAAGGAACACTAAAATTGGAATATCTCCATTTTGCAACCTCCAACGAAATAATGGATCTGAGTACTCATAACAGCCTTAACAACTGTTAATATCTCAAAGGGAGAGAACATGACATCCTGTGCCTCCTGATGACGAAATACAGCTATGAAGTATTCTTACCCAAAAGATCAAACCCAAAACTGAGCACACCTCAAAAGTCAACTCCAAGTGACACACATTAATAGTGAAAGGCAAAAACCACATGATCCTCCTAACCGATTTAGAAAAAGCATTTGACAAAATGCAACACATTTTCATAACAAAAACACTCAACAAACTAGGAATAGAAGGAAATTAACACAATAAAGTCAACATGTGAAAATTTATGTGCCACAGCTCACATCATACTCAATGATGAAAGAGAGAGAGAGAGCTTTTCCTAAAATCAGGAACAAGGCAAGGATGCCCACTCTCGCCACTTCTATTCAACATAGGATTGGAAGTTCTAGCCAGAGCAGTTAGGCAAGAAAAAGAAAAAAAAGGCATCCAAATTCAAAAGAAAGAAAATATATCTGTTTCCAGATGGCATGATCTTATATGTAGAAAAGTCTCTAGATTCCACACACACAAAAAAAAAATGTTAAAACTAAAAAAGTGAATTCAGCCAAGTTGCAGGATATTAAATCAGCACACAAACATCAGTTGCTTTCTATATATGAACAATCTGAAAAAAAATAACAAAACCAATTCCATTTACAATAGCATCAAAAAGAATAAAATACTAAAGAATAAACTTAACCAAGGAGGTAAAAGACTTGTACACTGAAAACTACAAAACATTGCTGAAAGAAATTAAAGAAGACAAACAATGGTTTGGAAGACTTAATATTGTTAAAATGCCCATACTACCCAAAGCAATCTACTGACTCAATGCAATCCCTATCAAAATTCCACTGGCATTTATGCTGAATAGGGAAAAAAAAATCCTAAAATTTGTATAGGATCTCAAGGGACCCTGAATAGCCAAAACAATTTTGAAAAAAGAAAATGTTGGGGGCCTTGCACTTTCTGATTTCAAAACACATTACACACAAAACTACAGTAATCAAAACAGTGTGATATTGGCATAAAGACAAACATACAGACCAATGGAACACAACAGAGTCCAGAAATAAACCCTCGCGTATATGGTCAAATGAGCTTCAACTAGGGTGCCAATGGGGAAAGGACAATCTCAACAAATGGTGTTGCGACAAGATACCCAAATGCAAAAGAATGAAGTCAGACTCTTACTTTACACCAAATACAGAACTTAAAAGGGATTAAAGGCCTAAAACTATAAAACTCTAAAAGAAAACGGGAAAGTTTCATGACATCGGATTTGGCAATAATTTCTTGGATATGACACCAAACGCACATGTAACAAAAAGCAAAAATAGAGAAGTGGGACCACAACAAATTTAAAAACGTTTGCACATCAAAGGGAACCCCCTCTCTGCCACTCAGGGAGCCTCACCCGGATGCCCCAGTCCCTGCCCCCTGTGAGAGTCCTCCAGCCAGTTTCCTGTCCCTCCACCTGCCGCAGCCTCTGAAGGCTGCCCCAGAGTCCTCCAGGCGCAGGGACTTCTCAGAAAGCAGGCTCTCCCATGACGGACTTTCAGTTTCTCATTCTTGGCACAGGTCCAGACTCACCTAGCCCCACCCACTTGTGCCTTCTCAGGCACAGTGGAGATTCCAATTTCCATTTGCCTTTTCCCTTTACACCCATCTGTTGGGACTGCCCAGTGAGCCCGGCTAAAAGATCCACGTGGCCGGGGAAGCAGTTGCACTTTGGCCATGGCTGTGCTTGGGTCTTGGTGCTAGTGACCAGGGTGCTGGGCTTGGCCAGAGCAGGTCCTATCCCCACTGCCCAGCCCACCACAACCAGGAGGGGCTGCCATATGGGTAGGTTCCAATCTCTGTCACCACAGGAGCTAGAAGCCTTCAAGGTCAAGGACACCTTGGAAGAGTGGCTGCTGCTGGACAACTGGAGCTGCAGCTCTCACCTCTTCCCCAGATCCAGGGAGCTGAGGCAACTGCAAGTGTTGGGAGCACCCTGTGTGGCCTTAAGGCTGAGCTAGGCCATGGCAGACTTGCCCCCAGGGGTCATCCTGGACCAGCCTTCCCACTCACAGGCTGCTGCACCACATTCACTCCACGCTCCAGTGTGTCAGGGCTCAGCCTGCAGCAGGCCCCAACCCCTGGGGCCAGCTCTGCAACTGGCTGCGCCATCTCCAGCGGGACCCAAAGAAGGCGTCTCAAGGCTGCCTTCAAGGCCTCTGTCACTTTAAACCTCTCCCCACTCCCCGCTCATGGAACCTGAAATGTGCTGCCTGTGGAGACCTGCACACCTGAGAACATGGTCCCACCCCAGCCCGGCTGGGACCAGGACCTTAGTTACACACCGCCCTACCCCGGCCCTATTTCCTCTCACCCCTTATTTATATGAAGCTGCAGCCCTGACTCACACACACAAAAAAAAAATGTTTATTTTTCTACTTTTGTAAACAGTAAGGAATTGGAAAAAAAGAAGTGCCAACTACCAATTTTCAGGAGATGGAGAGAACAGAGAAATATGTTCAACAGCAGCAGGGCTGCAATAAGCAAAATGCAGACTTGGGCAAACTCTGAGGGGCAATCCAGTTTCTTCAACACAAACATTCAAGAAAAAAGAAAGATGGAGCCTCTATACTCTATAGGGACGGTCTACAGAGTTAACGGTGACTTCAAGAGCTAGTCACCAATTGCCATGTGGAAAACCTTATTTGGGCCCTGATGCAAACTTTTTAAAATAATTTATAAGACAACTGGACATGGGGACAGACTGGATATTGGTCTCTATAAAGGAACTGTTATAAAAATTTAGATATGATAATGGTACTGCATTTTAAAAGTCCTTATCTTTTAGATACATGTGCTGAAATGGTCACAGGTGGAAGAGATGTCTAGAATTTTGCTTCAAAGGAATTTAGGAGTAGGGAAGTGGATGGACAGGCAGGAGGAAACCAGGCTGCCACAGGTTGGTAACTGCCAAACCACTGGAGCTGGGTTCCATGTCCAGGAAGGTTCATTATACAGTAATACCTTGGTTTGCACATAATTAGTTCCGGAAACCAAGTACTCATATTGCAAGACATCGCTCATTTACCATGTTAATGTATTAGAGGGCTGGCCAAGTGGCTCAGTTGGTTAAGAGCACACTCAGAGTGTGAGAGCGCTGAGCAACAGGGTCGCCGGTTCGATTCCCACATAAGCCCGAGCTGAGCTGCCGCTGAGCTGCTAACAGGTGGCAGGATGGCTCAGCTAAACAAAAATATAAACAAAAAAATAAATAAAATAAAAAATAAATAAAAAGTATTAGAAATGTCTGCTTGCCTTGCAGAACACTCGCAAACCACGTTACTCGCAATCCAAGGTTTAATGTATTTCTTTTGTAAATACAAAGGCTTTAAAAATGAGCAAATGGGGAAAAAAGTGGTTTAAGGAAGATAACAGCATCAGGGACCCAGACCCTTCCAGCCACTGCCCCACCCTGTTCTTCACTTGGCGTCCACCTGAGTCTCATAGAGCTGCTCCATGCCTGCCAGCACAGCCGCTCCAGCCGAGGAGGATCAGGGTGGGAAGGACACATCTTAGAAGCCACACAAAGCACTTTTCCATCCCAGGGACCACACACAGTCATATGACCATGACTGGCTGTAGGAGAGGCTGGGAAACGCAGTTTTTATTCAGGCTGTCTAAAAATCAGGGCTTCCATTACCAAGGGAGAAGAGGTGAGTGGAGATCGGGGTTCAATCCAGCGTCTACCACAGCTCTCATCCCTCTGAGATTGGCACAGGCATGTGGGTGCCACAGATCGGCACTCGGAGCTGGCAGCAGAGCTAATGTACAGCTGGTAGGCCTGATGATGTTTAAATATGCTTGTCATTTACATAGACAAATTAGGCAATCTGCTCAAAGTCTCCGCTCTACTTTGGATGCAGAAGTGAGTGTCTGACTTCCTTTACTCTCCCAGGCTGGGTGTTCTCTAGGAAGCTGCTGTTCCCAGCAGCCAAGATGGCAGGTGCCATTTCCTATGCTGTCGCTAAAACCAAACCCAGCATCTGGTCCTTGGTCTGGCCCGAGGCCTGGATATTTGTTCAGCCAGTGCAGGAAATGGAGAAGCCTGTTTTCAGTTTCTTCCCCAGCAGCTAAGTCGCCTCGTGGGGGCCAGCCCAGCAGAAAGGTCGGCACTGTGGGCAGAGGCCCTGCTGGTACTTAAGGCAAGGATGTTACAAACCACAGCCGCTCTTACAGGACCCTTACAATTTTTGCCATATGTTCTGAGTCAACCTTCATTTCAAAAAACACTTTAAACTGCTTTTTAAAGGAATCTATCGTTGCTATCGACAGAAAGGCAGTATGGCCTGCCCTAAAAGAAGGTAACTGAAAGCCTAGCTAAGAGTCTGCCAAAGCCTCTGAGCCCGACACCCACTTTCTCTGTGTTCAAGACAAGCGAGCCTTACACTGACTTCTTTGGAGCATGTAAATGGATTGAAAGAATTAAAAATGGAATTAATTATTTTTTTTTTAGTAACATCCTTCAATGTTATTTAATGCCTGTCAGTCACCACCAACAGTCATTTCTCCGGGAGTGTGCAGTCCCACTGCTGGGAAACATGCTGAACTCGGTACACATGCTTCCCGCCTCGGTTCAGTGGAGGTCATGACAGTACCACCTTCTAGGAGTACTGAGGCTGTTATAGGCGATCATGCATGTAAAGTCTCAGCATATAAAGTGCGTGGCTCACAGTGTAAGCACTCCAATGCTGTCTATTGTCAGTTTCACAGAGAAAATGTCATTAAGGAACTAAACATAACTTGAGGAAAAAAAAAAAATGAGCAAATCAAACTTCAAAGCAGGAAGGCGGACATAAAACCCCAAACACTTTTATTTAATAATGGAAGACACTTTATTATTTTTTAAATCATCTCTTTACATTTCAACTCTTGGTAGAAATCAAATGCAAAACATCTGCATTTTTAAATTAGCATATATTTTTCTCAGTCACAGCAACCTCATACAGTACGATACACACCAAAGAGGAGCATGGTCAGAGCGCTTCCTATTCCAGTCCATGACACAGTATTTCCATGATGATACGTACACTGGACTCTCTCTGCTAAGACGAGTCAGTCGTTCCTGCTTTTGTCTACTACGGATAAGTTACGTGGCATCACAGTTGGTTAAAGAGTTACTATAGTGCTGGAGCGATCTGGAAATGGAAAGCTAGAAAACTAGAGCTCTCAGGAGTGGGACAGGCATTGACACTTCTGAAATGTGAAAAGGAAGAACATCAAAGATGAATGCCCAGAATGGGGTGGTCTCAGTAATAAAGTCAGTTGAAATTCAGCTTTATATACACATTGGATATCTATAGATGATCTACTCGATATATAAAAAAAGAGCCATAGAAGATTTGAAAAACCTTAAAATCACTCAACTGAGTTGGAAGGACATCAACAAACTCACAGTGGCCTCAGGATTCAGCCAGATTTCAATTTGCTCAAGAGTTGAATACCCCCTTCCACCGACCGGAAAACCCACTGCATGTAAATTCTGGTAACATTCTGTACATCACAAACACTTATGGCTAAAATATATTATTAGTTCACAAGGAAGCGGTTTTATTTTCAAACTCTTGCCCCACTCCTGCTCTGCACCCCAAAAGGAAAATCCGGGGCTCAGTCACTCACAGGAGGAGTCTAGGGGGCGTTCGGGTTTGGAAGTGCTTAGGCTCAGCTGAGAATCTCAGGAGACATCTGTCTGATGGGCGCACGCCAACTCCTGCCCACCTTTAGTGCAAAAAGATCGCAAATGGTGCAGAATCCCGGAAACAGGCGAAGAGAAGAGGACTGAGATGGGAATCCCAAATGAGTTTCCTTCTGAAACGAGACTCAAGAAGTCTGGAGTGCAAGCTTCACACTCAGCAAGTGGCAAAGACCAGGCTGTCGATCCACAGGTGAGGTTCCTGACTCGTCGCGAGGTTATCACAGTCTGCAGGTGCACAGGCCTCTCAGGCCACACTCACCCCCAAAGTGCACACTGGAGGTAGGTGTATAGAGATTTATTGTAGGGAAGACAGTGGCTCATCACCAGCTCAGAGACATCGTCTCTGTTCCTCCTCTGCCCCCACTCTACCTGCGGGCTGGGGCGAGTGGGGGACACAGCAGGGAAGGGCATGAGACCCTCCCCTGGAAGACTCAAGAACTTAGGGCATTTTTATAAATAGCTACATAATGTTTTTAACCACTTTGAACACACAGCAAGTTGAATATTTATTTAAAAATAAATCTCAAAAATATCTATTTACAGTACAATAGGAGGGGCGTGTGCAAACGACAGAAAGGGGGAAGGCAGACCTGCTGTGGAAGGTCCGCACTTCAATGCGCTGGGGCCAAGTTCACAAACATGGGCTGAGCTGAGCTGTGGTGGCAACAGGATGACATTCAGCTAATACTGGACTCGGTTCACTTTGAAACCTAGAGAGAGGGGAAGGCAGGGGCAGCGAAGGGATGAGCCATTGGAAGAGGCCCAGTGTGGCAGGAGGGCTCATTTCACAAGCCAACAGGCCTCAAGCTCACCGCTCCAGGTGGGCATTGGAGGTGACCTGGAAGGCCCTTCCCAGTCCAAGTTGGCTTGGCGGTGGGAGGGGTAGGTGCGGCAAGAGTCCCCGAGATAGAAATCCTCTTTAAGAAAAACAAAAACAAACGGAATAGGGAGTGATTAGCGAAAATGAATCCGAACGGAAGTGCCACCCTCTCCCTTCTCAGGTGACAAAGCAGCCATCAGTTGAAATAACTGAGTCACTAAGTGAGCTCCCACATGGTGCAGCTGACCCACGATCCCCGGCAGCTACATGGTCAAGTGCACATCTCTGCTTCCCAGATCTATGCATTAACACTTCTTCTCCAGAAACCAGAAAGGTCAGTGGTGTAGCCCTTGCAGCAGGGAAGTACACAGTCCAGTCTATCTATACACGAAATGGGAAAACTGGGTGGACTTGTAGTTCAGCTGGTTGTTGGGCATGAACTTGTGCAGCTCGCTCTTTTTGCAGCAGGGGTCGTAATGATAGGCGATGAGGCAGGCATCGCAGGAAACTTTTGAACACTGGGTGCACGTGTTGGTGGCACCTGGGCGATTACAGAAGCCACAGCGGGAGGTGGCTGCGGCAGAGGGCTTGGATTTTGCATGGAGGTGCGCCAGCCGGTCGAGGCCCTGGGTCTGGCCTGCATACTTCTCCCTCATAGAGGACCCTTGGGCAAGGCTGTCATGGGCAGGGGCCTTGCTGGAGAAGGCGCTGGGCTTGGAGGCCGGGGGACAGGCAAGCAGACTGTCACAGCGCTGGCAGATGGAGGAACTGCAGGACAGGCCGCAGTTTTGGCACTTGGATAGGGCGGACTCTTTGGTGGGGGGTGAGCGCTTATGGTAGAGGGGGTGGGAATCATTTCTGACCAGCCATACATCTGGCCGCAGGGCGTCCTGCCTCCGGTATGTGGCCCTGGGTTCCGAGTCTGTGTACAGATCCACGTCATCCTGAGCGGAGACGTACGTGCTGCGCAGCAGGCCAAGGCCATTGCTGGGGGAGGAGGATGGAAGGTCATCCGGGCTGCCATGGGGGGAGCTAGACATGGTCAGGAGTGAAGGGGACGGGCGGATGATCTCATCCTTGAGGTCATCCCCCAGGTCTGCTGCCACGGGCTCCTTCCTCAGGCTCAACGAGGTCTTCAGGGGCGGCTTCCGGCTCTCCCAGTAGCTGTCGTAGGCGTCCACAGACCTTGAGGGCTTGGTCACGCGGGGCTTGTAGTAGTCCTTGGCTGCCCGCTCGCTGGCCGACTTCTGGAGAGCCACACGGGCCATCGAGGCCGTCAGATGCTCCCGGCCCTCAGCCCGCCGCCGCAGGGCGTCCGAGCAGCCGCGCGCGTCCTCTGTGCTGCTCTTGCGCTCCTTCACCACGTCCAGCTCAGAGTAGCCCTTGTCCTTGACTTGCGAGTGGATTTCCAGCATCTGCTCACACTCCACCTTGGCCAGAAATAGTTCAAAGGAGACCATCTTCACCTGGAGGGTTTCTACAAACTCCTTGAGCTTGTACGCAGTCCCCAACTCGGGCACGTAGCCCATGTAATTCAGGATGGTTCGGATGTCCTCTTCCAGTAACGTGGACTTGACGTAATAAACGAAGGGGCCCGTGTAGGTCTAGGAGAAGGAAGCGGGGTCAGAAAAAGAGGCGGGACTTCCTCTCTGAGACACACGAGGGAGACTGCCTCAAAGCCCAGTACTTCCAAGTCTGAGCTGGAGCACGGGGCAGAAATGGAAGGGAATGACCTCAGTAGCTTCTCACTACAGAAGGCAATAGCTCAGCGACTGGTGTGAGGGAAATGACACATCACTCCTTTCCTAAGCACAGGGAACAAAGCCATTAGCTTTCTACGTGGGGCGCAGCAGCTCTGCTCCTTATGAGGAGGAGGAGGGCAAACTCGGTGAAGAAGGGATTGGATCAGAGGCTGGTGCCTAACGAACGCTGAGAATGTTCCTTTCTGGCATTTCTACAAAGGTCTGAAGAAATCTGTCAGACGTAAGTGCCTGGCTTGGTGAGAACCCTCCTGAGCCATCGCTGCCTTCAGAATGGTTCAGAATTCTCTCTCAAATCCATCCTCCTCACCCCCTCTCTGTTATGCCTAGACATCTGCGGCAGCCTCCCAGCTGCCCGCCCCGCCCCACTCCTGTCCCTCTAGTTTACTGCCCAAACCAGCCAGAAAAATTCTCTCCAAACAAGAACCGATCCCAGCACTGCCTCATTTCCCAGCCCATTTAGGACAAATCCATGTCCTCTGCCCCTGGCTTCAAGGCCCTGCACAACCGGGGTGCCGCCTGCCTCTCCACCCTCCCAGCTGCAGATGTGAGCTGCCAGGGGCAGGGACCCAGTTAAGAGATGACACTGGACAGGCAGGCAAGGTGGGGAGTCACAGGGTAACTGTGGTTATTATTTCAAAGGCAGTGGGGAACCTGGCCGGGTCTGCGGGCAGTGGGGGGATGAGATCAGACTGGCACAAGCCCTCTCAAGAGGGACTCGAAGGGGCAAGAAAGCAGAGGGAGACCAACGTGGAGGGCCCTTGCTCAGGCCTTACCTTGATGCTTCTGAATTCCTTCTTCCATGGGTAGAGGAAGAGGTTGACGCCCACCGTTTCCAGCACGCTGAAGGCACAGTGCAAAGCCCGCAGGCTGGAGGCGCTCAGTGTGCGCAGGGAGCTCTCCACCACCTCATAGAACTGGATCAGCCGGAATCGATAGAAGGGATCCACCTTGTGCAGGCTGAGCAAGGTGGAGGCTGCCACCCGCAGGTACTCATCACTGCCAGGCCACTGCTTGCTGGGGGTGGTGTCCACTCTGCCCTCATGGAACTGCACATACTTCCGAAATAAGTCATCCTTGTATTTTGTATCCATTGAACTGGGCTTCCCCATCCGACCCAGGGACGGGGGCTACCTTATCTCCTCCATGGCTTCCGGGTGAGAAGCAGGGACATCGCTAAAAGCACTGACATACTGCCCGCCTGGACCAGCAGCGTGCTCTGGAAGGGGGAGAACAAGAAGCACATCATTCCTCGAAACAGTCCGCATGCCTGCTGTGGCTGCTGAGGCCAAACAGAACACAGAACTGGCCTGAGGACACGGGCACCACCAGCCCTGGGCCCCGCTGTGCCCATTCATTCAACACATTTACTGAACATGGACTATGTGCAAGGTTATCATGGACACCAGACAGATAAGGTTCTTGACTTTGTTGAGCTCACAAGTGAAAAATATGATTTGGGGCACCTAACCTGGTTTTATGGGGAGAAGGAAGCATTTTGAAAAGCCCCCCTGAGGCAGCGACGGTTAGACCTGAAGGATGAGGAGTGTGCCAGGCAAAGAGGTGGGGAAGGGTGTAACAGGAGAGGCCTCGGCAGGGACAAGGCCCCGAGTGCTCACTACGTGCCAGGTACTTACCGTACTAATGCATTCCCTCATTTCAAACAACCCTAGAAGATAGGGACTGCTGTTATCCCCATCCACAGATGTAAAAACTGAGACACAGAGACGTTAAGAAACTTGCCAACAGTTACAGAACCATTAAGAAGCTGCGATCAGAGCCCTGGCAGTCTGGCTCCAAAGTCCATGCCCTTACCCACCACACCCTGCTGCCCTAAGGCCGGAAGGAGCTTGGCCACGAACAGAAAGCAGCCTACGGGGTGGCTGAAGCGATGAGACGAGCGACACGAGGTGAAGCTGCAGGCACAGGCAGCAAGCCGCTCCCAAGGCCTCAAAGAGCATGCTAACAATTTTACATTTCTTCCCAGAGCATGTGAAGCACCTGCCTGAAGAGTTCAAAGCAAGGGGAAGAGGGACATGATCATATTTGTGATTTTAAAGAGACCACGCTGGCTGCTGGCCCCTGGAGAGCGCTTTCATCCACCTCTGATGGCCTGCATTCCCCTTTACCTTAAGGGTAGTGTACAGTTCCGTTGGGAGAAGACAGGAGGTTCTGAGCTAGGACACACAGGATCTATATACTCCTGCTGTCTGCTTGGCCACCCGTTAGTAGGACATGTACAGATCCAGTGATAGCCTGATGCCACAATACGGGGAGCGGGAGCACATGGGAGTCACTGAGGGGTGTTACCAGGAGGGCAGGCAACAAAGCACTGGGGTGACAAACAGATTCCAAAGCCAGACTGCCTGCATCGCTATGTTATTTGGGAAAATTACTCAACCTCTCTGGGCTTCAGTTTTCCCATCTGAAAACAGGGTTAATAATAGTACCTAGAGTCCAGAGCTGGTGGAAGACTGTGCTATCAGTACACAGAGCTCTTCACAGAGTCCTGGCTCGAAGGAAGCCCTTGGTAGACAAGCAGCCATTCCTGGTGTCTGAAGGTGCTAGACTGCCCCAAGATGCCAAGCACTCTCAAGAAGGTAAGATCACAGAGGGACAAACATCTCCAAGCACATTTCCACACTCGCCTGTCCTGCGTCTCCTGACCACAGCTCCATGGGTGCGGGGACCATGACCCCACTACTCAGTAAAGTAACCAAAGCACGGGGCAGGGGATGTGCTTTCCTAAGTGCCTGCTACCTGAGTGAAGGAGGCTTCTTCTGGCAGTGGGAGATGGCACGGGACCAACAAAGAAGCTGCAGTGGGATGGGACGGACCTATAGAGTCCCTTAGCAGATCTGAGTTCAGCTCAGGAAGTCCTAAAGGCCTGCAAGCCTGGCCACTATCGTGAGGTCAACAAAATCATCCACATCTGATTGAGCCACAAAGGCTCACATGGTCAGACCACTGCTCACCTCACAGGAGTCTTTCCCTTCCCTCTAAGTTCCACCCACATGGACCTTTCTGTCTGTTCCTCAGACACGCCAAGCTCGTTTCTATCTCAGGACCTTTGCACATCTTGTTCCTTTTGCAGGTTCTTCCTCTAATTATTCCCACAGCTGGCTCACTCTCCTTCAGGCCTCAGCTCAAATGTCATCCCTCAGAGGCCCTCCCTCACAGCCCCAGCCCAATAACTCCCACCTTCCCAGTCCCTCCTGATCCAGTTTTCCTGGGATAATCACCACCCAAAATTATCAGCTTTACTTATTAATTTACTGGCTTCCTCTCTTTGTCCCCCCACGTTACCCAGTGAGCGCCACAAAGGCAAGGACTGTATCTGTTTTGTACACCATGATGCCTAACACAGAGCCTGGCCCTTAGTAGGCATTTGATACAACAGATGAAATGAATGATGAAAAGGATGTAAGCTTCATGGTGCCACCCCTTAAGTTTCCCATTAGCTCTCCCAAGAATCCTGGGAGATCAGCTCGAGAGAGAGAAGGAACAGAGGCCCCGTGACATGACATGCTCTGTGCAGCTCAGGGTTAGTAAAAGGTGGACCCAGGAGTCCAAGCCTGGCCTTCTGACTCCCGCACCCCTCGAGTCCTGAGTTCAACAAAGATGTATGCACCATCTATCTTGTGCCAGGCCCTGGGCTGGGTGCAGTGGGGGGTATGGGGTTAGGGGAACAGCAGTTGAGAAGACATAGCCCTTCCCTCAATTCTAGCTGAAAAAGCTTACTGTCTAGTATCAAAGTATGTATGTTCTCTTAAAAGATAAAACTATATTGCAACCTGAGAGAAGACATCATTGTCCTTGCTAATAAAAACCCATATGCATTTACCACTTTTCATTTATCTAAGCAAGGCTTCCATCCTGCCTCTGGCCCCCAAGGACTATTTTTTGGTACACCCGAGAACAATTTAAACAGAAGGACATGAAGCCTCCTAAACACTGCTGTGAGTTTTCTCCAAGGAAGTCAGCCTCGAGCCCATGAAGGCTGATATTTTTTTGTTTTTGTTTTTTTTACAAAGTCAGCCACCCTCAAGCTCAGCGGCTGCTGCTCTGTAATCACACCACAATCCACACCCTTGTTTGTTGCTGGCAAACAATAAACAAGGGGAAAAAAATCCAAATAGCCCAGCTGGTATTCAAAATCCTAAAGTCAAGGATGGGAAACCCATCTAAGGAGAATCTTGAATCAACCTAGATAGGTGAGGAAAAAGGTGAAAGAAATTAATTTTAAAAGATAACTAAGGAAAGGAATGAGAGAAGGGAACTAACAATTACTGAGGTCCTATGTGCTAGGCACTGGGCTTTCCGCTTCAACTCCATCATCCCACTTAATCCTCACGACATTACGAGAAAACCAAGGCTCAGGCGTTAACCTGCCCAACAGAGCTTCACAGGGTGAGAACTGCAGTCTAAACTTGGGTTGGCAGGCCCTGAGGTCTGTGCTTTCCCCATTTATCTCGCTCATGTATTGTTACAATCAACACCATTCACCGAGGGATTAGGACATTAATACAGGGCCATCTGATGAGGCTCGATGAAAATCAATGAAATCCACACAACAGCCTCAAGGTTAAAGAGGAAACTGAGGCTCCGAGAGGCCAGTCACAAGGCTAGGAAAAAGTGGATCTGAGATCTGAACCTTGGTCTGAGGCCAAAACCTTGACTCAAGGGTCTGGGCTGCGCTGCTTTTAAGCAAAGCTGCCCTGCTGTATCTGCTGGACAGCTCTAATTGAAAGGGCTCGGCTAAGCTAGGATGCCCTGTGGCCCTGTGAGCGGAGCTGAGTTCCAAAAATTCCTGTAGTAGCAAAATTCACATCTTCCCACACAGAATGGGGCTGGAAGAGCCACAAAGCTCTATGATGTAAGCTAGAGGGCTAAGGGAAGACGCTGGTCAGAGGCCGGCCAGTGGTGAAGGAGCTGACATCATCCATCCTGAATACATTTTCTGAGAATACAGGCTGCATTATAGCTGGTCATAGCTGGTGTCTTTTCAGAGCACAGAACCAGCAATTTATTCCCAGTACTCTGCAAGAACCCAAACACGCTCACTGCAAAAACAACGTGCTTACAGGAGACCAGACAGCGCAGTGACAGAGCTGTTAATTTCTCCAAGCAACCCAAGGACTGGAAAGCCAAGATGTGCCAGTCTGGCGGAATAAAAAAAGAAAAAAGAAAAAAAATGGCACTGTGAACACCCCTAACAGAGTCAGGCAGGTGCCCTGAGCCAACAGGCCTGGTCAGCACTACCTGCACCCACAATCTGGGCCCCCTTTCAAAAGCAAATCAATGAAGAGATAGATATTGCAGTCAGGGAAGGGGGTGGCTTTTTAATTATTTTTTAAACATCTCAGAGGAAAGCTGTATCTGTTTAAAACCCCACTGAATGGAACTGAAATGACTCTGGGGAGCAAAGCATTAGCTTGGCTTTACCTCAGCTGGCCCATTCAAGCAGAAATGTTCCCCAAGCAGCATTTGAAGGCGCCCCCTCCCTGCACAGGCAGGAGCTATTTTGGGCCCAGCACTGCCCCAGTCCACAGGTTTACAGATCCCTGGTCTAGCTTCAGCGGGCTCAGAGTTCCTTCAGCCTCCAAACAGCAGCGGGGGGCGGGGAGCAGTTCATCCCCCACCGCACCTCCGCACCCCACTCCTTTGCACTCATTCCAAGCCCGAAGCTCCGGAGAGACATCCAAGGCACCTTCCACTGGCTGTGAAACACCAGAGGGTCCACACACCCCAACCAGATTCCAGAGAAATTCAGAGATAGGCCTTCCAAACCTCTGAAAATAACCTCGGCAGTGCTGAAATGGGGCTTCCCGAGTGGCAGCTGCCTCTCCGAGGGGCTCTGAAGGAAGCAGTTTCCCCTCCCTGCAGGGGACAGAAGCTAGCGGCTGCCATTCCCAGCCTGGTAAATTCCTACAGCCTCCGAGGGCCACGTCAGTTGTGAAAAACACCCTAAACCCAAACTCGGGCACTCCCCACGGGTCTGTGAATGAACAGCAGCTATCATTTATTGGACGCCTGCTGTATGCCAGAGCTTGTGCTTCACACGCATTCTCTCTCTCCATCCCCACTACGGTCCTATCAAGCAGGTTTACTCCATTTAACTAATGAGTTAGGCAACGGAGGCTCAGAAGACGAAATAACTTGTCCAAGGTCACACAGTGAGTACAAACCCAGGTCTGCCGCCAAAAACTGGGCTGGGGACCACTGCGTGGTAACTGCCTCTCAATGGAATCGGGGTGTCCTCCTGCTTGGTTAGTCGCCGAAGAGGGGGTGTTCCTCCTGAGCTGCCCTGAACCACATAACAGCTCGTCCTAGGTGTCTGTGAAGCAGCCCTTGGGGGAGCAGGGATCCAGAGAACAAGCAGGGACCACCAGGGCGCCGAAAAGACAAGCCCGCCAGTCGCCCCGGCCGGCCAAAGGGGACCCCGCTCCCCGGCCGCCGAGCCCCGTCGAGTCGGGCGCCCCCTCCACCCGGGGAAGCCCCAGAGGCCGTTCCGCCAGTGGCCGCCCACACTCACCTCAGCACTGCCGTGGAGGACGCCCCGGCCGAGGGAAGCAAAAAGGAGCCGAGGCAGCCGCCGGAGCTGAGCCCGGCTGGGCTCCCCTGCTCCAGCCCGCTGGAGGGGACCGAGACCAGTACTCTCGAACCAGCGGCGACCCGGAAACACTCGCACAGGAAGTGACGTCCTTCGGAGGCGGGCCCAAAAGGAGGCCGAGCCGCGGCTGCGCGCTGGGCTGGGGAAAGACCGAGGCCAAAGGGCAGCGAAGGGAAAAGCGGCAGACAGAAGGAACACAGAAACTGCAGAATCCCACTTGGAGCACTAACGGGACGCTGACCGGGCTGGGGCTAGGGCCCGGAAATAAACGGGCCGGAAATGACGCAAGCAATCAGCCCCGAATGGCAGCTAGCCGGGTTGTCATGGGAACCGGTCAGGAGTCGGACGGTGGAGTCTCGAGCTGCGAGCACAGACGGAGACTTCGGGTCTCTGACTCCCGGACTTGACCCTCGTGGGGATGATCCCCGAGCTGTGCTCCCGACTGCGCCTGGGCAGGAGTTAACAACTGAATCCCTCACTACCTTTTTTTAGGCGGAAATATCTAGGCTTAAAGAGAGTAAGAGATGCCCAGTATTACAAGACGGAATTCAGCCTTGGGAGTACTGTTAATGTTACAGTTACAGGCTGTTGTTAAGAGTGGGGTCCCAGCTTTGCCTTTGCCACTTACTAGCTGCGTGACCTTGGGCAAGTTACTTAACCTCTCTGAGCCTCAGTTTTTTTTCACCTGTAAAATGGAATAATAATAGTACCGACTCCTGGGATTCGTATGAAAATTAAGTGAGTTTATATAGGGAAACCGATTATTACAATAGTTGGCATATAGTAAAGATCTAAATACATTTTGCTTTTTCAATCTGGTTAAGTCCAAGGAAATGACTTCTCTCTGCCCTCAACTTCCTTAAACGGAAGTCGGTGTTGGGGAAATCCAAGCCAAAATATTGCCTCCTCGCTTTGTGACTTTTCACCAGACACCTGCAGTACCTGCATGGTGTGTCTACATTGGCATCGATACTGGTGGCTGGTCACTTCGCTTGGCTTTGTCTATACTCCCACCTATCGCGTTGCCCGTGAGCTCGCCCAGGACTCGGTTTTTGTGGTTCATCACTTACTGAATCCTTAATGCTTGCAAAGTCGACTGCTGAACACATCTGCTATTGAACCATTCATTCTGTCTCTCTAACCTACCCCAGACATTTATTGAAGACTCAGAACCCACTCCGTGCCAAGTTCTCTTCCTCCAACACGCTCTTGGCTTCCTGGACTTAACCATACTTTTCTACCCTTCTGGCCTCTGTGTCTCTATATGCTGTACCTTCCGTGTGAACATCCTCCCCCTCACCTTGTCCCTTCCTTGCATTCTTGGTTTCCAGCCCCAGCTCTATCCTCACAGCCTTTCAGAAGCGTTCTCTGATTTCTCCAGGCAAAGACCTGCCTTTCTCTGGTTCCCCACAACACTGTCTTTCATAGTTTTATCTAAGCTCTTATCACTGTGGATTGTATACATATTTTTACACACATACACACACACACACACACACACAACCTGGAGCTCCTTATACATTTGTGTTTTTCCCGAGCTTTGAACATGTCTGATCATGAGGTGCCTCATAGGTGTTCCTTGATTGCAGGATTCTCTCTCTCAGCCTTGGTGTCCCCAGCTAAAGCTGGTGGGTCTTGTCTCAGGAGTCAATGACATAATACAGAGGGAAGTATTTGAGTAACCAGCAAACTGCTATTCAAACAGCAGCAATTACTATATTTATCTGTTGCTGTGTGAGCACCCCTTAAGGTCTTTGTGCACATCAGCCTTTATCAGCTCATATTTAAGCTTCTCTCTTAGCCACCTATAAGGTGATCATGTTTACAGGAATTCCAGCTAAGAAACTGTCCCACCCGAACTCTTTGCCTTTGCAATAATTCAAAACTGTCCTTTGGAAACTGTTGCAAGACTGCATGAGACTGCTAGTAAGTCCCTCCAGCTCTGGTTCTGTGACAGACAAAAGAGAAACAGATTTTTTTTTTTAAAAAAAAGGCTTTACCAGTAGATAACCCTGGTCATTGAGACTTGGTGACATTTTATATCAGGAAAGACCCAAAGTCTCCGAAGAGAGCCATGTTTTTCATCTTTTAGACAGGGTCGAAGGCCCGAGATTTCTCTGCTTCATGATGTGGAATCACAGGAACATCCTTTTCAGATTTATTACATAATGATTAACAGATTATATAACAGTCATGTGCCAATGATTAGCTACCTCTACTTCCTAAGAGCTAACGACACAAACCATCTACCTACTTCTTTCTATTTTTTAGGGTTGGTTTTTTTTCAAACCACAAAAGTAACGCGTGAATTCTAACAATACAGACGTGTGTAGAACAAAAAAAAGAAAGAAAGAAAAGCAATCCTATGACTCAGCAATTTGATTTTTTAGAATCTACCAGAGAAACAAGCCTAAGTGCACAGGAGACCTATTACATCATTGTTTGTAATTCAAAACAAAATCCAGAAACATTTTAAACGTCCATCAATAGGGGAATGGTGTATCCATACTTAAGACTACTGTGTATCACTTTAAAGGATCAAGTAAACCTACTTAACTCTGCAAGACATATGGTGAAATAAAAATAAATAAAAATAAATAAAGACATACCCTGAAGTGGAAAACAAAACATCAGCAAATACTATATATTTTCTAAGGGTGTGTATATATGTATAAAGTCAACTGGGGACAATAATGCACATATAGGTCATTTGTTTTTTAAATAATTTCACAAATACACATCATATGACTTTTATTAATTTCTTTCTCTCTCCCAGAAGTCAGTAAGCTCCATAAGGATGTAGCTATATCTATTTTGCTCACAATTATGTCACTACTGTCTGCCATATATACACTACCCCACACAGTATTTCAACAGTATTTGTTTCTGATGGAAAATTTCATTGAAATGCTAAGTTGGATGTTAAAGGGCATAACTCTGAGCAAGACAGGCAGCTGCTGCCCTCAAGGAGTGTACAGTCTCCTTATCAAAAAGAGAATATTAATAAAATGGAAGTAGGGTGAACTAAAATCCCTTAATTCAGAATAGAAGGTGGTCAATGTTATGAGAGGGGTATAGAGCTTAGAAAATGGAGCAGTGACTCTGGCAGGGCAAATTGGGGACAGCCTCAAGTAGGAGGGGGCAGTTGAGCTGGGCTTTGAGTGAGTTGGACATGTGAGGGCCCCAGCTTTCCTTCTAGTTAGAGGAAAGAAAGCAATCAAAAGCAAGGACTGCCTCGAAGCATAGGAGGTGGGTGTTACTAGGTACTAGAGTACTATAGTCTCATATTATGTAGTACTGGAAATTAGTAGTAATGTAGTCTAACATACTACCTGGCTCACAGTAGTCATTCCATAAATACTCTATTGAGAAAACAAATATTGTTGAATCCCCCCCCACCATGCTTTTGCTGATTGTTTCCAATTTCCCCACTGATTATGATCAGATATTCAGGTTTCTGAAGGGGAGCTAGAAGTCCAGATGTTTAAGTGAAACTTCTCAATTATTAACACCATGTGTAAATATACTTCCTAAGTTCCATGTGCTGAGAGAGCCTACAAGAAATGACACCCCTGTAGCAACAAGCACCTAGCACCCAGATCTTGCTTTCTAAATACCATTTTCCACTAAAAAGAACCAAGGCTCCTTGGAGAAATGACTGATTGTCAGGGCTGAGCCAGGGAAATTATAATGTGAGCCTGAAACATCTTATTGAGCCAGAAAGTAAGGAAATGCCAAAAGAATGATGGGACATGTCAAGAGAACATAAAAGCCAGGTTGGAGGGGTTCCTATTGGCCAATCCGGGACAATTTGAACATCAAAATAAATAACGATAGTAACAGAGTATAATACCTTCGTTGGGGGTAAGGAGAAACCATGATCCCATACTTATACTGAACATAAAATTAAAACATAAAGTACTGTGTTTTCCAGAGGTATGTGTCCAAGGGCTACATGGCCTTTGGTGCCAGGTCTGACCCCTGCACTAAGGATGAAATAGAAACAAGTAGTTCATCTGGTTGGAGATAAGAGTGCACAAGGCAAGCTGGGGAATCGGGGTGATGGGAGATCAGCCCAGTCTCTGGGGACCTGGAATGTCAGGCCAAAACTCTGGATTTGACCCGGTGGGCACCTGGGAGCTACTGAAGGTATGTGAACAGGAGAGATGGTGATCACAGCCTTTGCTCTCCAAACCAGGTGTTTGTCCTGGGAGATAACAAGGGATGGTGGACAAGAAATCAGCTTTTAAGGTCCCTAGAAACATGGTACAGTGGAACAGAAATGGCCCTGCAGCCAATAGACCTGGGTTCAAGTACCTGGCACAGCATTTAGTAGCCCTGTGAGTTGCGCAAGGCCCTCTAAGAGGCTGGGCTCTGGACTGTCCAGAATGTCTGGGTTCAGCTTTGCTGTTTACCATTGTATTTATGACCTTGGGCAAAATGACCTAACACCTCTGTGCTTCGGTTTCTTCATCTGTGAGATGAGAAAGATAACAGTAGCACCTACTTCCATGCAGGTTGCAAGGTGAGCACTTGGCATAGTAAGTACTCATTAAGCATTAGCTGTTATTGTCAATCCTTTTTTATGGAAGGCGATAGCGCATAGAAAGAATGGTACCCAGGGCCTGGAAGGGAGTAAGCCTGCAGCTAATGTTACCCTCTATCATTGTTGTGTAACATGAATTTGCTGGGGGCTAAGAATTCTATCTGGTTCTCAAAGCTCAGAATTCATTCTGACCTCCCACTGGTGGAGGCAGGGCTGGGGGCGGTTAGTAACCCCAAAAAAGCCTCTTGTCTTCCATTGAAAACTGGCACAGTTAGCCTGCTTCACAAGCAGTAAGAAAGCCTTTTCCCCCCTTGTTCTCTCAATATAAACCCTACTGCCAGTCACTTCAAAGTCTTCTCATCTGCCTTGGAAGCCACCCCCCAAGTCCAAAGGTAACCCAGCTGGCTAAGGGCTGTTTATTAGCAGGATCCACCCAGCTTAGCCCAGTTTCAAGGAAACACAGCTCAAGGGGCTGTATGTCGAGATTCAGCCAGCACCTCATCTGGATAATTCTAAATGGCTCCTGAAAACAGTAACCCGGAGGTTAGAAGCTCCTGGTGTGTACTGTACTGGACTCTTTAAAGTATTGGTTTTCAAAGGACTATTTGCTGGAACTGGCCATCTTTGTCCTTCCCTTGAAGCAGGCCAGGGAAAGCCACAAACAGGTTGTCTTTGTTACATAGCAATGTTATTCCAACGCAGGAAGGCAAAGTAGGCTCTGTAGCCAAAAGGCCTGAGTTCAGATCCCACCTCTGCCATTTCCCAGCTGTGTGACTTTGGACAAGCTATCTAACCTCTCTGAGCCTCCACTTCCTTATCAGTAAAGGATTAATAGGAGTGATTACCTCCAAGGATGATCGAGAGATTAAATGAGCTAATACATAGTGCCAGCATAAAGTGAGCATTCAACACAAGCCAGCTATGATTATTCTTGACTCAGACATGGGGCCTTCCAGGCTGGGGTGCACAGTAGGCCTCAGATGGATGGGGAACATAATTGAGCTTGGGGTCATTCTGGTCATTCCTGGGCACCTTGCATTTATGCTGCTCAAAAGAGTTGAATTTTATAATATCCAGAATATATAGGAAACACCTACAACTTAACAATGAAAAGACAACCCAGTTAAAAAATGGGCAAAGGACTTGAACAGACGTTTCTCCAAAAAAGATACACAAATGGCCAATAAGCACATGAAAAAAGTGCTCAACATCATTAGCCATCAAGGAAATGCAAATAAAAAACACAATGCAGGGCCGGCCGAGTGG
>NW_017731404.1:1312071-1409879 GCF_001890085.2 Hipposideros armiger
GCAACTTGTCTGTTCCCCTTCCCCCAATTCCCCAGCACTGTTCCCATCCCCCCAATTCCCCAATTAAAAAAAATCTTTAAAAAAAAACAAAAACACAATGCAATGAGATACAACTTTATACCTACTAGGATGGCTATAATTTTTATATATTAATATATATTAATAAAAAATAATAAGTGTTGGCAAGGATGTAGAGAAATCGGGAACCATGTACATTGTTGGTGGGAATGTAAAATGGTACAACCGCTGTGGAGAAGAGTTTGGTGGCTCCTTGAAAAGTTACTAGTACCATAGGAACTAGTAATTCTACTCCTAGGTCTCTCTACTCAAAATAATTAAAAACGGGGACTTGAATAAACACTGTATAGGGATGGTCATAGCGGCAGTATTCAGAATAGCCAAAAGGCAGAAACAACCCAACTGTCCATCAACAGATGAATGGATACACAAAATGTGGTTTATCCATACAATGGAATAGTAGTCATCCATAAGAAAAGAGTGAAGTTTTCACATATGCTATAACATGGATGAACCTTGAAACCATTATGCTACATGAAAGAAGCTAGTCACAATAGGACAAATATTGTATGATTCTACTTACATGAAATGTCTATAACATGCAAATTCAAAGAGACAGGAAGTTGATTACAGGTTACCAGGACTGAGAGAGGGGAGAATGGAGAGTTATGGCTTAATGGGTTTCTGTTTGGGGTGATGAAAAAAATCTGTTTGGAAACAGATAGTGGTGATAATTGTACAACATTGTTAATGTAATTAATGCCACTGACATATAATTTTAAATGGTTAAAAGGGCAAATTTTATTATTTTATATATATATATATCACAATAAAAAATTTTTAAAGAAAATATATTATCCCTATATTATTTAATATTAAATATATTAAAATATATTTCAAAGAAAAAAAGAGAAGAAAGGAAGGAAGGAAGGAAGGAAGGAAGGAAGGCAAAAGAGAACGAAAAATTTCACTTGGATGGTTAGTCTATCCTCTTAAGGGCTGAGCTTCTCAACAAACTACCTAATTGATCATTGATTGATTGATTCACTTGCTCATTCAGTATTTATTGACACCTATGTGCCAGGCAGTGGGGCTGGGTGGTAACAAGAGATAAGATCCAAGCTCTGGGCATGAGTACATGCTAAGGATAAGGAGACAATAATAAACAAGTGGACAAATAAATGAACAAAACCATTGCAGATTTTGATACAGGCTGGGAAGGAAATAAATCAGGCCATGTGACAGAGCATGCTTGGAAAGTGACTCAGATAGGTGCTTCAGAAAGGTCCCTCTGAAGAGGTGGCTATTTACCTGAGACTTACAAAAAGCCATGCAGATAACTAGAGAAGAGCATGCCAGGGAGAGGAAACAGTAGGTACAAAGTCCCTGAGGCAGGAATGAACTTGGTATGCTTGAAAAAGAGTAAGAAGGCCAGTGTGGCTAGTGTGGCCGGTGTGGCAAGAGAATGGCATCAGAGGGAAGAGGGCATTATATCAAGGAGGGCCTGTTGAAGGATGAGGTTAGAAGTAGGGAGGCCAGTGAGGAGGCTGCTGCAACAATGCGGGTGGGCCATGATGGTGGCTTGGAGTAGACCCTGGGCCTTGGTCAAGCAGCTGTGGTCTGGGCACTTGAACCAGATGGTGTGAGCCTGGGGCTCCACCTTCCTCAGAAAAAGCTGCAGACATGAAAGCCTTAATGGAGTTTTCCAAGCACAATCCACCAGCAGTGAACGTAGGTCATTTGTGAACATCCAGTCTCCATCCCTCTTCCTCTGATTAGAGCATCTCAATTTGGCTTTGGGAGGCCACCATTGCCCAAGCTCCATTGGCTATAGCCCTGTAGTTTCTGTCAATCAAGGCTCTCTTGTCCAAGGAATGGGCATATGGCTCAAGCTGAGCCAATCAGATGCTTCTCTGGGAGTCTGAGTATCGAGCAGATTATGCAGAGACTGAAAAGAGTTAAAGCTAATTTCTCCAGTTAAGAATGCCCTGGTACCAGTCCCTCCCAAGTCTGGAATTTTAGCTTTTTTTTTCCATTTTGCTCAAGTTCTCTGGGTCAGTTTCTGTCCTCTGCGAGTAAAGTATGTTGTTGGAAACAAAGATTGCAGCTATAGGCAATTAGAATAACTCCATGTTTTCTCAACATTACGCAGCAAATAGCTTATAGTTTTCCAAATAGGAAAATGCACATGCCAGCATATTATAAAACAGTGGTCTCCACTGCTGAAGCTGAAGCTGAATAATATTGTATGTCAACTATAATTTAATATATATAGTCACTGGATATGGAGTATAGTATAGGGAATAGAGTCAATGGAATTGTAATAGATATATACAATGTCAGAGGGGCAATAGATTGGGGGAGGGGGTTATCACTTTGTGAAGGGTGAAATGTCTAACTATTACATTGTTTTGTATATCTGAAACTAATAATAAAAACAAACAACAAACAACAACAAAAAGTGGTCTCCAAACTTCTTCATCAGTACAAAATCTGAATATGCACCTACAATATATGTAATAAATAATCACAGTGCTCATGTTTAATGGGCCTTAAGAAACATATACACACACACAAAGATAAAAAGTATGGCCTACTGTACCCTTCAAAAATATTAAAATCTTGAAAGATAAAGAGAGATGGAACTTTTCCAGATTAGCAGAGTTTAAAGAGACTTGACAACCAAATGCAACATGCTGTCCTGGATGAGAGCTTGAACTAGACAAAAATAATAACAAATAAAGACATTTATTTTTATTTAAATAAATATTGAGACAATTGGTAAAATATGGATAAGATCTATAGATTAGATAATACTGTTGTATCAATGTTAACTTCTTTTTGGTAATTGTACTATGGTTTTGTAAGAGAATGTTATTCTTAGGAAATACACACTGAACTATTTAGAAGCAAAAGGCATTGTCTACAACTTACTCTCAAATGTTTCAGAAAAAGAGCATATATATACATAAATACATACATATTTATACATATACAGCAACACATCTATTAATGCATATATATAAAACCAGCTGTGTGTGTGTGTGTGTGTGTGTGTGTATGTGTGTGTGTGTACATAGAGAGAGATAGAACCATAAAGCAAATGTGTTAAATTGGGGTATCCAGTTGAAGGGGTCTCTTGGAGTTTTCAAAAATATTTTTGTAAGTTTTCTGTCAATCTAACATTATTTCAAAATAAACACTTACAAAAAGGATGTGCTAAATATGAAATAATATTCATATTTATGAATATTAATATTATATAATAAATGTCGGTAAGGATGTGGAGCAACTCATACCTCATTAGAGGGAGTGGAAAATATTTGGAAAATGGTTTGGTTTGGCAGTTTCTAATAAATTTAAATATACACTTGCCAAATGACCCAGCAATTCCACTTCTATGTGGATGCTTAGTTTTTAAATATTTCGCTCATCGTGGTGACTTCATTCTATCATTAGCTAATATCGCAAGTCACAAATACGCATGCAGAGCAACTTGTCGCTGATAATGGTGGATTTAAATGCCTATTTCAATCAGTCCTGATAGTATTCATTTGGTTCCAGTTCTTGTCAAAATTTACTAGATCATCATTGTTTTTACCTCATTATGTGGCTGATTCTTGCTATACTATAAACTGTAAAATGCTGTGTGAAAACAGTGAGCTGATGGAGTAACTGATGAACTAAAATTTTCTGGAAGCAGCATTTTTATGTGGTCATCCTCCTATGTCTTTCCTGTTTATGTCCAAATCATTCACTGCCATATCCCCAACACCTATTAGGATGCCTGGCACATAGAAGTTATTGGTTGAATGAATATTTACGTGCCAGTGCTACTCGTGTTAAAACTCCTTGAAATCTGAGACTATGTCCTTTTAGATTTTTACTGCCAGGCCAAGTACAGTAAGCCATAATGGGCAGGAGCTGTAAACAGTTAAGGAAATGAAAAGACTAAAGGAGGTGGGCGGTTGGTGTTCACCTTGGTGGGCCACATGAGTCTGTGAGATACTCGTTTGCCCCCTAGTGGTATAGATGGGAATTCCTCCTGACTCTTATCAGTTTGGCACCAGTTTGAAATCAAGATGAAATTATCTGCCCATAGATTAATTAATGTAGTAATACATAATGATGTAAATTCTGCCTACTTTAGATAAGTATAGTAATAATTTTTACATGTGACCTGAGGCTGAGAGATAGGGCTCTGAGGGTTACTGATTTGAGGGCTGGGGTCATGTCTAATTCATTTCAACTATTCTCCCACACTGTATCCCCCACACCCTGCAGAGGGCCTGGCACACAGTAGGCCCACGGGGACTCTTGGTTGCCTGAATGAATGAGTATACCTTGACAGTAAAATTCAAGTTTGTGAAGGCTTTGAACAGGACCTATTCCCCACTCCAGCTTCACAACAGAACCCCGAGGATCTTAGATGATGTGGGCAACCTGGGAGAGGCTGCCAGAAACTAAAAGGAGAGGAAGAAACTATTGTGGGAAATATTTTCTTCAAGAACGTTAAGGGAAAGCGGGAAGAGAATGGTTCATTCATTTGACACACAATATTAGGTTGATTGTTGAAAAAACAGCAAGTATGAGTGTAGGGAAAAAAAGAGGACTGACAATATATTTGCAAGCAAAGAAAGGGATAGTGGGGACATTGTCACTGGGAATGCCTTGGAAAAACAGAAAGGGATAGAGCACTTTCAGTCTAGTCTCAGCATTGAAGTGGGGCGGGATGGATAGCGTGGCTAGTGGTTCTCAAAATATGACCACCTGTTCCTGCAGCATCAGTCTCACCTTGAAACCCATTAGAAATTCGAATCCTCGGGCCACACCCCAGTCCTACTGACACACTGTATCAGTATCTCTGGGCTCCAGCAGTTGGTGTTTTAGGAAGCCTTCCAGGTGACCTTCATGCACAGGCACCCTTAAGGGTACAGGTGCCAAAGCCAAACTGCATGGGGTGTTGAAATCCTGACTCTCATTTCCATCCATGTTAAAAGGTAATTTAATCGCTTTGTGCTTCAATTTGCACAGCTATAAAATGGGGATAACAATAGAACCTAAGGCATAGGTTACTGTGAGGATTTATTCATGTAAACTGCTTAGAATAATAAGCACCCAAAAAAACCATTCACTATTAATTATTTCAATCCTGTTCTCTTTTCTCTGTCACACAGTATAAGCTTGTGGAAAGTTCATTTCAAAAGCCCAAACTGGAGGCCCTCAGTGGATTTGAAGCCCTGGTCTGAGGCTTCCTTGCTCCCCACCATCTGGCAGCAGCTACAAGGCCAACAAGTCCAATGCAAAGGCTTATAAATACCCACAGCATACCTCTGCCACCCGTGTCTGCCCTGGAGGGGAGAGAGGGAAGAGATCAGATGAGTGGATACCTGGCATAGGAACAGGAAAAAGAAACAGTAAAGTGTAAGTAAGCATTGGCCTCTTGGGCTGCTGCCTACCCGCCTAATTATTTGTTGGTGAAAAGATGCCCATGTGGATCGCTAAAAATAATTCTGCAGCCACCAGGTCAGGCAAAATCAATCCACATGATCGGGAACGGGAGGAAGGCACAAATTTGCATTCATTAGCCTAGTTTAACAAATGCGGTTTATTTGTTCCGTGGAGACTCCTTACTGTGAAGCTCTTCTGGCTTTTCAGGTGGAGACTTAATTGATCATTAACTTTCCTGGTTAAGAAAACCGTGTAGAATTGTTAGCACCGCCTGCCTTTTAAAAAGATGAATCTTTTGTTAAATGGGCTGCATAGAAGAGCCAATTGGGTGCAGTAGAAAGTGGAGGAAGTTGGGATTCAAAACATCTGGGGTCTAGGCCTGCTCCTTTCTTGTGATATTGAGGTTGAGCCTGTCTCCTCAAGCCCCAGCTTCCCTGTTTATATAGAGCAGGAGCTGGAGCCCATCGCCAGAAGGCATGTGAACACAATATTAATGTTGACTCACGGAGGGAGACAGGCTTCCTGTTACTTCTGCTATCGCTTCTAAGCCTCAGTGTGGTAATAGCCTGTCTTCAACACCTGTCTAATAATGGCTAATCTCTCTTTTCAGCCAACAGTATTCAGCATGAATGAGTGATATTGTGTTGTTTCCATTGTATTTTTACAATTCCCTTATAGAAATAAGTGACACTGATTTTCTATTTGTAGCTCAGGAGTGATATCAAATCTCCCTTTAAAATTTTTTTGCTTACGTTTAAAGAAAGCAACTCGGTTTGAAGAGAAATATTAAGTAATAGTGCATAAGTAATACTAAATAATAGTAATGATTTACATTTAGAAAACAGAGGCTGAAGCACAAAGCCCGTTCCAATTCTGCCAGTCTTGGGATCTGGTTTCCACAGTTTCCAGATTTCCCTTGGCCTCTCCTCCCTCCCTCCGGTCAGAGGGGCCAAGGAGGCGTGACCCATCAACTAGCCCCGCCCCAGCCAGGCGTACGTGCCCCTAGCGGCCCTTGCCGCCCACGAGCCCCGCCCTTGCCCCGCCCCCCGCTCCACCCCTCGCGCGCACCAGCCCGCCCCTTCGGCCCCGCCTCGTTGGTCTCCTCCTCGGCCGCCGTTGCGGGGCGCTCCGCGGCAGCAAGATGGCGGCGCAACAGCAGGACCGTGATGGTGGTGCGCAGCTCGCAGGGCCCGCGGCTGAGGCCGACCCACTGGGCCGCTTCACGTGTCCCGTGTGTTTAGAGGTGTACGAGAAGCCGGTTCGGGTCCTCTGCGGACACGTGTAAGCGGCGAGCCGGGGCCTGGTCGGGGGGCGCCTGACTGGGAAGGGGAATGGATCTGAGGGGCGAGGCCCCGGCAGGGAGCGTCTCGGGCGGGAGCGAGAGCGAGAGGACCGGCCTAACGGGGCCTCTCCAGGGAGCCCTCCCGGTCTCCTGAAGGCTCGTGAAAGGTGGCAGGGCGCTCTTGTCTCCCGTCCTGCTCACTCCCAAGGATCCCGCCCTTCTGATGAGCGCCTGCTGTGTTCAGGCAGCCTGTCAGCCCCTTCCCACGAGTGATAGCGGGCTTAGGTAGGGTCCACAGTCTGCCCTCGAGAGCCACAGTTTCCCTTGACCAGTGCGTACATCTGCCCTACAGCATAGTACATATGGAGTCGTGTATCCGGCCCTGCCAAGTGATAATAATGTGCCCTAAAGTTGGAGAAACGCTGAACTAGACTAAAAGAACAAAAGAGAAGTCTTGACATAGATCCGACCCACCTGCCCTTAACTGTGAAAAGGGGTCTCGAGCTGGCAGGTAGGGGTTGTTAGCATTCCTGCTGACTTGGGTATGAGGTTTGTTTCCTGGTATTTGAAATGAAGCCTCCGTTGCCCGCGTATTTGCTAATAGACGACGACGACGACGAGAGGACGCAAGGAGTCGTGTGTCAGCATGTCGGTGTGGGTCCTGGGCTGGGATCGGTGCTCTGAGATGGTCCAGACTTGAATCTCAGCCTCGCTCCATCAGACGCAAAAACACACCTAAGCTGAAAGAATTGTAGGAAAACGCGACCACCTGCTTCTTGCCGCTGAGAGTTGGCGTTTCCTCCGTGGCTTCCCTCAATGCCAACAACGGAGCGTCACCTTGGCATTGGTCTTAGGACCCCTTTACTGGTCAGCAGGCACCTGCTGGGCCTCACAGGCATTCTTATTTCTGCAGCAATCCTGCAGGGAACGAGGGGTTGGCAGCCACGTTGCAGGTGAGCGTACTGAGGCTCACCGTGGTCTGACTCATCCCGGATGGGCTGCAGGCATCCGTTTCCAGCCCAGAGAACAGTTGGCACCTGGCAAGGGCTCCCCAGCCATACTGAGTGCTTCTTGGTTCTTCAAGTACACGAAGCTCATTCTAGCTTCTGGCTTCCCTTTTGCAATTCAGTTCGCCTGGAACTCTTCGTGCCCCGTCTGCACCTCCCCGAGCGCTGTCCCAAATCCTTTTCAGACTTCAAGCCCCAGCGTGTTACCTCGTGTATCACCATCCCCGTTTAAATTACCCCCCAGTTTCTTGCACAGAGCAAAACGTTAAGGACCCCGAGGGCAGTGACCATATCTGCTTTGCCCCTCTCTGTATCCCCCCATGCCCTGCACAGTGAGCGTCCATCTTCTAATCTTATAGTCAACAGACTACAATATTTGCATGTCCACTATGTGCCAGATTCGTGAGACATAGTAAGAAAGAAGGTAATTCTGCTGTCAGTTCACAGTGCATTGAATCAATGATAAATAAGTACCAACAAATGTTTAGACTATTGTGAAAATTCATTGTGCAATAGGAGGGTACTGTAGAGATCAAACCTGTGTGGGTGGAGGTTGGGGTGGGGGTGGTAATGGATGAATAAAGAGACTTGACCCAGTACAATGTACCAACTGAACAGCAGCAAAATTTGAGGTTTCCTTGAGCCAGGTGAACCTTTCCTGGGGCACTACTGGAATTCAAACTTTTCTATACTCATCATACTAGTTCCACATGTTTATCAGTTCAATGTTGATTGAAGACAGATAAATGCACCTCACTTAGGGCAGTGCAAGTCTCCCTTAGCTCCAGCCAAGTGTTTTTTGCTCCCCCTACTTGGTTTTTGCTAACTTTTGTGCTTGGAAACTTGAGCATCACTGCAGCTCTGGCTGGGTAGGACATTAGCTTTTTATAAAACTTGATTTCAAGCCCTGAATGACTACATCCTTCTCTAGTCTAGTGGAATACAGCAGGAGAAGGGTAAGTAACTGATGCCCGAGAGAAGGGACTCTGTCCATAGCACTGTAACAAAGGTTGGAGCATCTAGAAGGCTGAACTAGAAAAAGGACCATAAATAGGAAATGGAAACTGAAAGCAGGCTATTATGTTGACTGTGACTCATAGCCTCTTCGTTTCTGCCTTTCCGACACTCCTCTGCACTTGGTGTCATCTCTGTGTGGAACTCTTTGCATCCAGGTCTGTGTGGCGCTCATAATTTTCGGTCTCAGTTCAAAGGTTACTTTCTTAAAGAAACTTTCTGTGATCCACCACCCTAGCTGATCTCGTTACTTTGTTTTATTGCCTTCATATACTTAGTCATTGTCTGAAGCTAACATTTGTGTTTTTCTCCACTCTGGGACATAAGCATTATGGGGACAGGGACTTAGTTCCCTGTGTCCTCAGGTGAATCAGTAGACCCCTCGTCTTCCAGCCTGCTCTAGAATTTTGCCTAGCAGCATTCACACCTAGCTTAATGACAAAGGGGAAGAAAATTCTCAGAGACAGTAAAAAATTGTCACATGCGCAGATTACATTTGATTATATAGCCTGAGTTTTTCCTGGCCGATTCTGTTATCCTGCCTTAAATTGATGAGGTTGAGTGTGTAGCCAGGGTGTTTTCATGCCTTATTATCCATTCTCTCTGTGTACTTTATCTCAGCATCCCCACCTGCCTAGGCTTCAGGATAGAAACTTGGCCATCTTTGACTTTCCTTCTTGTCTTCCGTAAGTTACCAGTCCTGCTGATTTCACCTCTGAATCATTTCCTGAATTCATTCTCTCTTGCCTCAGTCAGGCCTTTAGCCACCTGTGTGGTTTCTACTTCAAATCTCCTCTCACCTCTCCTCACCTAAAAAAAACCAAAAACGTACATGTTAGCTATATTTTAATAACAATCTTTTTTAAAAATTTAAAAACCAGTAACTCTATTATCTGTGATAACCCCAGCATTATTTTTCTAAAACTTCGATTTGGTCTTCTTGATTGATGCTGTGCTTTAAACATCCGGGTCCCTACTGCTTATAAGGGAAAGTGTTAGGCTTTTATTTCCTTAGATGCATCATGAATTTTTAAGTCTAAGGGTCAGGAATATTCTTCCCTTCCTCTGCCAGCTGAACTCTTTCTTTTAAGGCTGTTTCATAGGTGTTGCCTCTGAAGTCTTCCCAGCCGGGTCCTTGGGTCACAACTAGTTACTCTTGTCTTTCTGTTCCCATGGTGCTTTGCATTCACCTCTAATGAAAACAGCTCCTGTTTCTGGTACATTTCATATGGCTAGACACTGTACTAAGGGTCTACTATATATATTTCATGATCCCAACGCTCCTAGAGGTGGGTACTGCTATCCCCGTTCACAGAGGAAAAACCAAGGTTCAGGGAACCCCACCAAGATCGCTCAATGCTGGGGACCAAGGTTTGAAGACTGCACCATAATGCCTTTCACCATGTATCACGGTAGTTTGCATTTGTTTCTGTTGTTGGACCTGTATGTTCTTTGCAGGGTCCATTCCCTCTCACCACCACCCCCATTTTTTCTGGTGTAGGAAGACTCACTATCTGAATCAGGAGCAGGGAGCAAATTGTTTTTAATCCATTATTCATTGATGTCTTTTTAAAACTATCCATTTTTGTTGTCTTGTCTCCACAATGCATGACTCGGTTCTCTGTATGTCTTGTTCTAGCTTTTGCTCTGCATGCCTGCAGGAATGTCTGAAGCCGAAGAAGCCTGTCTGTGGGGTGTGTCGTAGCCCTCTGGCACCTGGCGACCGAGCTGTGGAGCTCGAGCGGCAGATTGAGAGCACAGAGACTTCTTGCCATGGCTGCCGTAAAAATGTATGTGGAAGTAATACGGAAGAGTCACAGTCTTTCTGTGATGAGATGGGGTAAAACATAGAGCTGTTACCACGCTGTTTCTGAAGTTAGAGCATGACTAGGTGACTAATAGCATGTGTGCATGCTAGTTACCTGTGGCAATGGCTGTGCTGTTTCATTTTTGGTAACGTTATTGGGTTCTCTTTTTTCAAGAGTTGGCTTAGTATATTACATATTTGAGCTTTGAAAGCCATAGAAATCAATTATCCCAGTTTTTTTCTTCTAAAGGACCCATTTTTCCAAAGCATTATGCACAATTTTAATTAGAACATAATGACAGACTAGTTCTTAATTTTTTTTTAACATAAAATGGAGTCAGTGACTCAAAAAAGTTACTTGCTGCAATGAGTTTGAGAGGAATTTTTTAAACCTGTATCATTACAGATAAATGTAATCAACTTTTTAGCACTTAACAGGGATGAATCACGATATAATAATTGTCAGTATGAAATCATTTGATTATAATCGCAATATGTAACATTTGAAATGTATTCATGCTATTTTGTATAATCATATTAGAGTCAAGTATATTTATCTTAACATCTGTTATAACTGCAAAGTAGAAATATTATTGTCTTATTTTCCAAGCGATATATACACAGGCTTACTGGTTTTTAAATCATTGTAATTGTGTTAATTCCAACAGTACAAAAATAAAAAGTAACGTAGGCTCATCCCCCCCACCAGAGATGACCGCCTCAAAGTGGTTCAATTTAAAAACCTGTTAAGACATTTCCTGCCCTTTGACAAACACAGATGTAGGATTTTTACAAAATAAGGATCATACTATAATATATATTTCTACAACTTCTTTTCACTTTGGAAAAAATTTTCACTTAACTTATTGGATAGTCTTGCCCATCAGTTTCATTATTCTCACACCTTCATGTGGAAAGCCATGGAATGGATATACCTGGCAGTGTCCGTCCACTCAGAGTGACTTAGCACTTGTGGGACACTGTGGATACAGCTCTGAATGGGGCTGTTTCCTGTCCTTTTTAATTGGGAGCCTTCTGGTTGGCAGCTTGAAGTCAAGCTCTTTACCAATCCAGAAGTATGGTAAGCCAGAGCTCAAATATTGAAGCTCTTTTTTTTTCCCTTGCAGTTTTCTTTAACTTAGAAACTCAAGATATTGAAATAAAATTTTCTGTTACCTTCATCTTCTCCATGCATGCATGGTGGATTTTTTGTTTTTTTCTCTTTGCTTTTGATTTTCTCCATTTTAAAGCTGAGTGATTGTTCTGTATTATACCTCCAAAAATGTTTATCTTCCCTTTACCTCTCTCCTTTCTTCATTCCTTACATGCTTTATTTTTTATTTATTTTTTTAAGAACACCTGTCATGAAGCACTCTTCTCTGGGTTTTCTTTTTTGTTTCTATATTGCAAAGACTAGATTTTATAGAAGGAATAGAATTCAGATTTGGATTTTTTGGGGTTTTTTTTTAAAGATCATTTATCACAATCCGGTGATTCGTACTTTATCCCTTTTCCTTAAATGATCACTTTTCTCTGCTGCTCATAATGGAATGTGGTTCTTGGCTTGCTGTAAGGAGACGAGTTTAAATGCTAGTGTGGAAAACTTTAAAAACTTCACTGAGTTTGGAGGTGTCTGTGAGCAGAGAGCATATCGGGAATAAAGCAGACCTCTGGAGAGTTAGTTTAGAGTGGAAGCAGATGTCCTATTTGGTCAAGTAAAGCATCAGCCTTGTTGCAGAAACCTTGCAACAAAGCAGGGGTTCAGGCCCCGGCAACATAGCCAGGAGTCTGGTGAGATTGTTTGCCGGGAAGGTAGAGGTCTAGTTTTCGTCTCGCCTGTGCTTTGGGACTGTGTTGGGCCTGGACAAGGTCCTGACTTAACTTGTGGCCTCTGATTCTTCCAATCCAAGTTCTTCCTATCCAAGATCCGGGCCCATGTGGCTACCTGTTCCAAATACCAGAATTACATCATGGAAGGTGTGAAGGCCACCACCAAGGATGCGTCCCTTCAGCCAAGGTAAATGACTCAGTTACTCCCTAAGGTGGAGGTCATCTTTCGCTACAAAGACACTGGACACTTTGCACATTCAAGGATTTAGTTGATGGGCTGGCTGAGTGGCTCAGTTGGTTAAGAGCTCGCTCAAGAGTTTGAGCTCTGAGCAACAGCGGTTCGAGTCCCGGCCCAAGCTGAGCAGCCACTGCGCTGCCAACAGGTGGCAGGATGGCTCAGCTAAAAAAAAAAAAGGATTTAGTTGGAAGAGTTTTGGAAAGTGAAAGTATAACTGTCAAGCTGGCTAAAGCTGACATGAGTATTTGTATGGGGGGTGGTGTGGAGGACTCTGATGTTCACTCTCAATATCAGCTGTGCTATTATTTTCAAAATAGTTGACCCGATTCTGAAGTCATCACCACAGTCCCTGTCATCACACATTTCGTGAACTTTGCTCCTTTTTAGAGGATACAGTGGTTGAAGTTGCCTGGAAATGTACTACAGAGGTTTTTTAATATTTTCCTGCCTTTCACCTTCCAGGAATGTCCCAAACCGTTACACCTTTCCTTGCCCTTACTGTCCTGAGAAGAACTTTGATCAAGAAGGACTTGTGGAACACTGCAAGGTATCCCATAGCACGGACACCAAATCTGTGGTAAGAGTTTCTTTTTTAATGCTTTTTTATGGAAAAAACATCAAAATTACAGGAATAGTGCAGTGAACTCTTATGTGCCTTTCACCTACATTCACAGATGAACAACATTTTACCATATTTGCTTAACCATACTTGATATATACACAAATTTTTTACTGACCATTCAAGAATAAGTTACAGATATTGTGACCCTTTGCCCCTAAATACTTCAGCAGATATTGCCTAAGAACAAGAACATTTCCTTACAAAACCACATTTTTCTGTGTTTAATTGTCACACTCAGGAAATGTAACACTGATACAAACTAATACCTAATGTGGAGTTCATGTTTAAATTTTGACAATTGTGATGTTCTTCATAGCAGTCTTCCCCTGCCCCCAAATCCTGGATCTGTGTGCTAGATTTAGTTGCCATGCCTCTAGTCTCAGCCTGCTTTGTCTTTCATGACCGTGACATTTTGAAAGAGGACAGGCAAGTAGTTTTACAGAATGTCCTTCAATTTGGGCTCATCTGCTTCTTCACGATTGGATGCAGGGATGCCCCACGAGTGACGTGTCCTCCAGGGGCCACGTTAGGGGTCATGTGATATCTGTTGGTCCCACTGTTGGCAGTGTCAACTTTGAGCCCTTGGTGTCCACTGGGCTTCTCCTCCATAAAGCTGCCATTTTCCTTTGAGAGTAGCTTCATAGTTGTGGGGAGAGAGAATTTAAGATGAAATTATTAGGAAAGTGCTTATCAGTCCTTAGACATTTAAATATCACACATTGACTCGTCCAGGAAAGGGAATGGGTTCTCGCCATCTGCGGCCATGGATGGACCTAGAGAGTATGGTGCTGAGTGGAGTGTCAGACAGAGAAAGACAGATGCAATGAGATTTTGTGTATATGTGGAATCTAAACAACAAAATAAACCAGAAACAAACTCATAGAGAACATTTTGATGGTTGCCAGATGGGAGGGGGTTGGGGGTGGATGAAAAAGGGGAAAGGATTAAGAAGGACAAATTGGTTACTACAAAGTAGTTATGGGGATATAGGGTATGACATAAGGAATATAGTCAATAATATTGTAATAACTGTGTGGTGTTAGATGGGTACTAGATTTATCAGGTGATAGATGGGAGGGGGTTAGGGGATAGGGTGGAAAAAGTGAAGGCATTAAGAAGTACAAATTGATAGTTACAAAATAGTCATGGGGAAGTTAAATAAAGCATAGGGAATACAGTCAGTATATTGTAATAACTATGTACAGTGCCAGGTGAGTAGTAGACTAGTCAGGGGGATCACTTCTTATATAAATGTCTAACCACTATGCTGTACCCCTGAAATTAATATAAAATAATGTTGAATGTCAGTTGTAATTAAAAATTTTTTAAAGGGGGGAAAGGTAAAGGGGAGTAAGAGGTTCAGATCTCCAGGTATAAAACAAGTCATGGGGATGTAATATACAGCATAGAGAATATAGTTAATATTGTGATAGTGTGGCACAGTGTCAGATGGCTGCTGGACTGATCATGGTGATCCCTCCTTTAGGTATATAAATGTTATTAACTATGGTATACCCCTAAAACTAACATAATGTATGTTAGCTATATTTTAATAAAAGTCTTTAAAAATACAAAAATAGGGCCGGCCGAGTGGCTCAGTTGGTTAAGAGCTCGCTCAAGAGTTTGAGCTCTGAGCAACAGCGGTTCGAGTCCAGCCCGAGCTGAGCAGCCGCTGAGCTGCCAACAGGTAGCAGGATGGCTCAGCTTAAAAAAAAAAAAAATATATATATATATATATATATATATATATATATAAATATAAATAAATAAATACACAGACTGACATGTAGTTTCCTTTTTTGAAAAAAGTGTGAATTCGGTCCATCTCAGCAGTGTTACCCTTCCCTCTTAATGTGATTGGCAGACTAGGTCTTAATATAGCTTCCTCTATTGTGTTTTTTCAGTTTCCCTTTCTATCTCAGACTGCTTCTGCTGAACTATGTACCTAGTGTTATGGGCAGTCTTCAGCTCCATTGCGGTAAAAGGCGGTGCACAAACTGGAATTGGTGTTAGCTTTTGCTAATTGATAGGATTAGGCCCCATGGCCTTCTTGTTTCTCTGTCGTAAATCTTAAGATCCAGCTGCCTTTTCAAGAATATCTTAAATCTCCTCTTGACTTTATTGAACTCCTTGCCAAGTCCAAATTCTGGTCAGTACATCCACTGTTTACACTGGGCTCCCAGGGCTCTTAGCGTTGTGCTGCAACAGATTCCACAGATGAACCCCCTCCATCTGCTTATCCTAACTCCCCAAGCTAGGGAACTAGGCTGGCTTGGCCCAGGTGCACCCCATTTTCTGGCAGGCTCAGTTGCTGCTAGGCATGCACACACTCTAGCAGCTCTTCTGGGCACTCTGCATTAAGTTCCTGGCATGAACTATCCCCATCCTTTCCACGGATAACACTAAATCCTGCTTTAACCAAGTTCAAAGAATCAAGTCTGCATTCCTTCCGTCTCTCTTCCTTCTTCTATCTCAGGAGCTTTCTGATCCACCTCTGAGCTCACAGACTGGCAGCCTATGGGATATGTCTGTCCCATACACATTTTACTTTAAAATCAGAAGATTTCTCAATCTTGATACTCGACATTTGAGAAATTAGAAGTCTGGCAAGAGTTGGCTGGCTTTGAGTAGTTGCTGCTGCCTCTAGATAGGCTGGCTTCTACCCATCCTGCTTTGCTCGTTTGCTTACAAGCCTAGTTTCTATGAGCACTTGAGTTTGCAACCTTCATTCCTTGTCATTATCATTCCCTCTTGTGTTAAGGAAGAAGCTCCTTTCCAAGTCTCACTCTTCTGTACCTGTGTCCTCAGATCCAGGCAAAGGGCCGAGACGAGGTCCGGCACAGAGAAAGACTCCCTGCTCCTGAGGCTTCCCCGTCATGCTTTTCTGTCCCCTTTAGCTTTCTCTCTACACGCTCCTTACATTTGTTTTCCGTCAAACTTACCCAGGTCTTCCTGTATAAATGGCGGGAGGAATATTTGATCCAGAGCTTTCTGTAGATTGCATTCAGTTTCTCTTTCCCCTCCAGCTGTGGTTTTTCAGCTGCTGCTGTCTCTTCCACTCTTTTCCTCTACATCCTCCAGAGTCTAGCTTCCACCCCTGCAAACATCATATTCTCTGTGGTCCCAGCTGGTCCTGAGTCCTTGTTTTCTGTCAACTCTGCAATTTTAAAAATTCGTTTCTTTGTATGTAGTCAGTTCATTATATAAAAAGTGACCTGTAAAAGGGGTCTCTCCAGCCCCTTTCCCTAATCCCCTGGTTCCCTTCTACGCCATCAATTGTTCCCAGTACTTCTTTATATTCTTGGAATTCTATAATATGTTTGCATGTGATAAACGCATTATATTACCACTTGCCATTTTAGTATAATAGAAATAAACCCAATATGAAAGTAAAACACCACAACACGATGGCCTGCCAGTCTTTCGGGAGATCGGTTGCAAAGAATCGATTATTCTCAAATAAACAGCTTCATCATTTGATACTAATATTCATCTTTCTAACGTTTTTATCTTTATTACATAGAGGACTGGAAGTTTTATAGGCAGATGCCAACCTGGAATAGTCATTGCACCTGCTGTTTTTCTTTGCCTGTGATTCCTAAATAGCGGCACAGTCCATAGTCTTTGGCTGCACTATGCAAGATAAAACACTCCAAAGTCAGGTTTCCAGTCCCTTTTTCAAGATATTTTAGTTATGGTTCTTAATAACGAATTACTGATTGAGAGAGCGAGTGTACATGGACACACACACACACACACACACACACACACACACACACACACACACCAACACCACACCACACACTTGACCCACTACCCATTTTCCATTCTAAAATCAACCAAAGAAGCACAAATATTTTTGGTAATTATGAAAAATAAAACAGATGCCAAGTAACATGATAGAGATACTCTACATCATTTCCTGCCACTATCTCCCCAGCACTCATTTTTAGAAGTGAATAAGAAACCAATGTGCCACCCAAGTTTGGTGGATTGCCCGTGTCGTAGAGCTGGTTAGTGACAACCAGTACTGGAACCCTGTGTCCTGGCTCCTAGACCTTCACAACCTCAGAAAATGCCTCCTTGGAGTGCTCATTAGCATCAGAGTAGTCTGCGTAGGTGGAAAAACACAAAATCCGGTGATCCAAAGGCACTCCTAGCTTTTGAATGTCCTTACGAGATTCACATATATACCCCTTTTCTGTCCCTCTTTTGATATAAGTGACAGCACATTATATAGGTGTAGCCAATGTTTTTGGCATCTGTTCCCTGTCAGTACATGTAGATCTGTTCCTTTTTTAATTCACTTCACCGTTTTCTATTAATTGGCCTGTACCATTTAACTGGTCCCTTATAGATGAATGTCAAGGTTAGTCCCAGACAATCAGGAAGTTCTGATTAAGAACAGAATATTAAATGCTACTAAAGAATTGTTGATTGATAAGTGGGAGAATGGTGTTGTACTTATAAGGGGAAATACCTATTTTGAGGACTGTGCTGAAAATTGAGGGTAAAATATTGTATCTTACATGAAAATGCTTCCTTTTTGCTGACTTGAGTATGCCAAACTTAAATCTAGGTGTTGAGGATAAGGGATGGTTCATCAAACTATTATCTGCTTCTCTGTAGGTTTGAACTTCTTCATAATAAAATTCAAAAGGCTGCCATAAATTTTACCATATCTTTGCTAGTGTTCATGTAAGTCTGTAAAATAAATCTTAGATACTGGTTGATTTGATTGAAGGTTAAGTACACTCATAATTTTGATTGATATTACTCTGTGGTTTCTGATACTCAACCTAACTTCTCTCTTTTTCCCCTACTTTGGCTTCCTCACATCCCTCTGATCATTTCTTCTCAGTTGAATCCTCTCTTCCTTCAGCCCTCCACCCTGTTCTATCTCTTCTCCCTCTACAGAGCTCCTTAAATGTCAGTATTTCAGCCCTTCCCATTGGAAGCCACCTCCCCCTCTGTCTCTAGGCCTAACCCGTGCTCCAGCTGCCTGCCTAGCTCTTCTACTCACGGAATCGTCCACCATTTCAGATTTGTCTCTTGCCAACCCCCTTTGTCACCATTTCTTCCTCGTGCGTAGTGGGGTTCCACCTCCAAGCCGGACCACTCAGGCCTGCTTCTTCCCGCACCCCCGCTCTTCTCTGCCCATCTCCGAATTTTCCATTCTAGCCACGCTGATTATCTGGCTCTGCCGGCCATGCTGCCTCTTGCCCTTGCTCCTTGCTGTTACATTCCTGCCCCGCTTCTGGAAATCCCTTTCATGTTCTCTTTATCTTTCCAAATACCTCCGAGTCTTCAAAGCCCAAATCAGCCTCTGTATGAGGGCGTTTCAGCCTAAGCCCCATCATCGGAACATTCACTTTGTAAACATAGCACATAAGGCTGTGTGTTACTTCCTTGGGGCATTGCTTATCTGTCATTTCCTTGGTTTTCTTTGTGCTTTGGATCATTACATGTGCTGGTTGGAAGGCTGTAGTCTAGGCCCCCACTGGGCTTACACATGGTTGGACCACAGTAGGGGATAATAAAAGGGCGGTATCACAGCCTAAGCCTTTACCCACCCCCACTTGCCATTTGACTTGAGGGAGACTGACAGTGTTTCCTGGGATGTAATTGTGCACATGAAGGAGTGGCTGGGCCCTGGACTGGCGTCGGGAAAGCTGCCCTGGAAGAAGGGAGGCCAGACACAGGCCCCCCAGGGCTGAGTCAGCTCAGATGTCAGGTGCCTAAGACCATGCTTCTCTGTTGAAAGGTTTGTCCAATATGTGCCTCGATGCCTTGGGGAGACCCCAACTACCGTAGCGCCAACTTCATCGAGCACATCCAGCGCCGGCACCAGTTTTCTTACGACACTTTTGTGGTGAGTCTGAATCCTGGGCTTTGATCCTGCCCCTGGGGGAACAACACTGCTACCCGCTTCTCTCACCCGGAGAACCGTGAGCCCCAATGTGAGTTTTGTCACTGCCGTGATGGGTTCCCTGAAACGGCAGCTCTGCGGTCTGTACTCGTGGGCCAGGTGGCCAGAGCCTGCCTTGTGTGGCATTTAAGGAGATTAACTGGCCAGTTATCTAGACTGTGACACTGACAGCTTGCTCCTTTTTTTTTTTCTCTCCCCCAAAAACGTTTTACCCACTTTCTTTTGGTACGTGTAGTTTCTACCTATTCTACAACCTGATTTGGGATTCTTAAGCTCAGATACCCACGGGGACCAGGCAAGTAACGGAACTGGCCCTCATAGGGATGTACAAGCTGGACAGTGTGGCTCTTCATGCTGCCCTCACCCCCAGCGGATTGCTGTGTGGAAATACAGGCACAGTATTGCCCTCTCCTCTGCCCACCCAGCCCCAAGAAGCTGGAAATGTAGAACTTCATATGAAGTATTGCTTATTTATTTTGTAAAGCACTTCAGGTCAAGCAAAACACAGCCACTGGCCAAGTGTGGTCATTAGGTTTGTGCCCTTCCCCTAGAGCTGAATGCTTCTGCAGGGGCACACTGTTGTCTCAGCATCACAGTGACAGATAAATTTGGCCACGTGCTTGGAATAAACCTTTCATTTACATGTAAGTGTCAAGTCAGAATTTTCGAGTAGTATTCAGTCTTAGTGGCTGAATTCAGGGCCTGAGAAGGAAAGCCTCACTCTTTCCTAAGTTGTCATATAGAGTATTTATTCATGATCTAATAGAGTGTCTGAAACTCAGACTTGAAAATAACTGTCCTTTTTGTTAGTGCTGTAAAGAGAACTCTAATGCCCAAGTAGAAAACTTGGCCTCATTGAATTAGAAACAGAAAGGCTGGTTTCACTACGGTGCCTTCCACGTTTGAGCACTTGGCCTGTGCCTGGACCACCTGGGTGCTCCCTGGTCCTCACAGTCCCTGTCAGGGAGCCATCGTTGTCATCATCAGGACAAGGCAGCTGAGGCACAGAGAGATCAAGCACTTTGCCCAGCACTGCACAGCTGACATTGCCCACCGTGGAGCTGGGCTCCGGCCCCTGCAGCCCTCTCCAGATCTCCAGAGCCCGTTGCTGGCTGTCCCGCTGCCCCTGCTGACAGTGAGTCTTTGTAGCTGCCCGCGGTTGCTGAGCCCGTGTCTGTTTTGCCCTCAGGACTACGACGTCGATGAAGAGGACATGATGAACCAGGTGCTGCAGCGCTCCATCCTCGACCAGTGAGCAGGGCCTCCCTGTCCATCTCACGTTCCAGCGCTTCCACGACATGTTACGTGTGAAACTTGGGACTCATAACACCTTAAATATACAACAGCCCTGGAAGTGAGCTGTGGTATCAGGACAGGGTCACTTCTGATAGGGAAACAAGTCCCCAGAGCCCTCCTTTCCTTGGGCTCTTCCCCTGCTGTCCACTCTGTTTGTCACATGTTTTGTCTTTTATTGCTCCTCAGCCACTTTCTGAAGCATCTGCTTCCTCTTCTGGACGGGAACCCCACTCCCCTACCTGTCCTGTGTCACACTTGTTCCTCCATCCCAGTGTTCGTCTCTCAGGTCCTCCGAGCCAGCCAGGACCTTCTGGGTCATGAATAGCACAAATGAGACCAGCGTCTCCTGTCCTTGTCCCTGAGGTGTGTGCGCTCAGGCAGTGGTGCCTCTGATCAGTGGTGGGGCTCCACCTGTGCTGTGGAAGTTCCTGTCGCTTGGTCCTGGGCAGTGGCTGCCAGAAGCTGGAGTTACCTCCCGGGAATCCTTTCCAAAGTCCTGTTGGGCTGAGTGTCCCCGGTTCAGTGTGGCCTGATGCTGGAAGATTTGATGAGCGCTATTTTCCTGTCACTCCTGCACACCCTTAGAATGAACTGATTCGGTCTTAACTGCCTGCACGGTGCCTTTTTAAGATGAGATGTAACCACATTTTTTTTGTGGAAATAAGAGTTTCTAGGTGAGAAAAGTTAAACTGCATTTCTCCATAAGAGGGGAGGAGGGCCGGCTAAGAGAGGCGGGAGGGCCATAGATTTTTGCTTCTGATTTTCAACCTAGTGACGTATTTTCAGATGACTGGGTCAAGTTTACCCCTCTATGTGGGAGCCTGCTTACATTCTTGTCCTTGAGGCACAAAACGGAGTCCTCAGATGAATAAGAAGAAGGAAGTTTAGGGGCTCTGCTGGATACCAGTTTGTTTGTTCTTTATTTTGTTACTTAGATTAAACTGAGCATTGCTTTTCTATCAGAGAGAGAGGTTACAGGCAATCTACTATCTCAGCCTGCTGCCTCTTCTGACAACACACTGTTCAAAAGGCACTATACATCTGTGAGCAGTTCTTAATGGAAACTACTGGAAACTTGTTTTGGTAGCAGCTCAAGAAGCTTGAGGTTCAGCATGTTTCTCGATATTAATATTAACACAAGGCTAAGAGCTGGCAGTCTGATATGTAGGAGCAGAACCTCTGGCCGAGCAAAGGGCATCTGGATTTAGGTTCGCTCTTTCTTGTCTGAATATGGAAATTTCTTCTGGCCAGTGGCCGAGCTCGCAGTTGCCAGGGCTTTGGGTCTGTGTGCTGCTGCTGTGGCCTCTCCTGACCAGCCAGTAAGGTCTGCGGATCCCTAGTAACCAGCAGACAGGAGCCTTTGGGGCAAAATAATTTAACGTGCTGTTGCTTGGGAGGGCCCAGATGTTAAGGTCAGCTTCTCCACTGTAATTTTTGGAAAAAAGTTCACTCAGACCTCCCTGAATTGAGATCATCTCGGCCTAAGTTTAAAGGGAAATCGAACAAAAACTTCATTTGAGGGAACTGACGAGAGCGTGTCCATCTCACTGGTAGCACCGAGAAACCGATTTCCTTGTATTAAGTGCACTTCATGTATTTCTAATAAGATGACTTTTCAGAAAGTGACATTTGTTATGTTCTGGCTTTTAAAAGGCAAAATATAAATAAATTTCATAATTTATCCAACTGGTAAGCTCCAGTGCCTGTGTCCATTAACCACCATTTGCTGCAGTCTAGCCCTGGGGAGCCTCTGGAAGATTGTCGCTTTTCTAAGCTCTTGTCTGTCACAAGTGAGTCCCATCTGGCTCTGACACTCCATCAGCTGAGCCTCACCGGGCCTGTCCTCTGGAAAGTGAACACAACCCCCACTTCTCACAGTTGGGAGATCCAGTGAGGTGAGAGGTCACCCCGCTCCACGAAGACACAGGTCTTCAGCTCCGTTCAGATGACTTAGCAGCAGCCCCCAGACATCATAGGAAAGAGCTCTGCAAATTAAGATCTGAGGTCCTGGGTGTGTTTCAAGTTCAGCACTCCGCTGCCGGTTGTATGACATCTGGCAGATACGTTCCCTTTCGGCACCTGTTTCCCTACAATAAAATGGCGGTAATTTTCTGGCTTCTAGTTTCTTTATGAAGTAGGAGGCATGTACTGTTTATTAAATAGCTATTAATCCTTTATCAGTTCGTAATTATATATTTGATTAATGTGTGAATCCCAGTGCCTGGCACAGAGCTGGCACGTAAACATCATATGTGCCAGAATATAAGGAAATAATTTTTCCAATAAGGAAACAAGTTTTGCCCAAATCGAATGTAAGCACTTTCAGATGAAATACTCAAATGTTTCCTTAATTTTAATTACATATATATTTAAAACAAAGGTAGAAACAGCTGGGTTAGCTGTCGCTAAACCCAGCAGAACATTAGTCTTCCAGCTCCATCTTCAAGGTGTTTAGTGCCCTGACCCCTCCCTCCTTTTAGAGCCAGCTGCTGCTGCTGGCTTTCCTGGTGGAACATCATCCTGGTTTCTCTTCCAGTTTCTCCACCATATTCCTTTTCCTGCCCTTGGCAGCCGTCTCCTGGTTCCCTTCCCTTAGCTGTTGGAATTCTACTCCAGCTCCCTGGGCAGACGCAACCACACACCACTTGGCTTTCATTTCCACCCATGTGCCACTGGGCCCAGATCGACGGTTCTAGACCAGACACCTTCCTGGAGCCCCAGGCCCAGCTTTCTCATACACCTGTCCAGTGCGTGACTTAAAGGCGTCTTAGGTTCTGATGGCTCAAACTGAACTCACCCTCTGCCCTCTTACTGCCCACCCCTCATGCTAGGTTAGGCTCTTTTTCCCCACAGGTGGTACCACCATCCTTCCATTTGCTCAAGAATTAACCTGAGCATCATCTTTAACTCCTTTGTCCACCTCAACGCCCCATATTACCAAATTGTATTGATTTTAGTTCCCACATAGCACATTGGTGTTCTCTCACCATCCCACTGCCACCAGCATCTTAAAACGCACCATGATCTCACCTGAATTACTGCCACAACCTTTCCTTCTGGTCTTTCTCCAGTGCTCTCTAGCTGACTTCCAGTCCATCCTCCACCAAGCAACCAGAAGGATCAGACCCTTTGAAACACTTCAAAGGCTCTGGTTGCCTTCAGATAAAGGCCTAACCCCTCGCATGGCCCTCCAGGCCTCATGCACTCTGTCCCCATCTACCTCTCCAGCCTCAACTCCTGACACTTCCACTGGAACCACCCAGACTTTTCTGCACCTGCAGTGGGTCACCTTCCCTGTGAAATATTTGGTGCCCCCCCCCCGACTTTTGACCCCCCAACTGCAGTTTGGATGCCTAGCTCAGAATTCCATGTATGATGTTCCTGTAGAAGATTCTACTCATATTAATCAGAACATTATTAAACGTGTATAAATACCCTACTAGACTGTAAGTTCCCTGAGGTTAGGATTCTTGTTTTCCTTTGTAACCCTATTTCTCAATATTCAGGTTGCCAGATACAATACAGGACTCCCAGTTACATGGGAATTTCAGGGAACGACTGACTTTTTAATATAAATATGTACCAAATATTGCGTGGGAGTATAATTTGCCCAAATCAGGAAGTTAAAACCGGGAATATTCATACTAAAAAAGTATTTGTTGTTTGTTTGAAAGTCACATTTAACTGGGTATACTATATGTTTATTGGTTAAGTCTGGAAACTACTCAATGTACATTAGCAACATAAGTGTACTGAACAGTTGTAGGTGCCAGACAACTCACATCTGATGAAATTATTTGGCAGTTACTTTTTTTTTTTTTTAGCTGAGGCATCCTGCCACCTGTTGGCAGCTCAGCGGAAACTCAGCTCGGGTTGGGAATCAAACCAGTGACCCTGTTGCTCAGAGCTCACATTCTTGAGCGAGCTCTTAACCAACTGAGCCACTCAGGCGGCCTGCAATTACTATTTTTAATGGCTGTCTCCCACTCTTAAGAAGTTAACCTCCTGAGGGCAAGGACTTTGTCCATCTGTGCACCACTGCCCTCCATACTTGAACCCGAGTACACACAATAAACACTAGAAGTGAGATGGAACGAAAACGGGGTCCTTTAACAATGGTACTTCTTTCCGTGAGGACTTTAGGAGCCCCAAATTAGGGGCCGATGCGCTGGTAAGGAGAGCCTGAAGGGGGCAAGGTCTACCCGAGGCCCAGGCTGGCCACTGCCCATCCCCGCGGGGAGGCGGATCCTCAAACCCGTAGTGCAGGAGCCGGGACTTGCCCAGCTGAGGGGGCAAGACTCAGGTGGGCCGGCAGGATGGCCACTGCCAGGTGGAAACCTGACCTGCCCAAGTCCATCCTGGCCCCGGGGTGCTCTCTTGCTTCTATTCCTCTTATCCCCTGGCCTTCCACAGTGTCTGCTGAATGTCCCCTATGAGGCTCACCGGGGCGCTATGAATACAGGATTAATGACAATGATGCTAATCCTTCTCCTCCCTGGTTCCTGACACAGTGCCTGCCCTCAGATAATTTTGATTTCAACCTTTCTGGTTTAGCTCCTGAAAGGTGATCAAAGCCAGGCATTCAGGCTACACCGGAAAAGCCAATCTCATTGAATCCTCTTAACCAGCCCTGTAAGAGGGGCACTAATAGCATTGCCATTGCACAGATGAGGGAGTGGAGGCCACCATCGGTAAGTAATTTGCGCAAGTGTTTCAGTGTAGAGGTGGGATTAGACAGACGCATGGTCTCGGGCACAGTCCCCTGTCCCAGCATCCACACTGCTATCTGTGTGACCTTGGACAAGTTACAAATCTCTTTGTGCCTTGGTTTCCTCATTTATAAAATGGGGTTAATAAAAGTGTCTTCCTCATAGAGTTGTGGGAACCTAGTGAAATAATCCATGTAAAGCATTAGAACATGGCCTGGCACAAAATAAGTGCTTAATTAATGTGAGCAACGAATGTTACTACTGTTTTTCTATCAGTTCCTGAGACCCAAGCAGCTAGCAGCTGTCACTATTTGAGGACTAAACACTACTATCAGGCTTTCCCAAACTCAGCCTGAAGACATGAATTACCTGGGAGGCACTTGTTAGAAAATAGATTATCAGCCCCCTCCCTTGGAGATTCTGATTGGTAGGTGAGGGTGGAGCCTAGGAATCTGTATCTTTTAAAAGAGATTCAGGTAAAGTACATCCTTAGGCTAGTTCAGGAAATCCTTGTATATGTAAGACAAGGCGTGTTACAACAAACCCGTTGTAGCTGGGGTGGGACAGTGACTTGGCTGATGGTTCGAATCAGGTGGACAAGCTCAGGCTTTCCAGGTTGCAAGACTTCAGCGACCTTTCCCGATTATAAAAATCCTCTAGAGCGTTTATTTGGTCTCAGATGCTCTCCCTACAAATTATTTACAAAGGGAAAATTAGTAACTTTATAGTGGAGAAACCCAGCAGATACCTTCTTCAACAAGTCGTCAAAGTTAGTATCATTGAGAATGGGGCAAACCATGGGTGACTTGATGGGACTTGCTGAGTTCCCAGCAGAAAGACGTCTAATGTGAGTCTAATCATAGGGAAACATCAGGCAAGCCATCCAAATCCAGGGACATCCCACAAAACAGCCAAACTTCCAAAATGCCACGGTCAGGTAAAAGGAGACGGAAGAGGCATGACGACTCTCTGCAATGCTGCAGGATCCCAGATTGGATCCCTGATGGGTGGGGTGGCCATAAAGGAGGTTATCGAGCCAGTTGCTGACATTTGAATGTGGACTGTGGAATAAGCAACAGTATTTTATCAATGTTAGATCTCCTGATTTTTGATAATCATGTCCTTGTTCTTAAGAGATATCCATGGAAGAGTTTAAAAGGAAAGGACATGATGTCTCCAATTTCTTTTCAAATGGTTCAGAAAAAAATAGTGTATGCCTGTGTATAGTGAGATGTAGATAGGAATATGATAAAGCAAATATACAGTGTTAAACATTATAATGCTTATTATTTTTTACAAAAATGAGGCAGGTAGGGCAGAAAACTATAAAGAAGTGGAAACCACTGCTCATCCCACCCCACAGACAACCAGATGACCACACCCATCAATAGTGGAATACTTACATGTCCTTGGGGCACCATAGTTTTGGTTGAAACTTAAAATGGGTGAATGAATGCTTTACTTCCGGCCTATAACCTGTGTTTTTCACTCTGTGGCACGTCCGTCAACATCTTTGATGTCAACGTGGTGTTATTTTTAATGGCTGCATGATGCTTCCGGTGAGGATGGGTCATACTTTATCAGTGGGTATTTAGGTTGTTTCCAGTTGGTTATAGACAGTGCTAGAGTGAGTATCCTTACAAACACGTCTTTGCCCACTTATCTGAGTATTTTATATGGAGGGCTGTTGGGTCAAATGGAGAGAGGTTGACAGAGACAGAAATAGGGAGAAAGACAGAGATAGTCAAGCTGTGTCTGTGGAGACAGACATACCCAAGGGTGGGGGGCGGGGAGGAGACTGGGAGAGCGAATGCTTACTGCTCTGAGAGGCGACTTGTCTGAGACACAGACCTCAACAGTCTGGCCGCAAAAAATCCAGGCAAAGAAGTGACTAAGCGACTTAGGCTCACACCCTACAGATACAATTGTAGATGAGGTCAGAGTCCTTTGTGCAAGGATTTTTGTGGGACTATTGTTCCTGAAAAGCAAAAGATGAGAAGCAACCTAATTACCCATCCATGGGGGACTGGTTATAGATTGTGCTGGAAGAGCTGACAGGAGCCAGTCTCCAAGTAAGGCTGCCAGATTTAGCAAATAAAAATATAGGAGGCCCCGTTAAACTTGAATGTCAGATAAAGAAGAAGTCTGCCCCATGCAGCCTTATACTAAAAGCTTATTTGTTGTTTATCTGACATTCTAGTTTAATTGGGCATCCGTATTTTTTCTGGCAACTCTATCGCCGAGATCAGTGAGGACAGCAAGGTGAAGTCAGAATACAGGTGCGCGTGCACATACGTGCATGCGAGGAGGATTTCTGAGGTGGGTCTCCAGGTTCTAGCTGAGGAGAAAGGACTTATCCAGGTCACACAAACCACAGGCGGTAGGGTGAGGCTGGACCCCAGCTTTAGGCTGCCCTGCAGTAATTTGTGTATGCATCTTAAAAGTGTTCGTGTATTAAATATATTAAAAACAGACCACAAATTTCTAAACTCCATTTGAACGTTCCCAATTCTAAAACATACCAGCAGTCTCAGAAACTCGACGAGGCTTGGGGCTCTTTCGGTGACAGAGCGTCTGCCTTCCTGAAGAACATTCACATCCGGGAACATTCCTCAGCCCTTGGGCTTCATCATGGTGGTCACTGGTTACTGCTGCCTGGAATGTTCTCTCATTTCCTTCTCCTCTCACCTTCCCATCCCTGTGACTTCAGCCTGGAGTCAGTCTGGATCTCAATTCTCTGACTCACCCTGTGCCCCTCACCTGTGACCTCCATGGGAATGGGGACCTGGCTGATTTATCACAATGGCCAGGGACACTCCGCCACTTGCTCACTGGGACTTGGCATGTTAAGCACTTCAACTCTCTGGGCCTCGGAGATCAGTTTCCTTATCTGTAACATGGGGCTGATATAATCTTGCCTGCCATGCAGGGCTTACTGTGGGGATCAAACAGGCCGATGTGACACAGATAGGAAAGGGAGACAATACTAGCATCTCTGAGTTGATGTTTGAACTGAAGCCAGCTCTAGGAATATCTGGGGAAGGGTGTTCTGGGCAGAGGGAACAGCAAGGACGAATGCACTGCTGTGGGAAAGAACCTGTGCGAACAGGGAGCAGAAAGGCCGGCGAGGCTGGAGCAGATGAGCAAGGGGGAGAGTAGGTCATGAGCCCCAGGTTATGTGGTGTCCCGTGGGTCATGAGCAGAGTTTGGATTTGAGTCCTAAACTAAGAGCAAATTTGACTTAAGAAAAGTTTGTTGACACTTTCCCCCTCTTGCCGTTATCTCCCACACTCAGTGATTCCCGAGATGCACAAAAGGCTAGAGGTGTGGAAGCGGGGTGCGGTGGGGCAGAGAGGGGGCCTCTGGGGCTTTTCCTGGAGACAGGGTCAGCCTTCTGCCAGGAAGGTGGAGATAACAGGGTGCTATCAGTCCGATCCCAGGGTGAGGCTGCCAAGGCCCAATTAGTGTGCGAGATAGTCGGAGAGATAACTGTGCTGGGAGCCCCTGGTGGTAGATGCATGGAGATTAGCTGAGGAAAGACATGCTGTGCACCTTGGGGAGAACCCAATGACCTGCCTCCAGCCTGGAGTGCCAGGATGGACCTCCCAGGTGTGATGCAGGCAGTGGTGCAGAGAGCCTGGCTTCAGGACCCCGCTCAGCCCACACACATCCACCTACCACCCTCTAGGCCTTGGGCAACTTCTTTTTAACCGCGGTGACCATCTTGTCCTGGTTCCCAAGACTGCTCCAGGACTCCCTCAGTCCTGGGCAAACTGAGATCATTGGTCACCCTACTTATCACCCCAGTGGCTACATGAAGAAACCGAGTCTTAGAAGCAGTCAATATCTGCTGCGATTTGGTGGTTGACTTTTCATGACAATGTATTGTATTTGAAATGGTAACATATGCATCTGAAATAAAACATTCAGACCCTTCAAAAAAGGTTTGGAGCAAAAGAAGTGTCCTTCCCACCCCTGCCTGCTCCCTTCCTCGGAAGGAACCAGATCCTGTCACAGTCTAGGCCCAAATGGTGGATATTATCTTATGTATTTGCTTCTGCACAAAACGCAGCCTACTAGATATTTTGTTCACTTGAATTTTTTTCACTTAAAAGCCTATTGGCTCATTCATCCATTCAGCTAATATTTACTGAGCACCTACTATAAACCAGGCCTTGTTCTGGGTTCTTAGGTCACAGCAGTGAACCACACGGACACTTCCTGCGCAGGGGCAGCTTTCTAGAGCAGAGAGTGGGTATTTAGGTTTTGCTGGCCTCAATAGTGAGGACAGTACATAGGTACACATATAACAAGAAAAAACAAATTTCCAAAATGTTCTATTGACAAACTTCAAAATATAATAACATTTAAATGTATTTTTTTTTGTAACACAGGTCTATGAATGAAAAGAATGGAATACTCTTTTGAAGATTAACATTTTTGTTTTAATTAGGGTTCCAAGTTAGCGAGTCCTAACCTCAAATCAATTGCAAAAGTTCATCTGTAAAAGCCATTCCTTAGCTCAAGGGCAATACAAAAACCTCAGGTTGGATTTGGCCTGCGGGCTCTGCTTTGACAAACTCCAAACTCCGGTCTAAAGAGCAATCAGCCAAATAGGTAAAAAACACACTGTGACAGAGAGTGGTGAGTGCTGGGGAGAAAAATTAAACAGAGAGCGGTGATAGGGAGTGAGCTGTGGGGTCATCTGGGGCAACAGCATTCGGGAGAGGAAGTATCAGACACAGAAGCCAAAGTTACTGAAGAAGGAGCATGCCCAGTGGGGTCCATGGGGGCTGGAGCCTCGTGGGGCAAGGTGAGCCCAGAGGGGACACAAGAGGCCAGGTCCTGCAGGAGCTCGTGGCTTTTCCTGTGAGAGATGGGCGCCGTGGATTCCTGTGAGAGATGGGCGCCGTGGAGGGTTATGTGCACAAAGACAGGCTTCAACCTTTTAACAGCAGCAAAATATTCCATTGATTGGATTGTTACTATGTATTTAACGAGTCTTCAATGGTGGACAACTTTGCTACCCTATTAAAATTAACGAGGTTGATACTTGCAAATAATATTTTTTTTTAATTTAAGACACGGGAAAGGGCATATAGTGAAGATTCTCTCTCCCACCCCTGCCTAGTGGCCACCAGATCCCCTCCTCGGAGACAAGCACTTTCTAGTTTCTCCCTCCTGAGGTGGTTTGTCTCCCTCTTTCTATGCCGGTAGCATCACACTGTGCATGCTGTTGTACACTGAGCTTTTTACTCCTTGGTGTCTTGATATGATTCCACATCCACTACATACAGAGGGTGCCAAAAAAATGTATACACATTTTAAGAAAGGAAAGCTGTATTAAAATTGTAATACTCATTATATACTGATAACAAAAGATTAATATGTCATTTTTGACTTCTGCAATTACAAGAGGTGCTTAAAGTGGTTCCCATCAGCGTCCAGACACTTCTGATTATGGCGAACTACTGCTTGAGCAACGTTGCCCAATGTGTCCACTTGTATACATTTTTTGGCACCCCCGGTATAGAGCTTTCTCCTTTTTGACAGGTGGATAATATGACTGCACGGTGATGTATTAACTGGTCCCCATGTTGACCTTGAGCCTGGCACGCAGCAAGTGCTCAGCAAATGGGAATGAAAGGGCTTGTACATCTCTTCTTGGAGCCCCCACCTCTGGGCCACACCCAACAGACTTGGACCCCAAACTACCCCTGAAAGCCATTGGTATCTTGAGATGGTGATTTGGCTTCACAGGGTGCCTGTTGGGTCAGGCCCAGCGCTGAATCACTGTTTGTTTTCAGGCAAGCGTGAGACACAAAAGGTTTTTGGTTTTTTTTAATCCAGGATAAGAGAGGTGGTTGAGCCTTGACTCATTCAGGTAACTTTCCAAAGACAATGTCTTCTTCCCGGTCAGGATTAACTCTCTGACTCTGATTGATTCACTCACCGATTGATGATCTAATCAGCAGGGGCCAGTTAGCCTAATATGCAAAGAGCTCTTAGCAATTAAGTTCCTCAACTCAGGGACCAAAGGACACAAAAGGATAGATAGTTCAGAATATGGAGAAACAGAAAGGACTCCGGAGTATGTAAAAACTGCTCCACCCCACTCATGTGAAATGCAAATTGTACCTAGGAGATCTCACTCTCCCTTACCAGATGGGCAAAGATAAAACAGTTAAGACAATACCCTGCCTCCACCAGGTTTCAAGAAGGTGCCCCTCACCTTCCCACTAATGGAAATATAATTTAGTTTAACCTTTTTTGGAGGACATTTAGACAAATCTGTCAACATTTCATATACACAGACTATATATCTCCTTGTCTCCATAAAGACCATCTCTGGAAGGGCATACAAGACACTGGTAAAAATAGTTGCCTTTGGGGAGAGACATGGAGATCTGGGATAGAGGGAGGCTTTCTTTTTTGGTTGGTTGTAAATTACATTTTTTAGTTAATGTTTTTACTTTTTAGTGGGAGGTGGACAGCTGTGGAAGATTCAGAGCTCTATTCAAATTTATCTTCCTCTCAGAGGTCTTTCCTGGTCACATTAGCTATTACGAAACCTGCCCCCCAGACAGTGAGTGTCCCAGTTCTCACTCCCATTAAAGGCATGTGTGCTCAGCCCTGCGCGACAGCCCAGAGCGGTCGCAGGGAGCGCCTCAGCCAGCAGAGGGCGCCGGAGGTCCGCGCCCACGGGTCGGGGGCAGGGCGTGGGGGCTGGTGGGTCCACTGCAGCCCGGCGGCAGAGGCCGCTTATTTCCGGGAGGACCTGACACCAAAGTATCAAAAAAGAAGTCTCACCTTTCCCTGCAAGGCGGTTCACAGCAGCGCCTCCGGGGACTGGTCCGCGATCCAGGGGCCTCGCCCAAAGCCCCCCTCCGACTGCGCGGTCTCCACCGCCTACAGGAGAGAGGGTGGCGGGGTGAGGACTGGCTAGGAGGAGGGATGGCGGGGCAATTCAATGACAAGGGAGGGGACAGCCCAGATCCAAAACGGCCCCTCCCCCGCCTTCCACCCCCACTCCAGGGCGCAGGTGCCGGATGACCGAAGGAAAACGGAAAGGTGGAGGCCCAGGCAGTGGCGTATTGAGCACTAGAGGCCTCTGGACTCCTTGCCTATCCATCCCGGCATCTCCAGGAGATAGGAGTCGCCCACCCTTTGCAGTTGAGGAAACTGAGGCTCAGAGAGGCTGGGTAACTCCCCCAGGGTGACCCAGGAGGAGGTAGAGCCGGTAATCAGTCATTCACCAAATATCGGATTGAACCCTGCTAAGTGCTTTGAAGAAAACTGAATAGGATAATAGAATAAAAAAAAGTGGTGTTGGGGGCAGCGGGGGCCCTACTTTGGCTAGGGTGATCAGGCCAGGCTCCCTTGAGGAGATGACTTAAATTTTGTTTTTTGTTAAGTACGTAATTCATACCCAAAGTTTTTAAATAGACTAGGTACAGTTTGAAGACTAATAATAAAGGTGTTTCTGTGCTTAAGAAACATGTCTGAGAACTCTATAAACTCCTCTTTCCCCAGCTAACCACTCTCCAGAATTTTGTGTTAAACATTTCCTTGCTTTTCTTTATAGTTTTATCACCTCCATATACATCCCTAAACAATCTAGGGTTTAGTTTGCCTGTTTTTAAACCTTATGTAAATCCAACTAACCATATGCATTTGTCTATGACTTGGTTTCTTTGCTCAACATTGTGGGGTTTTTTTAAACTTTATTGAGGTATAATTGACAAATAAAATTGTGACATATTTAAAATATACAATGTGATGGGTTTTCTATTCTTTTTTAAAGATTTTATTGGGGAATTCGGAACGGGACCAGCCAAATTGTTGTTCTTCAATCTTCATTGTGGAGGGCGCCAGTCTCCATCTGGCTTCTCGTCAGCAGCTCATGGCCCCTAAGATCAAGGTGCTGTGTTCAATCTTAGTCTCAGGTGGGCATAGCACCATTTAACAGGCAATCTTGTTACACCAGCTGAGCCATCCTGCCACCTGTTGGCAGCTCAGTGACAACTCAGCTCAGGGTGCAGTGTCACTGGCCCATGTGGGAATTGAACCAGCAGCCCTGTTGCTCACAGCTTGCGCTCTTAAGCCAACTCTTAACCAACTGAGCCACTCGGCCGGCCCAGGGTTTTCTATTGTTGACTAGTGCTTTCTTTTTTCTTTATTTTTTTTTAATTTATTTTTTCAATTATAGTTGACATGCAATATACTAGTTTCAGGTGTACAACATAGTGATTAGACATTTATATACCTTGCAAAGTGATCACCTCAATAAAGCTAGTACCCATCTGTCACCATACATTGCTATTACAATATTGTTGACTATATTCCTTCTACTGTACTATATTATTGACTATATTTCCTGTGATGTAAATCCCCATGACTTTTATAATTGGCAATTTGTACGTCTTAATCCCTTTCACCTTTCTCACCCATTCCCCCACCCCCTCCTATCTGCAACCATCAGTTCTCCGTATGTATGAGTTTGTTTCTGTTTTATTTTGTTTTTCAGATTCCACATATAAGGAAAACCATATGGTATTTGTCCTTCTCTGTCTGATTTACTTCACTTAGCATAATACCTCCTAGGTTTATCCATGTTGTCACAAATAGTAAGATTTCGTTATTTTTTATGGCTGAGTAACATTCCATTATGTGTAAGTGCCACATCTTCTCTAACTATTAGTGTATTGATGGACATCTAGGTTGCTTCCTGATCTTGGCTATTGTAAACAATGCTGCAGTGAAATAGGTATGACTATATCTTTTTGAATTAGTGTCTTCTATTTCTTTGGATAAATACCCAGAAGTAGAATCGCTAGATCATTGATAGTTCTATTTTTAATTTTTTGAGGAGCCTCCACACTGTTTTCCATAGTGGCTGCACCAATTTACATTTCCATCAAGTGTATGAGGGTTCCCTTTTCTCTACATCCTCGCCAACACTTGTTTGTAAAATTCTATTTTTGAGATTTATCCCTGTTGTTGCAAGGAGTTGTGGTTCATTTTTATTGTTATGCAGTATTCAGTGATTTGGATTGTACCACGGTTTATTAATTCATTCTGTTGATAAGCATTCAGGTTGTTTCCAGGGTTTTTTGTGCTGTTAGGAACAAGGATACAACGAGTATTTTCTTGTTTCTTCTGGGTTTGGAGTTGGGCATCAGTTCTCAACTTTGGCTGCACATTAGAATCTCCTGGGGAGTTTAAAAAAAATGCTAATACCAGAACTCCCTCCTCCCCACCCCCCCATACACATTAGACTGATTAAATCAGGACATCTGTGGGGGTGGGGCCCAGGATTGGGCAGTCCAGGACTGAGACCCCTGGGATGCACTTGGCCTGGGAGTAGAATTGCTGGGAGGAGGAAAGTCACCTGTTAGTACCAGCTGATGCCAAACTTTTCCAAATTGGCTGTGCACATTGACACTCCCACCAGCATGGGATGACGGTCCTGCTGCCCTCACAACCTCATCAACACTTGATATTGACCAAATTTCAACTTTTTGTCCTTCTGATGGGTGTTAAATGGTATCTCATTGTTGTTTTAATTTGCATTCCTCTCATTACCAATGAGACCGAGCGTTGGTGAAGTCAATGCTGAAACAAACACTACAAAGAGTCAGCCAGGTGAAGATGTGGGGAGGGGAGAAATTTAGGGGGCAGGGAGGTGAACACCAGGTGCCAAGGTCCTGTGCTGGGCCAGGGCTGGGATGTGAGGAACAGAAAGACCTGTGTGTGTGGCTGGGGGGAAGGGGGGTTACTGTGCATGGGGAGGGGGGAGAGTGGCTTGAGACAAGGTCAGTAGAGGTGACACTAGGGCGGAGGGCTGTGATGAGGACTTTGGCTTTTACTCTGGGTGAGATAGAAACATGGGAGGATCTGAGCAGAGGGACGTGGCCTTACTTCTTCTGGCTGCATGTGGAGAATCATAATGGGAACTACATAGATATGGGAGGGGGTGTATTCTTCATAACTGCTTGTGGCCTATCTCCCCTACCTTACCTGCAACTCACCAACCTGACCCTGAAGGATGATTGTTTTGTTTACAGCTGTTATCCCCAACACCTGGTGACCTAAACGGACAATTGTCCTTGTCCTCCTTATTCTAGGTGGTGAGTGGAAGAACTTACAAGTTTTCATAGTCCTTGCTTCACAGGTGGAACCAAGTTGGGCCCCCACCCCTACCCCAGGCCTGGCATGACCCCTTCTGGAGTCGGTGGGCTCACAGAAGAGCTGGGGATGGGGGTACAGCTGTCCCTCCCTGGGCCCCACACCACATTGGGTCAGTGAGTGCCCCTCGTGGAGCCCAATGTTAGGTCCTTTGGACACAGGACTGATGGCCCCCAGACAGGTAATGAGACCCACAACGGCCCCAACCTTCCCTACTACTTTCTCCCACTTGCCCAGAGTGATCTTTCTCAACGAAACTCTAAACAGACCCCTCCTCAGCAGAAAATCCTTCCTTGGCTCCCCAGGGTTCTCCGGGCAAAGTCCAAACTCCTCCAGGCCCTGGAGGCCCAGCAGATCTGATCCTGCCGGCCTCCCCACCCCACCCCCATCCCTGGGAGCTGCTCTCAATGACTCTGATGTAGTTACTGATTCTTACCTCGGGCCTTTCCCCTCAGTATTTCTTCACTTCCTCTGGGAAGTCGCCCTCGACCCCCCTGTCAGGTGACTGTCACTGCGCCCTGTGGCCTCCCCCATCAAAGCACACTTCCCTTCGCATTATAATTGTCTGTTTCCTTTGTCTCCCTCACCAGACAGGAAGGTAGTCTTCGGTAGAGACCCCGAGTGTTTTGTTTAGGGATGAATCCCCCGCTCCGGTAACAGTGCGTGGCACATCGTGGGCGCTCAGTAAACATTTGCTAAGTGAAAAGAACGAATTTTGCTAGATGATGCCAGATTGCTTTGCAAAAAGGCTTGGGCATTTCACACTGACAGCAGCCACGTAAGGTGTCCATTTCCTCGCATCCATCCCTGAAATGTGTATTGTCCCCTCGTGGATTCCACGCTCTTTGGGAGGCGCCAGCCGGGTGGAGGAAATTTCCGCCCTCTCCCCAAGCCGGAGGCGGAGGCGGAGGCGGAGACAGTTTCAGAACGCCAGGTGCCCAGACCGGCGGCGCGCGGCGCCAGGGGGCGCCAGAGGCAGGCGCCCGTGCAGCGCTGAGCTGGCAGGCGCGCGGGGTCCCGAAGGGGGTCCCGCCTCGCCTGGGGTTCCCTGCGCCCGGCGCCCCTCCCTCAACGCCCGGCAGTCAGTGCAGCGCCCAAGACCTGGCCTCCGAGCAACTCCCGCCCGCAATCCAGCGCCACGCGGCGCGAGCCCCGCCAGCGCTCGGCGCACCTGCTCGGGGCGTGGCCTCTGTCGAAGGCGCTCCTCGATTGGCGCGGAGGTGACAAAGGGGCGTGACATAATTTCACCACGCCCCCTCACGGCTGGACTACTTAAAGGAGTTGGCAGAGCGCCTCCACTCACAGAGCAGCGGCGCGGCCTCGCGGGTGGAGGGCCTTGCGACCCCAGCGCGACTTGGCGACCTCGGCTGCTTTGGCCACCATGCCGCGCTCTTTCCTCGTTAGGAAGTCTGCCTGCTCCCGCCGGAGGCCCAACTACAGCGAGCTGCACGACTCTTCTCCAGGTGAGTGGACCGGGTGCCGGACCCCGGGAAGGGTTTGGGAGGACAGGCAAAGGGGACACTTTAGGGAGGGGGACTTGGAAACAAAAAGCGAGTCAGAGGTGTGGGGAAATGTGAGGAGGGGTATGAGGAGCCCGGGGCAGGTGGGTCGGGCGTTTCGGGGAGGGATTTTTAGAGGTTGGTGGTCTCGGTTTGAGGGCACTTTTTAGCCGCCGAGAGGCGGAGGAGCCCCGCGAGTGAGAAATGAGAGAGGGAGGGCCATTTTTGGGAGAGGCGCCGGTCAGGGGCTAGGAAGAGTCCAGAGTCAGCGGATTTAGGGAAGGGAGTGGGTCGGAGTGGTGCCTCTGAGCTAGCGTGACTGGGGACTTGGAGTGCTGGGGTATTACATCAAGCTGGAAACTTGGGGATCGTAGGAGGAATCACCCCCTTGGGCTGGGGCTGGAAAGGGGGAGATCATTCCTGTACAGGACGATCTGGAGGCTGGAGTGGGAGAATCAGATGACCTGCGAAGAGAGGCCTCTTTGAGGGCAAGAACCTGTTTATTCTAGTCGTAATTGTTTGATTCGTCTGATAATTGAGTGCCAGCTCCACTCAGTCCGTATCCCACATCAGGCGAATGTTTGTTGATTGACTGGTCTAATGCCTGACCCTGCCCTGTTCTCTCTCTCCCATCAGAGTTCACTTTCCAGCAGCCCTATGACCAGGCCCACCTGCTGGCAGCCATCCCACCTCCTGAGGTCCTCAACCCCACGGCCTCACTGCCCACACTCATCTGGGACTCTCTCTTGGCACCCCAAGCTCAGCCAATTGGCTGGGCCTCCCTTCTGTCCCAGGAGATCCCCAAGGCTGTGGAGCTGACCTCCTTGTCAGATGAGGACAGTGGGAAAGGCTCCCAGCCTCCCAGCCCACCCTCACCTGCTCCTTCGTCCTTCTCCTCCACCTCAGCCTCCTCCCTGGAGGCCGAGGGTTATGCTGCCTTCCCAGGCTTGGGCCCATTGCCTAAGCAGCTGGTTGGGCTCTCGGGGGCCAAGGACCCGCAGTCCCGCAAGGCCTTCAACTGCAAATACTGCAACAAAGAATACATCAGCCTGGGTGCCCTCAAGATGCACATCCGAAGCCACACGCTGCCCTGCGTTTGTGGCACCTGCGGGAAGGCGTTCTCCAGGCCCTGGCTGCTACAGGGCCATGTCCGGACCCACACCGGTGAGTGTCCCTGCAGGCCGGCCGCCCTTCTCACTGTCCCTACTGCCTTTACCAGCTCTGGTGAGGTTGAGCTTGCTGTTATTTTCAGATTGTGGAAACTGAGTCTCTCGACTTCTAGCTCAAGAAAGAGTTCAGGGGCCTGGCTCTGAAATGTTTGGCAGAAACATTTATTCATTCATCAGCTAAGCAGATGTGCTAAGTAGATAAACTTGACACGTCCCTCTGCAGTCTGTTTCATAGCCAAATGGGTTGGAGCTGGATATGGGAAAGGTGCAACCAACACCTTGCTGTTGGAGCCAGGTGTGAAGGGGCCCTCCCTCCTCCACCCTCCCCCAGCCTACCCCCACCCCCACCTCCACCCTAGCTAGGCAGGATGTTGTTAGACCCCCCACCTGACTCTGAATCTTGCTTTGAGCACTTCCTCAAACCTTGGACTGACGCTTCACTCTGAGCCTCAGTTTCCTCATCTGTAAATCGAGCATAAGAATACCTTGGGGGGGTTTCTGTGTAGATTAATGAAAGAAAGCATACAGAATGCACCTGGGGTGATACTTGGTACACAGTAAGCATGCACAAAAATGGTGGTGTTTGTTCTTCCATTCTGTGTGATCTTTAGCAAGGGATTTAACTTCAAGATTGTCACACCATAATCATATAGGCTGGATTATGATAACATTTTATAGGGTGGCTACCATGATTTGGTGGCTTCTTAATCACTTTTTAATAAATTGCTATCATGAGGGTTCTCAGATCTGCTCTCCCTGCCCCCACGGTGGAGTAAACGAACTCAATCCTATCATGCAGACCCGGGAACACCTTTGCCGGCAGAAAACACGATTATGTCTTGGTGCTTCAAGAATGTAATGCTAAATGTGGAGAAAACTGAAATGGAGCCTCTTCTGTCCTTTCATTTTCTGGAAATGGGTAAAAGGTAGTCACTTTTCAGAACTTAAATGGTGGAGGCTACCATGTTTGGAGCTGCTTTTTGGCGAGACTGTTGTGGTCTCGGAGGTTCAAGGGTCATACTCTCTGCTTTGGGGTCAATCTGGCAGGTTGGAGACTCAGTTCTGGCATTTCCTGGCCCAGTGGCTGACCTCTGAGCCATGAGGATCAGTGGGGTGGTTCGTGAGGAATGCATTTTGCAGGCATTGTTGGTGTCGTTATTACTCCTACAAAGGGCGTCCTCCCCAGCTTGCAGATAATGGCCACCCATTTCTCTTACTTTATGCACAAGTGGCCCTGATTTTAACATATAAAAAGTCCTGCCTGTTCTCTGTCCTGGGTGCCATACCCAGCTGATGAGGGCTCTATCTGGGAGGGGAGGAGAGGGGGGAGTTAGCCCCAGGGTGCCCCACTGGGCCCCTTTCTCTCCCCTTCAGGGGGCATTATTTTAATGTAAAGGCATGGCTCAGACACAAAAAGCTTGTTGAAATGCACCATCACCATCCTCATTGACACCCATTGTGTGCCTTAATGGTGGCCCCAGTGGGTGGGGGCTGGCGGGTGGAGCAGGTGCACGGGGCAGCGGTGCCCAGCACCTGTTCTGGGGCACAGCTGCTGGCCCACATCGTGTCAGGCCCCTTTAATCCAGGGAGTATCGCATGTACAGTGCCCCCCTTGGCGGCCTTTGTCCCTGCCGGCCTGGTGCCGATTTCACACTCGCCAGGAACACCATAAAGGCGTCTGGGGGGTGGGGGTTCAGGCAGGGGTGGAGGTCTGTGCCTCTGGCTTGTGCACAAACCTCCACCCCATCGCCTCTTACAAGGCCTCCTTCCCGCTTTGTTCAGGTTTGTTATATGTCCAATCACACGTAGCCGAAGGTGACAGTTCATTGAGCACTTGCTGTGTGGAGTCAGCGTTCAGGGCTCCCTTCACCTGTGTTAACACAGTTACTCCATCAACTACCTTAGGAGGGAGGTGCCATGATCCCCACCTTACAGATGAGGACACTGAAGCACAGATGGAGGAAGCTACTTTCCTAAATCCCAGCTTTTATAAGGCTGGAGTCAGGGCTCCTTTACCTCACCGAGGAGGTGAGGGAAGCAGCTTTCAGGGCCTCAGGGAATGCAGGACTTCCATTTTACCCCACCTGCCTACAGTAGCCCTTAGTTCACAAGGGAGAGAGTGTGTGAAGGAGGAAGAACTTCACCTAGACCTTGTAGAATGCAATTGTCAAACCCTTCAGGCCTGGTATGCAGAGGGAAGTCAATAACGGCAGAGCAAATCACAACCCTTCCCCAGTTCTCCAGCCAGGTAGCTCTGTCTCTGCCTCAGGAGACTGAGCCCTTGAAGGGGTGGGTCCACAGCCAGCCTCAGGCACCTGGACTGTGAGACCCCTCCCTCCGTGCCCAGCACTGTGCCCCAGGCACCCAGTAGGCTGATGGGATTCATTCATTCCTTGCTTTTCTTGAATTTCCAGCACTGGGATTTAACCAGTGGGCCATGGCCTAGGGGCTGATCAGGCTGGGAGGGGGAGGATAGGAGAATTGTGTTTTTTGGAAGAGAATGTTCAGGATTATAGACCAGTGCCTGGCACGTAGTGGGAACTTGGTAAGTATTTGTTGAATGAGTTACTTATTCTGAGTTTTTATTTGGGAAATGCTGCACCCCCAAGAAAAAAACAAAACATGACGTGGTCCATGTTTTTGAACCAGGAATTAGATTCTCTTGGTTGGGGTAAGAATTTTGAAAAGATGGTGAATGGGGTTTTCTGGTGGTGATTAAAGGGTCAGGCTTCTCTGAGACCTTATAAACAAAAAACAAAACAGACTTATTCATGGTACTAGCACTTATTGAGCACTTCCTGTGTACCCATCCCTGTGTGTAAGACTTCCCATAACAGTCTTCTGCAGGCAGGTGGCCTGACGATGGCAAGTGGGGAGGGGTTTTAAACAAGTCCTAAGGTAAAAGGTTTCTATAGTCTCTTTGGGGAGCAGTGGGTGGGGGGTGGGGGGAGGGGGGTGTCCCAGGCCCTGGTTTGGAGGCTTGGAGTGGATTCGGGAGAGACCTCTGCCCTCATGGGACTCAGTCTGATTCAGGGGCAGACAAGGAGACTTCATGTTACGCTGAGTGTGATCAATATCCATGGAGAAGCAGCCCAGAGCAGTGGCCAAACCTGCTGGGGGGCGGGGGGGGGGGGCTAAAGGGGCCTTTAAGGCTGATTCTTAAGCTTTGACCCCGGATGAAATTAATCCAGGAGTGATAATAAGGAACACCCACCACAGTCCCCTTAACTGAGGCAGGCTGTGTAGTGGTTAAAATCCAGGACTCTGGAGTCGGCTGCTTGGTTCCTGCTGGGTGACCCTGCATATGCTACTTAACTTCTCTGTGCTTCAGTTTCACCATCTCGAAACTGAGGCAAGGGTAGGATTAAATGAGATAAGTGTACACTGCTTCTCACTGTTCCTGGCAGAAACTTAAGTATTCAGTCAATGCAGTCACCATCATTGTTTGTGGAGCACTTCCTGCCTGCACGGTGTGGAGAAGAGCTTTAGTCTACCCTCTTCAACCACCAACCCTTACGAGTAGGGGGATGGACCAGCCCCATTTTACAGAGGAGCAAATGGAGGCTCAGAGAAGTCAGATGAGTTGCTCAAGCTCATGGTGGGAAGCGGCAGAGCTCCCAATCAAATCCAGGCCTTTGGACACTGGATGTAGCCTGGTTTTTCTGTGTCATGGGACTCCTTCAGGGTTGGGGGTGAGCTGGGCTCTAAAGGCTGGGGGTGGGTGAGTAAGGGACTTCAGTAAATGCCAGCTGTTGTCCCAAGCGACTTAGCAGTCTTGCTGACTCCCTCCTGCTGTCTCTCCCCAGGGGAGAAGCCGTTCTCCTGCTCCCACTGCAGCCGGGCCTTCGCCGACCGCTCTAACCTGCGGGCTCATCTCCAGACCCACTCGGACGTCAAGAAGTACCAGTGCAAGACATGCTCCCGGACCTTTTCCCGCATGTCTCTGCTCCACAAACACCAAGAGTCAGGCTGCTCAGGGGGCCCCCGCTGACTCCCAGGTCCCCTCCTGCTTCTCCAGACCCCCTGGAGTGGCCTCCCCCAACTCCGCAAGGAAGGACGCCCACATCCTTCTCACCACCTTGGAATTCTCTTCTGAGCTCCCCTTCTGGCCGTGTTGGCCCCACAGGACGCTGAGGACCATTTTCCAGTCGTCTCTGCTCTGGGGGTCTCGGCTGTTTCTAAAAGAGGCCTTTCAGTGGACATTTCTGTGGACGGCTGATGGGAGGGTGGCTTGCAGTGGAGACCCCTTCTGGCGGCCACTGCTCCAAGCATTCTGGAGTTGGCCTTGCTGTGTGGGTTTGTGTATCCAAAGCTATTTGGATACAGCTGCTTTGAGCTACAGGACAAAAGCTGACAGACTGATAGGAGGCTTCCACCCCACTCAGGGGACCCCACTCCTCCCCCCCAGAAACCCTGAGGCTGCCCCTCAGGAGGTGTAACTAACTGCAATAATCCACCCCCAGGGGCACCCACGGGGCCTGCGGGGGTCCGTCACTTGACGTGTCTAGACCCCAGGATGCCTGGGCAGCTATTTCAGCCTCCTGTTTGTCATGGTGGCACCTGTTTCATGGGCAATTTAACAACGTCTGAAAAGGGAATGTGAGTAATTGCCGTCACTTGTCCTGGGCCCAAGTAGGGTGCTTTGGCCCAACCAATGTGTCTCCCAGAACTATTTTCAGGGCCCGACAGGTGGGCCCGGGAAGAAGATGTTTACATTTTTTAAAGGTACACTGGTATTTATATTGCAAGCAACATTTTGTACTAAGGAAACGTTTTGTATAGTTATATGTACAGTTTATTGACATTCAATAAAGTGGTTAATTTATATATAAGAAAGCCTCCTTGGTTTTCTAGAGGCTTGGGTATTTATTTCAAAGGGCCTTAGGGTGGGGGAGGGAGCCGGGACTCGTGGAGCTCAGATATTCCTGACACAGCCTTGAATCATGTCCTCTTGAACATGTGACTTTGGACTCTTGGATTTGACAGTCAGGGACCTTGTTTGTGCAAATGGGTTTTCCTCTGAGCCTGGTGTCCTGTGTGGTGTGGAGGTTGGGAAACACCTGTGGCCCGGGTGAACAGTAGGATATGTGTGCAGGTTCCGTAACTCCAAGCCGTGGCCCTTGTTTGTTCTCTCATTCTCTCATTTTGAAGCTGACCAGACCCACAGGGTGAGAAGCTGGCTCCCTGGGTCTTATCAACCAGACAGGCTGGGGGCTTTGCCCAGCACTGCAGGACGTTTGGAGAGGGATTGGCTGTTTCTCCAGCTGAGGGAGTGGAATGCAGTGAGCCAGAAGGGGGACAGAGGATGTCCTTCCTGTGTCTAAGGGCTCTGGGCCCTGCTCAGCCTCCCTGTCAGACCCACACCTCCGACTGACTGCTGGGTACCAAATGGCCTTTGATGCAAGGAAATTGGCTGGCTGGAGCCAGGAGGGTGAGAAGCCAGGCCAAAGGGTAGGGGTCATTCAGCTTCCTGCTCCAGGACAGGACAGGACGGGGAAGACAGTCGGCTTGCATCCCAGAGGGCTGGGATAATTCACTCCTGGCTGGCTGGCTGTCGCTGTGACCTCACCTCTGGGGCCCTCCTGGGGCCAGGAGAAAATGAGTGTCCTTTTCGAGCACAAAAGGTGCTGAAGGTGCCAGTTTCCTGCAGGGCAGCTGAGCAGGCGTGCAGGCGTCCCAGAGCTCCAGAGCTCCCGGAGCCCCAGAGTCAGGCTGGGGGTGGAGGGAGCTTCATGTTCCAAAGGAGAGATGATTCTTTCTTCTAAACAGGAAATGGTGACCCGCAGGCCGGGAGCAGCCCTTAATGACTTGCAGCTTTCCTCCCAAAAGAAAAAAAAAAAAGTTCTCTAACAATCGCCAAATTGTAGCAGGCCTCCCTGAAGGGAAGTTAAAGTTGTGGGGGATGCAGGGCTGGGCACCAGTTTGCTGAAGGCCTACTGTGTCCCACATCCCTGGGCTGCCATGTCCATCTACCCACACAGTAGGTGCTGGCATGGATGGTGAATGAATAAATGACTTTGCCCCGAGGGTCCCGGCCTGGTGGAAACCCCCAGCTGGCATTTGAAATTGGGTCCACCAGGCTCTGATCATCCTGGAGCCAGGTATGCCTGGCTCATGTCCCCAACTCAGGGTGCCTGGAAGCAAGGCTCTTCCCCGCGGGGACCCCCAGTTTCTGCCTCTATAAAACGGGAGCACGATAGTACCTTCCTCCCCCGACTGTAAAGGGGTGTTCAGTCAGTAGGTTTTGATGCGCTTGGGGTGTGCCAGGTCCTGTTCTAGGCCCTGGGGGCTACAGCCATGGACAGATGGACGGTCCCCACACTCACAGAACTTATGTTCTAGCTGGGGAGACAGAAAACAAACAAGTGATTAAATAAACAAGCCGCTTTCCTACAGTGAGGGTGCCAAGATGGAATTAAAGTGAGCACGTGCTGGAGAGCCATGGGGTGGGGCTCCCTCAGATAAGGGAGGCAGAGCTGGGAGTCTGCTCTGGGAAGGCTGACATTCCAGGGGAACCCTGAAGGAGGAGCAAGTTTCAGTCCAGGGAGGGAGAAGCAAGTGCAAAGGCTTAGAGGCTAGGAAGAGCTGCCCCTCCCCACACCCCAAGAAAGACCAGGGGTGCTGGGGGCTGGGGAGGTAGGGTGGGATCGGTGAACCCACCCGGATCCTGCAGAGCCTGGGAGGGTGGCAAGGAGTCAGAATTGTAGCCCCACCCGGAAGGCAGTCACCGGGTAAGTGGAGGAGTAATGAAGCCTGCTTCTGTCTTATACAGATTTCCTTGCTCCTGGTGCAGGATGGAGTTAGAGGGTCAGGGGAGGAGAGAAAAGGGCTGGGGGCCCAGCTGGCCTGGCCCAGGGTGGTGGAGGCCTGGGAGAAAGACCGGATTTAAGAAGCATCGTGGCAGTTGTGCCAGCAGCACTATGCTGGGCACAGCTGAGTGCTAGTGGGTCGCTGTTATTTGATGTCATTAAAAGGGGTCGTTGAACCTGGTGAGTCAGGTTGGCATGGGGTGGAGGTGGGGTTAAAAAGAATGAGGACAGAACAGCCCCACCTGACATGGGACGGCCACATTGCCAAGTGAAAAAAATAACACGCAGAGCCTTTTGTGGGAAGAAGAGAGGCAAAAATGAGCAATGGTACTCATTCTCATTCTCGTTTATATTTGCCTATGGAAGCTCTAAGAGGGATTTATGATAATCTAATAAAAGCCTTCTCCTGGGGGATGGGAGGGGGTCCCAGGAGGTGGAAAGGGGTAGATGGAGACAAGAGGGAGGGGACGGGGAGACAGTTTTCTTATATTTTTTTTAAAAGCTTTTCATTTTGAAATAATTTCAACGGGGCAGAAAAGTACAATAAACTGGAATCTTGCATTCAGATTCTTCAAAATGTTAACGTTTTATCATGTTTGCGTTTTCTCTCTCTAGACACACAGACTCATACCCACATGGTATTATTATTTTTTTCAGAACCATTTGAGAGTAAGTCGTAGACATGATGCCCCATTACAGCTAAATATTTGAGCATTAAATTTTTTAAGGTTAAGGGCATTTGCCCATATAACCATAGGTCAGTGACCAAAGTCAGGAAATTTAGCTTTGGTGCAATGCTATTGTCTAATCCACAATCGTAATCAAGTTTCTCCGCCTGTCCCAGTGATGTTGTCCATAACCTTTTGGGGAGTGGGGGTGGGGAGAGGCCCAGGATCACAGGTTGCATTTACCTGTCCTGTCTCTTTACTTTTTTGTTCTGGGACAGCTTCTTTTTTGGTCTTTTGTGACTTTGACATCTCTGAAGAGTTCGGACCAGCAATTTTATAGAATGTTCCCTGAATTGGACTTTCCTGATGATGGAATTCCTCATGATGGAATTCGGGTTGTACGCTTTTGGCAGAGCCTCAGAAATGTCACTGTGTCTTTTTCTTGGGGCAAGCTCTCAGGAGGCGCAGCGAGGTCGGTTTGCCACTACTGGTGACGTCAGCTTTGACCACTTTGCTTAAGGTGATGTCTGCCAGCGTTGGTGGGGATAAATTTCCTCTTTTCCCCTTTTGTATTAAATCCATTATCTTGCGGGGGGAGACTTTCCGAGACCCTGTGAACATCCCGTTACTCCTCAAAATTCCACCCACGAGTTTTAGCCCTCACTGGTGATTTTTGCCTAAATCGATTATTACTATGGTGGTTGCCAAAGGGTGGTTTTCTAGCTCCATCATTTCCTTCTATTTTTACTACTTGGCTTTGTGCTGTAGGGAAGAACTTCCCCTCCTCTGTACGGGCAGCAGCTCAGAGCTGTGGGACGGGGAGCGGCAGGGTCTGGTGGGGCCATTATATCTTCCCCTGGGCTTTTCTTTAAAATGAGTCCAGGAAATAAACTGGCTGTAAAGCCGATCGCCATGCAAAGTGTCCAGGCAAGCAGGTCTGGGGCCAGGGCCACCTCTGGGCACATCTGGGCCCCATTAGTGACTTGGCAGCTACTCATGGGTATCCCTTGAGCTGGGATGGAGAGTACTGTGGCGAGCAGGGATCTGAGTCTTCCTTGCTCCTCCTTCCTTTCAAGTGGACAATTTCACACATATTACGGGAATTCATTTTTTCATTGAAAAACGAAAATATTAGATGTGAGGCTCAGGCGATGTGTGATCAACACACCCTATCTCGATGCCTTTACTGTCTCCAGTGTGATGCTGTGAAGAGCTTAGTGTATATCTTTCTTTCTAGATTAAAGAAAGTAAACATATATTTACATGCACACATGGACCCAATCTTATTCACAGGAAAAGCCAAAGTCCTCACCTCGGCTCACAGGCGGCTGCAGATCTGGCCCCATCACCTCTACCTCTGCCCCTTTCCTTCATTCCTCTCACCCACTCCAGCCACAGGGGGCCTTCTGCCGCCTCAGGGCCTTTGCACTTATAGTTTTTCTGCCAGGAAGGCTCAGCCCCCAGAGGGCCACTTGGCCGGCTCCCCCAACACCCCTCTCCCCTTTGCATTCCAGTGCTCTCCCTTGTTTTTCTCCATAGCACTTGTCACACTCCGACAAACTGTGTATTTCACTGTTCACAGTTTCTCTGTTGACCGTCTCCCCCACCAGAATGTCAGCTTCACGTGGGTGGAAATTTCGTCTGCTGTATTCACTGCCTGGTCCCTGGTGCCTCATGTCTCTAACGCAGGAGGCGCACACGCAGTATAACTTTGTTGAATGAATGATGAATGCATATACATGTGCCCCTAGGAAACACAGCGCCATCGCCACTTTTACGGGGCACTTTCTATGAGGCGCTCAGCGCTTGTAGGCATTGTGCTGAGCGCTCATAGATTAACTCATTAAACCGTTACAACCGAGTCCCGAGAGAGCAAACCAAGACAAAGAGAGGTTAAATAACCTGTAGGGTCACGCTGCAAGTCAGTGGCAGGGTTGGAATTTGAACCCTGGGTTCTTGTATTATTGTTGTCATTTTGTTCTTTCTACCTTTGGGGTGGGTCTAATTAAAACTTCTAACATCGAAGTAGAACAGAGGCTGTGTCTTGAATGACTTCCTACACTCGCTTGCCTAGCATCTCACACACAGAGGGGCCTGCTTTCTCCTTTAACCAGCCTTCTAAAAACTCCACACATAGGTAGGAAGCCAAAGGTGTGTGCAGATACAGGGGTGGGGGATGGACCCAGCCGGTACCAGGGTGGGGTGGGGATATCCTGTGTGGTCCCTGCAGGACAAGAGAGACTTCCACACCAGGAGCCCCAAGAGGGCAGGACCACCCACCTGGCAAGACTTCCTTCCACACCCTGGGCCTTGGATCCACTCTGGGCGCCCACAGTTGGTTGATATATTAGTTTCCTAGGGTTTCCATAAAAAATGACCACAAAATTGGGTGGCTTAAAACAACAGAAACTTACTTACTCTCTCACGGTTCTGGAGACTAGAAGTCTGAAATCTAGTGCTAGCAGGGCTGTGTTCCCTCTGAGGGCTCTTGGGGGGAGTCCTTCCTGGCCTCTTCCAGCTTCCAATGGCTCCCGGTAATTCTTGATTTGTAGCTGTATCACTTCAATTTCTGCCTCCATTTTCACAGGGCTTTCCTCCCGTCCTTATTTTTTAGTGTTCTTTCTTCTTCTTATAAGGACACCCATGATTGGATTAGGCCCACCCTGACCCAGGATGACCTCATCTTAACATCTACAAAGACCCCATTTCCAAGTAAGGTCACACTCACAGGTTCTGGGGGTTGGGACTTGAACATATCTTTCTGGGGACACAATTCAATCCACTACAGGTGGCTATAGCCAAGGGTGTGGCAAGACTTTCTCAGGCCCTGGAATGGATCCCAAATCCTGAGGGAGAGTCGGGGAGCAGACCTGGAGCGGGGACCTTAGGAAGAGCCCTGGGGGGTTGGATTTTGCCTCTGTGGTTCCTGGAAGAGAGACGGCCAAAACCCAAGCTCCCCTGATCCCTGATCTCAGAAGGTATAGCGTGAGTAGGTGCCATGGGATGGACGCCAGCCCGCCAAGGAAGGGGAGGTCAGCTGGGATTAGGGCCAGGGCCATGCAAGCCTGAGCAGAAGTTTTGGATTTATCCTGAGCACTCTGGGGAGCCATGGGAAGGTTTGAGCAGAGGGAGGACATGAATGGATTTGTCCGTTGGGAAGATCCCTTGGGCAGCTGTGTGGGGAGGGAAGCCAGCAGCAGGGAGGCCCCTGCTCTCTTGGTGGCAAATGAAGCAGAGGGAAGGGTGGCGTCAGAGATATTTTGGAAGTCTGGCGACTCGTGGATGCTAAGAGTGAGGGAGGGGCAAGGACGATGACTTGTCTAGATTTTTCAGCAATTGAGGGAAATAAAGACCCAAGAGACGATGCACCATCAGGCAGGCAAACATTAATAATAACAACAATAATATAACAACATTTCATGAGGGTTTACCTGGTTTGCACAGATTATCTGAGAGTATAAAAGGTGGTCCTGTGATGGTTAAGCGCTCGGTTCTGGAGCCAGACTGCTTGGGCTCCATCTCTCCTCCACTGCCTACCTGCTGGGTGAGCTAGAGCCAAGGTGGCTCAGCCTTTCTGGGTCCATTTCCTCATCTGAAGAACAGCCTCTCCTTCCCGGGGTTGTTGTGCAGGTCAAATGAGTAAATCCTTACAAGTCGCTTGGCCTTGGGCCTGGCACAAAGTAAAGCTTCAGCAAATACTGGCTATTATTACACCCATTTTACAGATCGAGGAATCCAGGCTCCAGAAGGGTAGAGAACTTTCCCAAGGCCACACAGGATAATCCTAACGTTTCTGGCTCTTTGTGTCTCCTCGCCCTTAGTGAAATCTGGGGGCCAGGGCTGGCCTGCTGACTACCAAGGTCTAGTATCCTGTGTGCCCCGGGGCCTTGAGTGGCCAGGTGGCCAGGGCTCAGGGGAGCTGGAAGATTCTCCATGAAGGTTTGTGTCCACCACCTCTCTGTGGGTATAAGCTAGAAAGGCCTCAGGTGTGAGTAACCTGTGCTCCCAAACCCAAGTCTATTCAGCTGGTGCTATGGCCTAAAATAAACACTTCAGTGGAGGCTGAAAAGGCAGGAGCAAGGAAAAGAGGAAGCCCACGTGTTACTCAGGGGGATGCTTGGGGTGGGAATCATCCAAGGAACCCTATTTTTACCCCAGGGATGGCCTGGAGCTGGTCAGGGGGCTTTCCTAAGACACTCGATCCTTTCTTTGTGGGTCCAAGTGCCACCAATGCCTCACTTGGCCACCCTGGATGAATCCATGCCCTCTCTAGGCCTCACTTTACACATCAGTAAAACGTGTTCAACCTTTGACCCAATAATAAAATAAAAGGCACATAAACACATCCTCCCCCCCCGCCCCGCCCCCAGCACCTCTCAGAAGAGTAGGTAGGACACCGTAAACAAACTAAATGCCCAGCACGAGGGGACTGGATATGCTTCTTGGGGTCCTTGAGTATTCTGAGAACTTTGTAGCTATTATACGCGTAAATGTCCGTAGAGTCTTTAAAAAATATATTGTGCACGTAGCACATGAGCAGAGAAAAAAAAAAAGGTCTGGCACATGACAAGCACTCCAAATGTTTCTTGAATGAATGAATGCGTGGTTAGCAATCAATGACTATCTATTGGCAGGGAGGCAAGAACAGAGAAGAAAATGAAAAAGACGGATCTGTAAGGTACATACCCACTGTTCACAGTGGTTTTTCTCCAGGGGTGGGTTGAGGTGCTGGTGAGGAGGAGGGCATGGCATTTTTCTATGACTTTTACCTTTTCCGCTTCTGTATTATGGTTGCTTCCCTTCAGTGAGCAACTCTTAGTATAATCAATCAATCAAAGTTTTCAAAGATAAGCTAGGTGTTCACGTGTTTACTTCTAAAGGTGCCGACATGTGCTGACAGGTGACAGAAGCAGCTCGCAGAGCAGCCTGAAAAAATTGTATGGACCCATTTGCATAAAATGTGACCTCCATTTTTATCCATCTTTGCCCTCACAGAGAGGAAAATGTGTGTCCTGGGGATCAACAGTGGTTCTGTCTGGATGGCGGGGTTGCTGGCGTTCGACTTCTCTTCTTCATAAATCTCTGAATTTCCTATGATGAGCGTGTTTTTCTTTCTAAACAGAAACACACACGCGTGCACATGCACACACACACACTCACACAATGTTCAAAACTTGGCAATGATCCAGGGTGAAGGAAGTGACACTTGGTGATCATGGTCACCCTGTCACTTCCTCAAGGGCTTCAGAGTGATGTCTGGGTATCATTCGGTGCCCACTCTGGGTACTGCCCGTGGGCTGAACTCGTCCTTGGCCTCTGTGTCTATGGGCAGCCCATTCTCCAGCTCTGGCGGGTCCGTTATTCACTGAGAGTGTGGATACTTGTCACGCAGGGCTGTTTACTGGCTGTGAGCAGGTCAATCCGGTCAGTGAGTGAGGCAGAGGCTGAGCTCGGGAAGCACAGGGGACTTTCCCAAGGACCTGCAGCTATGAGGTAATTGGTGGCACCGACATATTTTTAACGGCTTTATTGAGATTAATTCACATACCATACAATTCATCCATTTAAAGGGTACAATTCAGTGGTTTTTAGTATATGCACAAGGTTGTGCAACCATCCCCACTATCTAATTCCAGAACATTTCATCACCGGAAAAAGAAGCCCTGTGCCCATTAGCAGCCCCTCGCCGTTTCCTCCTCCCCTCATCCCTGGCAACCAGTAATCTGTCGTTATGGATTGGCCTATTATGGACATTTCATACAAATATGGAATTATTGAAGTGGATCACACAAATCACCGCGTATCCTGTTGTGTCTGGTTTCTTTCACTTAGCATATGTTTTGAGGTCCGTCCATGTTGTGGCACTTGTCGTGCTTCAGCCTTTTCATGGCCCAGTAATATTCCATCGATGGGCGTTTCGGTTGTTCCCACTTTGGGGCTCTAATGACGAGTGCTGCTGTGAGCATTCTTGTACAGGTTTGGGGTGGACCATACCAAAGAATGAAAGAGTTCAATCGGCGCTAACTCCATCCTTGCCAGCATTTTGTTATTATTGCTTTTTTTTTTTCTTTCAGCCAATTTAGTAGGTACGTGTGTGAGTGGGTAACAGTCTTTTCAAGATGTAATTGACATACAATAAACTGCCATATATAAAGCATAACTTTGATACATTTTTACTTCTCTTGGGAAATAAAAGTGAAATGTTAGGGTCTCTGCTTAGGCACCAGTATATGAACCAGGGTCTGCCCTGCCCCAGGCCAGCGTGATTTCTGCTGGTGGAGCCACTATGAGGGAGAGGCTGGTGTGCCCCTGATGGGCCTCAGCCCTGACTCTCCCATCCGGGTCTTTCAGGGCAGGGGGCAGGTCTGCAGCTGCAGCTGTGAGCCCCTGGGACTGTAGCTCAGTCCTGTCTGCGTCCAGCACATGTGCCCCAAGCCTCTACTGCATGCTGGGCCCTGTTCCAGGCACTAGTGATGCGGCAGCAGACAGATAGGCAGGCCCTTGTTCTCAGGGAGCTGACAGCCCACCGAGGGATGCAGTGTTGCCTGGGAAGACCGCAGCAGGAGGGCAGGAGCTTAGTCTGCGGTGTGGGCTGCATTCAGGGGATCCTTCCCAGAGATGGTGAAGGAGCAGACATTCAACAGGCAAAGAGAACCTGAGTGGGAGGAGGAAGTTGCAGGAGGAGGGAAGAGCAAGTGCAAAGGCCCTGAGGTGGGACTGTGCTTGGCAAGTGTTCAAGGAGTGGTGAGGAGGTCCGTGTGGTTGAAGGGAGAGGAGTGGGCTAAAGGTGGGAGATGGGGTGGGAGAGGTAGGCAGGCACCAGGTGTTTGGATTTTATTCTAGCCATGGGAAGCCGCCAGGGGATTTTATGCGGAGGAGTGACTTCCCTCTGGCCGAGTGTGGGAAATAGACTAAGGGAACTGAAAGGAAGTGGGAGACAAGAGAGGAGGCACCTGCAGGCTGTGGCTTCCGCTGGAGAGTGGGTGGGAGGAAGATGGGTGGGAGATGTATCTGTGCCTGGGCTGGGAGGGGGGAGAGTGAGTGGGGGAGGGGGACGAGGTGGAGGAAGGATTCCAGCGCTCCTGGATTGGGCTTGAGTCATGGAAAGCGGGGTGGGGGGAGTGGGTGGTGGTAGCAATGGACAAAGGTGGCTCTCCCAAGAGGAGACTGCGAGGAAAACGAGGAAACATTCTTTTATAATTCTGTTCTCTCTGGACCCTCCCCTAGTCATCTCTACCAGCAACACCACCACCAGCCCCTGCTCTGACCCACCTCTGCGTTAACCCCGGGCCTGGGACCTGACCTCCAATCCCTGACACTAGCAACCAAACAGACAGACCCCTGGACTCATACCCCTCCCCTCCACTGCCTCCCTGGCCCCACTAACTCCCCCCACCAGAGCCTCCTCCAGCAGACTATGGTGATCCCTGAAAGGGCAGAAGCAGCACCTGGTGCAGTGGCTGGCACACAGAAGGCACTCAATAAATATTTGTTGAATTAAAGAAGATTGTGGGTGATCTTGATGGAGAATATGGTACTAGGGAGCCATAGAGGAGCTTGGAAGGAGGGACGGCTCAGTTCTTTCACTCACTCTCCTTCTTCACCCTGGCTGGTGGAAGGGCAGTGGCTCTGCCGGATCTTGGCTGAGTTAAAGCAACCGGTACTAGAGCCCAGGAATGACAATTATCATAACAGCCCTTGGGAGATGCATCCGCTGTTACTAGCACATGGCCACTTTACAGACAAGGAGACTGGAGTTCCCCAACCCCAGGTGATAATAATGACCAAGCAGATATCTGAACCCAGGCCTGCCTGACTGCATAGTCCTTATCTAAACTTTTGTCCTCAAAAAGGCTTTTTTAGAAAAATGAAAATGTAAGGACCCAAGGGGTGGGGAAGAGTTTCTCTAGGTAGAGGCAGGCCCTTCTAGAACATTTCAGGAGTAAATACAGACATGTGTTAGCATCTGTGTCTGGTGGCTTGGGGGCTGGCTCAGAGCAGGAAGAAGAGGACATTACGTTTTTCTTTCGGAACTCTGGATTTTTCTTTCCTTTACCTTTTAATGGAAGTCTTAACAATTGCACAGAGATGCACGCATCACAAGTGTCCATCTCAATGCCTTTTTGTTCAGAGAACCCACCTGTGGGACCAGCACTCAGATCAAGAAACAAGAGGTACATTCCTGTCCCTCAGAAGCCAGCTTCTTTTGCTTAGCTTAATATCTTGGGATTTATCCATATTGCCGAGCGTAGCAATGCTGTGTTCCTGTTTAGTGCTGACTAATATTCCACTGGATGCATACCCCACAGTTGTTTATTTACTCAGCAGCTGGTGGACACTTGAGTCATTTCCAGTTTCTCTGCAATTAGGAATAAAGTTGCTATAAGCATTCACATGGAGCTTTTTGTGTGAACGTTAAGTTTTCATGTCTTTGGGGTAAATACTGAAGACGGGGATTGTTGGGTTGTATAGTATTTGTTGAACTCGATAAAGAAAAAAAAACTGCCTAATTTTTGTTTTCTAGAGCTCTGTGCGTGTTGCATTCTCTCCCCCGCCCCACCCCCCGACATGTCTGAGAGAGTTATGAGTTATAGCTGCTCCATATCTTGATCTTGGTATCCTCCGTTTGTAGTTTTTATTTTAGCCACCCTAAGAGGTGAGTAGTGGTACTTCATTGTGTGTGTGCGTATGCGTGCGCACGTGTGTGTTTAACAGCTTTCGCAAGATGTAATTGACATACAATAAACTTCCATATGTGAAGGTCAAAATTTGATAAGTTTCAACACAGTTATACACCTGTGAAACTAACACCATTATGATAGTGAAAATATCCATCAAAAGTTTCCTATGCCTCTTCTTTGTAAATTCCCTCCCCACTTCTCTCTCTTCCCCCCATTTCCAGGCAACCAATGACCTGCTTTCTGTTACAATTGAGCAGTTTGCATTTTCTAGAAATTATATCAGCGGAATCATATGGTCTGTGTCTTTTTTGGTCTGGCTCTTTTCCCTCAACATAATTATTTGAGATTCATGCATTTTGCAGCATGTATTAACAGTTCGTTCCTTTTTACTGCTGAGTGTTATCCTATTGGGTGGATGTACCGTGTGTGGCGCCATACCATTTCATGGACATTTGGATTGTTTTCGGTTTTTGGAGGTTACAGATAAAACAGCTATAAACATCCACGGACGAGTCATCATGTGGGTATATGTTTTCATTTTTCTTGGGTAAATATATAGGAGTGCAATTGCTGGATTGTATGATAAATACATGCTTAACTTTTCAAGAAACTGTCAAATTGTTTTCCAAAGTGGCTGCACCATTTTGCCTTCTCACCACCATTGCACGAGAGTTCCAGTTCCCCCATGTTCTCGCCAGCACTTGGTGTGGCCAGTCTTTCAGAATTTAGACATTCTATCGGACTTTAGTGGTATCTAATTGTGGTTTTCACTTCATTTCCCTAGCTTTTAATGATGTTGAACATCCTTCCATGCACTTATTTACAATCCATATATCTTTTTTTTTTTTAAGATTTTATTGGGGAATTGGGGAAGGGGAACAGCCAAGTTGTTGTCCTTCGATCTTAGTTGTGGAGGGCGCAGTTAGCTCAGCTCCAAGTCTAGTCGCCATCCAGCAGTTCACGGCACTCAGCTCAAGGTGCCGTGTTCAATCTTAGTTGCAGGTGGGCGTAGCCACCATCCCATGCGGGAGTCAAACCGGCAACCTTGTTGTTAGGAGCACGTGCTTTCACCAGCTGAGCCTTTGGCAGCTCAGCTTGGGTGCAGCTCACTGGCCCATGTGGGAATCGAACCGGCGACCCTGTTGCTCAGAGCTCTCACACTCTTGAGTGAGCTCTTAACCAACTGAGCCACTCGGCTGGCCAACAATCCATATATCTTAATTAGTGAAGATATACAACATTCAAATCTTTTGTCCATTTTTAATTGACGTATTATTGGACTTTGAGAGTTCTTTGTATGCTCTGGATACAAGTTCTTTATCAGCTATGCCTTTTGCAGATAGTTTCTCCCAGCCTGTGAGGGTTTCTTTTCTGATCAATTCCTTTGTCCACTTTTCTACTGGGCTAACCAGTGTTCACACTAATGTTTGAGGGGGCTTTGTGATCCTTCCGATCTTCAGTTTCTAGCTTCAGACGCTGCCTGTTCCAGCTCAGGAGGCTGAAGCTGAGGGTGGGGAAAGAGTGACATTGTCTAATCATGGAGAATTCCTCCTCTGACCTTTGCTGCCCCTCCCACAGCCTCAGTTTCCTCATTCGTCTAATGGGGCTAGCTAAGTAGCACCTCCAAGGCTGAAGAGAGTTTTTACAGGTAACATGCTGGAAACACTGGCTGACAGTTTTATTATTATCATTTTCATCCCTGTATGGGTTTAGAGTGCGAGTGTCAGTGTTCAAAATTTCAGCTGCCCCTCCCTGGCTGCATGACCTTGGGCAAGGGACTTCCATCTATGTCCCAGTTTCCCCATTTGTAAAGTGGTTGATATGAGGTTTGAATATACGAATGCACATAAAACGCTCTGCACAGAGTATAAAGGCTGAAAAGAATGGCATACTTTTGGTCATATGCATCCTCACATAGAGATGAGCCACCAGGAGGAATCCCACCACTAATGAGGATGAAGTGGGCGTTGATCTGAAATTCTTCTTTCCTTCTGTCCTCCCCTGCCGCCCTGGCCAGGCCCTGTGCTAAAATATGTGGAATCAGACCTGGCCTTGCCCATGTCAAAGTATCATGTCATTACGAATGCAAGAGGCCCTGGTTCAAATCCTAACATGGCTGGCTACTGACCTGCTGAGGGACCATGGGTAGGCGTCTTAACCTCTCTGATCACTAATTTTTTTCAGCTGGAAAAGGGGAATTATAGGTTCCTGGGCTGGCAGAGTGGTTGACAGGAATGGAGAAAAATAAAGCATGAAAGATACCTATAATAAATGATTAAGAATTGCTAGCTAAGCAGGCTTCTACCTCAGGGCTTTTGCACATGCTGTTTCTTCTGCCTGGAACAGCCTTCCTTCAGATGTCCACATGACTCCAACCATCAAAGAGATTATTCCTATGGACCATTTCACACTTTCTCCACTCCTCTCACAGAGCCCCTCCTCACCACCTTCACTACCCAACCGCCCCCTTTGCTTTATTTTCCCCCACATCACTCGCCACCCTCTGACACCTTATTTTAGGTGTTTATTTGCCCATGTCTGGCTCCCCCACTGGACTGTCAGGCCCAAGAGGGTAGAAAGTTTTGTGTTGTGTTTACTGACATATCCCAATATCCAGAACAGCGCCTGGCACATAGTAGGCGCTCCTTAAGAGAAGCCTGCACTGTGCTTAGCCTCATTATATGACCCCACCCCCTCCTGTGTGACCGTGGACAATTTATTTTAACTCCCCGAGGCTGGTTTTCTCTCCTGCGGAACAGGGCTCAGAGATGCCTTTCCCACACTGAGTTTGCTAGGGGAGGGTCTCATGGGACCAGCCATGAGCCATTCCGAAGCTCTCTTGGCACTTTTAGAAGGGCTCAATAAATGCCGGCTGGTGTTTTTGTTTTGTTTTTTTAAATGTATGTTTATGAATGTGGAATTCTCCAGGCTGCATCCCGGGAAGGGGGCCCTGTCTGCAAGGAGCAGGCCAGGCCCCAGCGGGTGCAGCCCCCCCTCGCAGGCCGGGCGCCCCTCCAGGCCGCCGGCCCCTCCCCTGCCGGCCCCCAGCGAGACGAATGCAGCACACGGCGGCCTTTATGGGGCCCGCAGACAGCGCGTCGCCAGGCTAACCCTGCGTGGAAAATTCGGAGGTGGAAGGCAAGGCGCCTTAATGAGGGGGCCGCCAGCAGCGGCGGCGGCCAGGGGCGGAGGGGGCTGCCGGAAACGTGAGCCCGGCTCTCCGGCTTCCACCCCCGCGCATTCCCAATCCCTCCCCCCTACCTCCCCCCACCCCCGCGCCACCCGGCAGGTGGAAGCACCCTGCAGCTCCGCCCTGCTCTTTACTACCCCAATTGTTACTCTTTTCCAGGAGCCTTGCTTCTCTGTGCCTCCACTTCCTCCTCTGTAAAATGGGCCCAACCCTCTTGGGGTGGGCAGGAGGATTAAATGAGTTGATATGTTGCACTGGTGGCCAGCACGTGGGAAGCCCGGGACAAAGAGGCAGCCACAAGTTGAGGCTGATGTTCAGGAGAGGCGGCACATTCGGCTTTCTGGTCTGTTCCCCACCACCTGTGGTGAGAACTGCGCCAGGATTGCAGTTGGACAGAGCTGAGTGACTGGCCCTAGGGCTGCTGCCATGGCGAGGCTGGACTCAGCCTAGGTGTCTGAACCTCCGTGTTCTCATGTGTTTAGTGGGCACGGGCCAGGCACTGTGCCAAGTGCTGGGGGAAGAGCAGGGAGCAGAACCAAAAGCCTGTGGACTCCGGGGCTTCCATTCCAATAGGGGCAACAGAAGGACTCCCTTGAAAAAGGGAAACAAAGTTACACAGGTGTTTATATGCGTATAATGAACAGCCTAGGCCCTTGGGCTGGAAGGAGGGAGTGGGAAAGAGCAATGGGAGGACGAATGGAGGCAGGGAGGCAGGTGACCCTGGAGTGGGGGAATTGGAGAAAGGTCAAGGTCCGGAGGCCTAATTTCAGAGTCAGACTCCAGGAAGGCAGAAAGCCAAGCTCAAGGCAACCAGACCTCAGACTTTGCTTTTTGCTTCATGTGGGAACACTGTTCCCTACTCCGCTGTCCCCACAGCTTTTTCCCTCACTTCCTCCAGCCTTTCCTCAAAGGTCCCCTCCTTAGAGAGGCCTTCCCAGACCACCATCTAAACACCCCCCCACCCCAGGTCTTTCTCTTGGACCGCTGACCCTGATTTATTTCTCTTTATTGTTCTATACCTTTTTGTTCCCTTGTTTCTCCTTGGTGGCCTCTACCTGCCTGTAAGCTGGTTGAGGATGGGGACTTGGCTCACAGCTGTAGCCTCTGCTCCCCGCCTGGCATACAGTAGGTACTCAATAAATGACTGAGGGATGAATGAATGAATGAACGGAGCCAAGCAGTGGGGGGGGGGGGCAATGAAAGTCTCCTCTTTCTTTATGGTGACTCCATTTCTGGCTTGTAGGGGACAGGTTTCTTAACCTAAAGTCAGGTGAATAGAGGGACAGGGGACAGAGGGTTGGTTCCAGGGCCCTGAAAAGGTAAGCTCATTTTTATCCAGCAGCAGCTGCCCAGCAGGGCAGGCAGACCTGGGACCTGGGAGCTTGCCCTGACTATAACTACCACTGGTGAGAAAATGCTAGCGCTGTGAATGTAGCTTAATCCCCTTCTGGCTGGGACCACAGGCTGGATCCTCCCTGGGCTAGCCAGAAGGTTCCCAGGGTCCCCAGGCTGGGTGGGATGTATGGTGGGGCCTCCTAGACCTTGGGATCCTCTTCCTGGGGACAGGGCATAGGCCCTGGGCTTCCACAGACCGGATAGCATAAAGCTCAAGGATGAACCAGCCTGCTTGGGTTCAGATCCCGGCTCAGCCATTTAGAGCTGTGTGATCTTGGCCAAACTACCCAGCCTCACTGTGGTCCTTACCACAAAAAGGTATAAAAATAATAAAAGTGTGAAATAATGCAGTACCTGGGTTAGTTCAGGGCCTCATCTGCTTTTGTACCATGGACACCTCTTCTGTTTATAAATTTAGATTAAAATTTAGAAATTAAAGTGTATAAGATTAAAAGAAATCAATTATATTGAACTAGATTTATTAAAATATTTAATAGCCAGATGTTTGATATGGTGACAGCTGTGCCTCTTTATTAATGCATTTAATGACAAGATTTGGCAGTGGGCCTAATAACCACGGTAATTTTGAAGTCAAGAAGAGGATAAATGCATTTCTGCAACACTGTAGAGGAACCTGGAAATGCCTGTGATTTCTGAGTGACAAAGCCACAGTCCAGCTACTGCTGCTGTGGTTCGTTTCCCACATCTGCCCGTAAGGGAAGGAAATGCCAAATTTCAGTTGGAGGTTAGTGAAGTCAAGATGTACCTTTTTTTCCCAGTCCAAGTTCATGGGTCCCTGAATTCCACCAAGGGGCCCTGGGGATCGTAGTAAGTGACAAGGTGCCTCTAGGGATTGTCTAGGCGCCCAGGAGCTCAGGGGAGTCAGGTGGAGACACCCTCAGGTGTTCTAGAGAGAGCTTTGGATGCAGAGTCACCCGGACCTGGGTCTGAATTCAGTAAGGCCTGAGTGATCTCAGACCATGGCTCACCGTCTTCTGAGCCTCCTGCTCTTGGCCCCTAGGAGGGAATGAGGATGGTGCAGGACAGCAAGTGTCAGACGCTGGTCACAGAGGTCTGGGACCTGCAGAGCAGCTCCCAGGTTTGGGGGATGGAGAAGATGCAGGGATGGGAATGGGGTTCTGAGAGAGGGGAGCAACCATTTTGTGCCTGGTAGTCTCTCTGGGACGTGGGCCCCTGTGTAGGTCACTGTTTTGTGTTTGTGTCAGCTGGGTGAGCATGTGTGTATCTGGGTGTCGGGGGCTGGGGTGTGTGTGTATTTATGGGGGCACGTGTTGGGAGGATATATGTGTGTATGTCAGTCCAGTGCGATTTTGTGTGTGAGTCTGTATTTGTGAGTGGATATATTAGGGTTGTCCATTCTGGGAGAGGATTGGTTGTGTGTCAGTGTTTGATGGGGGGCGGGGTCTCTGGTGTATGTTTGTGTGGGAGTTGGAGGCCTCTGGAGTGTGTCAGTGGGTGGGTGGGGTCTCTGATGTGAGTGTGAGAATGTGGGTGCATTTGGGGGCAGATGGGAGGGTGGATTCTGTGTGTGTAAATGAGTGTGCACACACATCAGTGTTGGTGGGGGTGTCCAGTGTGTGTCTGTGTGAGCGTGTGTGGCCCTGTCACCGCCAGCTCCAGGCCCAGCCACATAAACTTCACACCCCTGCGGGCGGGCTCAGGCGGCCCCGCGTCAGGCAATGGGAAGCAGATGGGGCCGGGATGGAGGCCATATGGGGCTGGGGGCGGGGGCGCATTCCTCCCTTAGAGCCGCCAGGAAGCCCCCTGCTTGCTGGCCCCCCATCAGGGTGGGAGCTGGAACTGACACAGTAACAAATGTCCCTCAGCCAGCGTGGAGCCGGGGGAGGCGGGAGGCAGCCCCTGCCCCACAGGGGAGTGTGTGTGTGTGTGTGTGTGTGTGTGTGTGTGTGTGTGTGTGTGAGAGAGAGAGAGAGAGAGAGAGAGGGAGAGAGGGAGAGAAGGAAGAAGGGAGGGAGGAGGGAGGGAGAGAGACAGAGACAGAGTGTGTGTGTGTTGAGGGAGTGGTCCAGGAGATGTTGGCTGGGCGGTGATGCTGCCCTGAGAAGCGTAGCTAACCCCAGGTCTGTGCAACGTTGGGCACCACATACACCCACTCTGTGCCTCAGTTTCCCCAGCACCGTCACAACAGGGTGGCGGTTTGGGATGGGATACTGGGAAGTTTGGACCTACCCTATTTCCCAACTCAGGGTAAGACTCTTAACTCCAGAAAGCCAACAGCAACAGCGACAATAGTAGTAATATTAATAGCAGCTAGTCTAGGTCGTGAGCAAGGCTCTGTATAGTGGTTAAGAGGTGGGCTCTGGAGCCAGACTGGCCTGGGTTTGAATCCCCTGCTCTGCCCCTTCCTGGCTGTGAGACTCCAGGCAAGTCACTTTTCTCTTTGCCTCAGTTTCTCTTCTGTAAAATAGAGGTAATAAAAACAGCACCTCCCTCCTGTCAGACGGTCCTAAAGATTGAGTTAATCTGGGTTAAGTGCTCACCACACAGCCAGTTCCAGACTGCAGACCAGGCTTGGGGCCCCAGAGTTGTGAGGCACAGCTGTTCAGTAAGTGTTGGTTGCAGGCGTTAGCTCCACGGGAACTTCTCAACAAACCCAGGGGGCAGCTCCGGGGCTTAGGGTCATTTTGCAAGTGAGACCCAGATAGCCAAAGCATTCAGCCCCACTTGGGGTCAACAGGATTTCAGAGACAGAGCTAGGTTCAAACTCAGGCCTCCTGTCCCTAGAGCCCACTCCCCTGACTGCTTTACCTGGCTACACAGACCCTTGTCCCCCTGCCCTGGCCCCATTGGTGAGAGCCAGCCCTGCCTCCAAACCCCCAGTAGACTCAGGCTGCGCCAGGTCCAGACCCTGGTTCCCTTCTCCCTGCTCTGTGACCTCAGGCAAGTGCCTGGACTTCTCAAAGCTTCCAGAGGTGTGGGGAGGGATAGTGGAGATAGGGTCTGAGATGAGGAAATGGACACAGCTGTTCTTCTTAGGGCAAGTATCCTATAAATGGTCTCTATTACTTTTTTTCTTCTGGCAGTTGACATCAGAAACGGTCAGGGATACAGGGAAGGGCCCAGGAGCTGAGGCAGAGGCCTTTACTGGGTTGGTTCGCCCTCTCTAAACCTTCACAAAGGGATATTTTCCAAAGCGGAGTGTCAGGAAGCTTAATAGGATCATGTAAATAAGGTAGCACATGTTAGGTGCTTAACATGTGTGAAGTCCACCTTCTCTTGAAATTGCGTCCCTTTGGGTCCCTGTGGAAAACATCTGCTGGTTCCTACCCATTACCCACTCCCCTCCTCTGATCCTCAGTCCCTGGGTTTTGGGTGGAGCCAACTCCATCACTAGGGACAGAGCATGTGACCCAGGACTGGCCAATCAGAGCACTGCATCCTCTCAGCCAGTCAGAGGCAAGCCTGGGATTTTGGCTGGACCAGGGAGAAATGAGGCACTTTCTTTCTGTTGTGGTTGCTGGTTGAGTGGAAGCCTGGATGTTGGGTTCAGCTTGCCTCAATGAGGAGAACTTGAATGGGAATGGAGCTAGCAAAAATAGAAAGTGATTCCTGATGATGAAATTTGAATACCTACATGCAGTAATGCCTGGTACCATTATGGTTCCTACTTTGTGGGTGAGAAACTGAGGCCAAATCCGTGGTTACATAGCTAGAAAGGGGCAGAGTGGGGATTTGAACCCAGGCCGACTGGCGCCAGTGGCTGTGCCCTGAACCTCTAGACTCCGCAGAGCCCTTTGGTGTAAATCCTTCCTTCTAGCCTGGAATCCTCTCACCCAGCCTGGTTTTTGAACTCAGCTATTTCTGAGCGTCCCAAGGGAGAATGTTTCCTGCCTTTGGCAGAAAAATCAGGGGAGAAATGAGAGCCCTGTGGTTTGGCCCTGAACTCAGTTTGAGCAAGCTTGAGACAGATGGGAATTTTTTCTTCCTTTTTCTTTTAATTTTAAAATAAGCTTTATTTAGTTCTTTTTATATTTTATCTTTTTCTTTCTTTCTTTTCTTCTCCCCTCCCTCCCTCCCTCCCTCCCTTCCTTCCTTCCTTCCTTCCTTCCTTCCTTCCTTCCTCCCTTCCTTCCTTCCTTCTCTCTCCCTCTCTCCCGACTGGAATAAAACATCACTCCAGCTAACCTCACACCCGGGTTGTGCTCTCCTCTGCCTGGGTGACTCCATCTCAGTCCTGCTCCAGGCCTAGTTGGCAGCATTAGGCCCCAGTGCAGCAACCACCAGGGACACTTATTAAATGCAGACCCCAGGGCTCTGAGTGGACACCGGCATATTTGCACATCTGAGGTGGGGCTGGTGGAATGAATACCCAGTGGAGAGTCGGAGGCAAGTGGTCCATGGGATGCTGCATGAAGGTGTCCTTGTAGGGGCTTGAAGACCAAGGTTAAAAGTTGTTCTGGGGAGGGAGGCAGGGGCTGGGAGCTGGACTCCTCTAAGCTGGAATGGACTGAGGATGGGGCCCTGAGAGAGGGCCCTCTCAGTCCTTTGGACATTTAGATTCAAGTCCCAAATCAACTAGGTTTTCACAGTGGGCAGGTGCCATAACTTTTCTGAGACTCAGTTTACTCATTACTGAGAAATGGAGATTAAAAAGAAAAATGCTCGGTATCTGTTGAGTTGTTAGTGTATACCAGGCTCTGGGCTTAGCACTTGACATGGAGAAATGTATTAAATCCTCACAACCCCAAGAAGTGGGTACTGTTATTATTAATTTTTCAGAAGCTAAAACTGAGGTTCAGAGTGGTCAAGTTACTTGCGCAAGGTCACACAGCTGGTGGGTGTCAGAGCTGTGACTTGGCTCCAGTCCTTGTATAGAGATATAGTTTTGTTTCCTTTATTCACTTCTCTGTCTCCAGTGCTGGTAGGTCTCAATAAATATTCGTTGAATGAGTAAATGGATTGATGGCTCATTCAAGGAAGTAGACTCAATTAATAGGTGCTCTGCAATTGCTCATTCTCCCTAAATGTGGGAGATGTTAAAGTAAGTGCTAATCCTGTGGCTGACAGACAGAGCCTTGGTCCTCTCTCCCTGCTTTGTGTAGCAGGGATAGTAACAGTCCCACTGAGATAACGCTGGGACAGCACCTAGCACCACAGTGCACACCTCATGGGCATTAGCCAGTTTAATCAACTTCCTAGTCTCTTCTTCACCCTGGTTTCCTGGCGTGATCCTGTCTCCCTCACAGGCCAGACAGGACGATGTGTGGTGCCAAGCACACAGTTGGTTCTCAGAGGAGAAGGATAGCTCCATGAACACTTGCCGTGTGTTGGGCTGTTTAAGCACACATCACCTGACCCACTTTCCTTACAGCCAACCCAACGAAGAGGCCTAGTGACTGGCCCTGATCCGGCCCTCCATAGATGTTTGTCGAATGACTGAATGAAATGCAGCGCTGGCTGCATTGGCGGGGTGTGTCTGGCACATGCCGTGCCTGCCACCCACTGTCTGCCAGCTCTGAGCCAAGCCTGAGTTTCCACATCTGCTGGCACTGCCAGGAGGTAATCAGGCCTTGGGGAAGGCAGTTCCCGGCTGTGGAGCTGGGGACTTGTGGGAAGGCTGCCAGGGGGAGGAATTTCCTTTATGAAGTTAAACCCGGGCTGAGTAATTCCTCGTTGGGTCCTTGTCCAGCAGTGGCTGGGAGGGCAGGCGTAGGGCCGTGGGACTCACCAATTTTAGCTGAGTCTGGCGCTCTGCCAGCTGAGGCCTTTGGGCCCCAGACTCTGCCCCAGGATGTGGGGCAGCATCCAGGAGGTGCCACCATCCACTTAGACAAGTTATATCTCCTTTCTGAGACTCAGTTTCCTCCTTAGCACTTCATTGGCCACTGTCCCAGCCTGGTGGGGCTGTTCTGAGATTGAGAGGGGTCATGCATGCCAAGCTGGGGCAGGTTTTATTATTGTGTGGAGGCCAGAAGCTGCCTAGGGGTGCAGCCGCCTGGCTGGCCTCAGAAACGACAGGCTCAGAGGGCCTTGGGTGAGTCCCTTCCCTCTGCAGTCCCCAGCTTTCACCAATGGCCTGAGCCTGAGACAGGAGTAAGAATGTTCTCAGGGGCAAGAACTTTTCAACCATAACGAGAAAACAATGATGATAATAATAATAATAATAATAATACCTTTACAAAGGGGCTTTCAGTCATTCATTTGTTCCTTCAGCTGATATATTTTAGCTCCATGTACTCATTCAGCGAACATTACTGAACACTGTTTCCATGCCAGGCTAAGATTGCCAGCTAGCTTTAGCAAAAACAAAAACAACAAATTCAACAACAACAACCCCCCCTAGGATGCCCAATGATTTCCAGATAAACAAGAACTAATGTTTTATATGAGTTTGTCCTGTGCAGTATCTATTACAGTATGTCACGTGCAACCCCATGGCAGGTCCCTTTGCTTGCACTGCCCCATTTCTTTCTCACACAACCCTGTGAGGTGAGAATTATCACCCATGTTTCCCCGGGGGGCAAGCAGAGACTCAGAGAAGTGCGTCCACCTGCCCGGAGCCTCAAGTGCCAGGTGGGGCCAGCAATGTGGGCAGCCTCTCTCAACCCTTGCTCACTTCCTGGATGGCAATTTTGGGAACACAGGGCTAGCTTGGCAGCCACCTAGCACTTGCCCCTCCCCTACCCCGCCCCAGCTCTAACCTGTTGGGGGAAGTAGGTATGGGTCACCCAGGGCTGGAGGCTGGCACAGCCAGGACGTGGGCTGGGAAACTGGGTAAACAGAGGGGGCATCGAGAGAGGGAGACAGATGGGGCTGTGATCCCCAGAGCTCCCTTGGCCACATGGCCACCTGCCACACAGTCCCTTGTCAACAAGCAAAGCCTCGCCGACACCCCGGGTGAGGCCTGGGATGAGAGGGGCCTCTGGAGGCATCCTGTCCCACTTGCATGTCCTTGAAGAGTCTTGGCCCCTCTGTGGGCTGAGACCCCTTTCTCTGCAGAGAGACAGTCATTTATTCACTCATTCACTTATTTGTGCTTCACTTCCACAGATTTTTCTTGAGCACCTAACCCTGTTTCCCCGAAAATAAGACGTAGCCAGAAAATAAGCCGTAGCGTGATTTTAGGAGCCAAAACATGGCACCTTGGCATACTGAGTATTTTAAGCTGAAGGAGTTTGTGGAAAAGGCACCCTTCTCCCTGAAACAGGTCATAAAACCCTCATGTGAGGGAATGCGTGCCCTCCATATCCTGGAGGAATCATGCCTTGGCTTCTTCTCTGGCTAGGTCCTATTTTCGGAGAAACACAGTACTATGTGCCTGGCACTGTTTGAGGTATGGAGCACAGGGCGATATACCAGAACACAAGACAGACAAAAAGCCTTGCTCTCAAGCTAGTGGTCTAAGGGGGAGACAGATAATAGACATATAAAGATGATGATTTCAAGTGGAAAAAGTACTAGGATGGAAATAAAGCAGGGGTAGTGATGGAAAGTGACAGTGGGGGCCCCTTGAGACAGTCCAAGAGGGCCTCCCTGAGGAGGTGACATATGGAGCAAAGACCCAAATGGTGAGAAGCAGCTGCTCCGGGACAGAAATGGGGAACGTGCTCTTTGCAAAGTGAATAGCAAGTGCAAAGGCCCTGGGGACAGAGCCAGCTAGGTGACTGTGAGAGAAAGTGTTGCCGGAGCTCAGTTAAGGACGGGGCGCCCGATGGGGCTGAGGTGGGAGAGGGTGGATTATGCAAGTCTGTGCAGATCACAGTTAGAGATCCTCTTGACTCCTCCCTGGCCTCATTCAGACTTCGGCTCCCTGACTCACCACCTCTCGACAGCCTTCCCTGGTGACTCCGGTTAAATTAGCACGTTTCATTTTTACTCATAACACTTATCGTTACATGGCATCATCATCTCTCTTTATTGGGTGTACGGGTGGATGTACTGTTTCTCTTGCCCCACTAGTACAATGCCAGCCAGGCAGGGCTACCCAAAGTTACCTGTTGGCTGCCACGGGGCACGGAAAATGGGGCCACAAGGACCTGAACGTGGGTGCCATTGATGGATGGCAGGGGAAGTAGGTCCTGTGTTGTGTGGATTGTAGTTTCGACTCCAGGTAAGCCTCACAAGCCAACTCTGGAAACCAAGCACTCTGAGTATGATGCGAACCTCCAGAAATAATGATGATAATCATGGCTAACTTTCACTGGATCCTTGCTGTACACCAGACACTGTGCTAAGCACTTTTTTCCCCGCTGTGGTAAATTACACATAGAATTTAGCATTTTAACCATTTTGAAGTGTGCAATTCAGTGGCATTTGGTACATTCACAAAGTTGCGCAACCATCACCACTATCTACTTCCAGAATATTTCCATCACGCCAAAAGGAAACTCTGCACTCATTCAACAGTCACCCCCCCATCCCCCCTTCCCTCTAGCCTCTGGAAACCACTAACCTACTTTCTGTCTCTGTGGATTTGCCTTCTCTGGACATTTCATACTAATGGAATCATACAATATGTGGCCTTTTGTGTCTGGCTTCTTTCACACGTTCCTCCATGTCGTAGCATGTGTCAGGACTTCACTGCTTTTTATTGCCGAATAATAGTCTATTGTATGGATGTACCACATTTTATTCACTCATTCATCAGTGGATGGACATTTGTTTCCACATTTTGTCTGTTATGAATAGTGCTACTATGAACATTTGTGTACACGTTTTTGTTCGAACATCTGTTTTCAATTCTTTTGAGTATATACCTCAGAGTGGAGTTGCTGGGTCATATGGTAATTCTATGTTTAATTTATCGAGGAACTGCCAGCGCTTTTTAAAGTGTCCATGATCTTGGGGGAATTCTCCCAACAAGCTAACAAGGGAGGCTCTGCATTGCCCCCATTCGACAGACAAGGAAACTGAGGCTGAGAAAGTGAGAAGAGGTGATGAAATTGGGTCCATTGGATTCCACACCACCTTGAACCCAAGCTGAAATGGGAGAGGGGGGGACAGCGAGAACTAGGCTGTCTTTGCTCCATCCTTAGCCTCTCGACTTGCCCTCGACAGAGGAAGCTGAGGGAAGAGGTAAAAACCAGTGTTTCTCAATTAGACTTGCTTAGAGTCTAATCTCCCTCGCTCCTTTCTGGCTGTGTGACTTTGGGCAAACTGGTTCACCTCTCTGGGCCTCTAGTTCCCCATTAAATGGTGCTAAGGAGAGAATCGTTTGAGATCCCATGCTCTAGGTTTGGGTGGGGCTGGGGGCAGAAGGGAGTCAGGGACTCCCAGAATCTCCTTTTCAGAAGGGCGTTGGGAGGACAAGGCCCAGGGCTGGTGGGGTGGGCAGCCCGGCAGTGGAAGTGGCATCCACCTCAAAGTCCTATGTCCATGGTGACGCTGAATGTTTCGGATGGGAAAACAGCACAGAATTTTCCAGAAATGCCTGGACACCACCTCATCAAAAAAGTAAGACTGGGTCCATTAATTCCCCAGAACCACACTACATTTTAGGCCAGAAATAATAATAACTATGGCTTGTTAAGTGGGCTGGCTCCAGAGAATATAATCTAACCTGGTCATGTAATTCTACCGGGGGGAACGGGGTGACTGGGGAGTTCCACAGATGAGCTTTCAATGTGTGCACAGGGGTGGGGGCCCCCCCTAGCCTCTTTGCTGAACTCAGCACAAACTCAGGCTTGCAAACTCGTAGAAACACGGGAACATTTACTGAGCACTTGCTGTATACACTGACTTATTCAACATGCGAAACAACCCTAGAAGGCAGTAGTACTCTTACAAACCTGTACAGATGGGGAAACTGAGGCTCAGAGCCGTGAAAAACTCTTGCCTAGGGTTGAACAGCTAAGAAGTGGTTGAGCTGGGGTTTGAGCTCAGACAGTCAGGATCCGGATGGAGCCCAAGCTCTGAGCCACCACGAGCCTTCCTCAGGGGAAGGGCGGGAAAAAGATCCTTTCATGTTCTGCAAAATGAAATGATGGTGTCCGGCTGAGGTCACTGGCTGGTGGGGGGGGGAGGTTGCTGATGGAGGAAACGGGGAGGAGGTAATGGCACCCCAGGAAACACCCTGTGTCCCATTTACCGGGTATTTTCCTTCCTGGACTCTTGTTTCTTGGTGAGTGTGTGTGGCTTGAGGGGTTCTTTAGCTCTGGAGCTGCAGGGGGTGTTGGGATCCCAAGCCGGGTCAGCAGCCCAGTGTCCCTCCCGCCTACCTAGGAGGTGCCTGGGAAAGCATGTGGTCTGTCTACACTGGTGAAGTCTCGGTTCCACCCAGCCTGCCGCCCTGGACTTGCCAGCTGGGCACAGCCACTGCCAGCACTGCCTCCCCCGGGGCTCCAGTGCTGCTCTGTGACCTGGGCAAGTGTCACAGCCTCTCGGTGCCTCAGTTTCCTCCTCTGGAAAGTGAGGATAACCTCCACACACGATTGGGACAGTTACATGTTTGGAGCTGCTGCTCTTCTCCCCGTTGCTGCCGCCAATAAGAATCCACATGGAGTGTCTGCCCTGCTGAGGGGAGGCTACCCCTGGCCCGAGCCCCTCGGACGTCAGGTGGGAGGGCCCTTGGTGTCCGCCAAGGCTGGCTCCCGCCTGGCCGCCCGGACGTGGTGGGAGGGAGGCCCACAGCCAGCCAGACTCCTGAGTCACAGTTTCCCGTTGCTGCCAGCACCAGGCGGGAAAAGGGGACGTGGGTGGATGTGGGGGAGGGGAGGGAGCCTGGCGGGCGGAGTGGGTGGGGAGCTGGGATCCCAGTTGTAGCTGCTGTTGGGTGGGTGGGACAGACAGAAAACCATCTGTCAGATACAGAGGGGGTCCTAGGGTATCCGAGTAGGATCTTTGAACCTCCTGGGTTATAGGCAGCAAACTCAATTCTTCTCAGTTTCCTAACATTCCTTCCTGCCTTCCCCTCACATTCACACATACTCCATACACTCAGCTTCACGACCTTCTTTCTGTTTCTTGAGAATGTGGATCAGGTTCTGGCTTCAGGGCCTTTGCACTTGCTATGTCTTCTGCCTCAAACATTTCAAGGGACTAGCTCTTTCCTCAACCTCAGGCTTCAGCTTAAATGTCACCTTCTCAGAGAGGCTCTCCTTGACCACCTGAGCTTTAAAGTATCCCCTTCCTGCGCCTCTCCCAATTCCTGTAGCTCATCCATTCATTCATTTATCCGCCCCAAATATACGGAGCACCTACTGTGGGCCAGGCCTTGCTCTGGGCATGGGGGATAAAACAGTGACAATGCAGACAACCTCCCTGTCAAGCTCCACGGAAACAGACAAGCACCAGTGAGTACGTAGTACAGTGTGTTGTGACAATGAATCGAGCATGTTGAGGGAGTCAGGATGCCACAGGGGGTGGTCTCCATGATAGATGGGGGCTGAAGGAAGGTGTCTTTCAGGAAGTGATGCCAGGCAAAGATTTGAAGGAAGTAGGGGAAGGGGCCACGTGAGTATCTGGGAAAAGAGTTTAAGACAGAGGGAACAGTAAGTGTAAAGGCCCTGGGGCAGGAATATGGGTGGCCCAATCAAAGAGCAGCAAGGAGGCCGGTGTGGCTGGGATAGAGTAAGTGAAGTGGGGAGTTCAGCGAGGGAAGGGGTTGAGCAGATCAGGCCGGCCATGGTGAGGATTTGGCTTTTGCTCTGAGCTCCTGTAGGATCCTGGCAGAGGGGTAACGGCGGTGGCGAGACATGGTCAGATTCCAGGTAGATTTAGGGGGAGAATTGACCCATCTCAGCAATGGATTGGGGTGAGGGCTGGGGAGAGGGAGTCACCAGGGTAACGACTGGATTGGAATCAGGACCCCCCCACACACACAACCCTCAAGGCAGACAGGAAAGCTCCCCCTACCTTGCCTGACATAAGGCCCAAGCCTTGGGCCAGGATGGCATCCCGCAAGTGAATTGGGGCTCCCAAGCACAGGCTGGAATCTGTGTTGGGCAGGGGACAGCTTCTCACGGGTCAGGCTTCCCTCACGGAGGGTTCCTTGGGTGGGGGACACCTCGTGTCTTCTTCTCCTCCTTCATGACCAGCAGGCTAGCCAGGGCCTCGGGCAGGTCTGGGAGGTGGCTGTTGGGGAGGAGGCTGGGCCCTTTCAGAGCCATGCTGGGGGTTGGGGGGTGGAGAGGTGGAGTAGAAACACTCGTCAGTAGAAGAAGCAGCCTGTGGCCAGCCCAGCATCTCCCCCTCCGTGCAGACTTACTGTCTCATCCTTCTGGCATGATCAGGCCCATGGGATCCTACCCAGAGCCATGACCAGTGACTCAGCAGGAATCATCTCAGACAGGAGCCAGTACCCCGGTACCCAGACCAGAAAACACCCCTGACCTGTTGGCCTGGACAGGAACAGGGACTAAGTGGGCAGGAGAGCAGGGCGGAGGCGATGTGGGAGGACCCCCAGTCCAAATGCATTCTCTCAGCCACCTGCCCTTGATGGTGCCTGCTGGGGCCTGGATCATAATTTTAGGAGGGGGCTGTTCTGTCTAGTTCTGTTGAGGGCTTAAGGGTCAGCCTGACTTTGCTGGGAGTTGGTTGTCATGGTGTATTATGTCCACTCCATTGTATTGTTTCTGTTATGTTGTGTGTTCCAGTCTGTTCTAGGGCCTTCTGTTCCTTTCTATTTTATTGTGTTTATTCATTCGACAGATATTTATTGAGCACCTACTATGTGCTAGACGTTGTTCTAGGTAGAGTTACAACCTTGAATAAAGCAAGATCTCTGCCCCAGGAGTTCAGCAGAAGATTAGCAAGAAACAATGGCACAACAGCAGGTAGTGGTGAGAACTGTGAGAATAGTGCAGCAAAAAAAAAAAAAAAAATCACAGACTAGAACTGAACCAGGAGGGGGTGTGCTATTTTCAGCAGTGGGATGGACTGGGTCAGGAATGGCCTCACTGGGAAGGTGACATTTGAGCTGAGACCTGAAAGAGATAAGGGAGGGAGACATGCAGCTATTTGAACATCAGGAAGAGCATTCCAGGCAGAGGGAACAGCAAGTGCAAAGGCTGTGAGGCTGGAATGTGCCTCCCCTCACCCCTGCCTGAAATTCCATCATTTGTTCTTCTTTCCCTGGGTTTAAGCAAAGGTCCGATGACTCCAGTGTATACAGATGCTAGGTAGGTACTTAAATGAGCAGAGTGTGGGGCAATAGGGCTTGGTGGGGACTGAGGTGGATGGGATTCATTGCTGTGCAGGAAAGTAGGCCCATTGCCATGGGAAAACGGGAAGCCTGGATTTTCATGGAAATATGTGGGCAAGGGATTCCAGTTGTTTCAGACTCTGTGGAGGCCAAAATGACTCTGTCCCTCTGGATGTGGCTTGGTCTGAGGGCCCCCAGTTTGTGGGCTCTGCCTGAGGGCTGAGGCCAGAGGCTGGGAGCTCTCTGTGCGCCCTAGAGAAGTCCCAGGTCTCTCCGCATTCGGCCTCCCCATGGCCAGGCCTGGCGGAGGACATAGGGTAGAGAGCTGGGACAACCCTGGGGACAGCCCGGACAGCAGGGAAGGCACTGTCCCGCCTGCAGAAGTCATTTCTCACTCCCACCTCCACCCCACCCATCTCCTGGCGTCTGCCAGGACCTTAATGGATAAAACATCCTGCCAGTGCCTAAGCCCTCCCCTCCATCCTGAGATGGGTGCCAGCTCCAGAGGAGTGGCTCTGGGCACACGTGGGTGGAGGGGCTGGTGTCAGAGTCGGCCTACGAAGTCCCAGAGTGAGGCAGGTCCTAGCAGGCCAGGGTCATTATGGAAGGCTCCTTGGAGGCCAGCAGGGCTGGAAGCAGGTCGGTGGCTGCTGGCCTGGGAGTCAGGACACTTGGGCTCAATCGAGACTCCCACAAGGACAGTGACTATGTCATCTTGGTCACTCTGTGCTCCCAGCTTCTCGATCAGAGCCTGGTACACAGCAGGCACTCAATAAACTTTAGTAAAAGCAGAGTGTCTCCATGCCTCACACACATCAGGCACTCTCATGCCACCAGGGCTTTGCTTTCATGGTTCCAGCTCCCTCCAAGGCCCTTCCTCTACTTCTCATGGCAGTTCCTTCTCCTCCTCCAGGTCTCAGCTCACATACCCCCTCCTCAGAGCACCCGCAGCCCAAACTCACTCTCTAAATTTCCCTCTGTCTCATCACTCTTATCACACTGAGTTGCTTTTGCTTGTTTATTTTCTGTCTCCCCATTGGAAGGTTAACCCCCTCTCCCCCAAGGGCCGGGGCGTCTGTCTCATTCTGCTCTATCCCCAGACCCAGTGCATAGCAAACCCCTATCTGCTGATGGAGTGTTTTGAATTAATTGAGACATGGTTAAATACCAGATGCATAATATGTTTTTAGCTATAGTGACACTGGTGGCCCAAGGAGGGACAAGTTAGAGCAATAGGAAAAACACACAAACTTGGGTTCCAGTCCAGTTTGCTGTGTGACCTTGGACAAGTACCCTGCACTCTCTGTCTCTGTGCCTCCATGGCCTCAGCTAAAATAAGAGATGACCACAGAGTGCCTCCAGGGTTGTTGGGAAGCCTCGCAAATTCTGTGAAGATAGGAACCAGCCCGCCTCCAGCAGGTGCCTGCCTGCCCTCTGCCCCTGAGACCTGAGGTTCCCCAGCAGCTGGTGGGGGTGGGTGGGACGGCTGCCGCCAATGGTGTCTGTGCAGATGGATGGAAAACTGCCGCCTGCTCTCCCTCCCCAGGCCAGAGCAGGGTGCACCTGCCCCAGGTCATAGCACAGGCGGAGCCCAGGGAGTGGGGAGCGGGCGTCCCGGGGTCTCTGAGAACAAACCATCCATTGTGGCCTTGTGGGTGCTGGGGGACTTTCAAGGCCTGAACAAGGGTGAGGAGGCAAGGGCAGGTGTGGGAGCAGGTGTCCACTGTCATCCCTCAGCATTGCCCCAGGGTGGAGGGAGTGCCCCCCATACATGCCCCAGAACTGGCCTGGCTGGTCTGACACCTGTCCCTCGCTGCTTCTTGTCAGGAGCCATCACAGGCATGAACCAGGCCTGGGATGAGAGGGGTAGAGGGGGCTGGGAGGGTGGGGAGGTGGAAGGTGGGAGGAGTCTAAGGGGAAGACAGGAAGTGGGGCAGAAACCATGGGGTCTGGTGCAGTGGACGCTGGGATTGACTCTCAGCCCTACTCCTTCAGGCTGGGAACACTGAGCAAGTCACATCACTTCTCTGAGCCTCAGTTTCCTCATCCATAAAATGGGACTGAAATACCCCTATGCATGTAGGGTCTGCGTCTGTGAATTTTCCAGGCACATTTGAGGCGTGGAGGATGGCGGGGAGGGCTCTGAGAAACGCTTTGGGGACTGCTCACAACTCCTTCCCCAAAACATTTTATCATTCTTTCACTCAAGAAACATTTATTAGGCACCTACTGTGTGTGAAAACCATGCTACCCGCTGGAGACACAGGAGTCAGTGGGGCAGATGCGTTCCCTGTCCTGGGAAGAAGGCAGAAAAGCCACAGGAGAAAAAAATGAACAAGAAAATTCTAGACAGTGATACAGGCAATGAAGAATTAAATTAAGGCTGTGTCAGCCCAATAGAGGGTGACGAGGTGGGGGCTGCTGCAGACAGGGAGGTCAGGGAGCCCTCTCTGAGGAGGTGACATGGAGTGACCTGGAGACGCAGCAGCGTGGCAGGAGCCGGAGCAGTGGGTGCCAGGCGGCCAGGTGGGCCCAACTTGCTCTGTGTTTGCAGACAAACATCCAGGAGGCCCCTCCATGAGGGGATCTGGCACGAGGGGACCCTCTCACCCTGTTCCCAGGGGTGGAGGCCGAGGGGCAGGGCATAGGCCAGGCTGGAGGAAATGGGGCCAAGACCCCGGCCGGCAGACTCTCCTGGGACTGCTAATATCCCGAGTGCCGGTGACGAGACACAGTCCTGGTAGCAGGGGGTGGGGCCCCGGACTCCATAAACAGCCATGGCTCGTAAAGCTGATCAAAGCTGAAGGCCTGTCCTAGCACTGGCCACTTCCTGCAGGGCCCAGAGCCCCCCCCCCCAGCTTGTGAGAAGGGGCCTCTCAGCCTCTTGGGCTTGCTTTGGGGTCTCTCTGTGGCTAAGGGCAGGTCCCTGAGCCTGTCCAGGCCTCAATTTCCCCACTTGTCTCAAAAGGGGAGGCTGACTGGAACTCTGGACAACCTGTTTCATTCTATGTGGTTGAGAAAAGCTTGGCCCCTGGAACCTCAGGTCTGGGGGTTCAAATCCCAGTGCTGCTCCTGTGGGACCTTAAGCAGTGACCACCCCTCTCCCCCGACTCTGTCCTCAGCTCTAAAATGGGGCTAACGATAGCATCTCCTTGAACATCCGTAGACCATGGAGTTTTATTTCTAGAACTTATAATTATAGCTTATTACTTATCTAATAATAACGGTCAGGATCCTCGGGCACCCTGGTAAGAAGCCGTATGTCCCAGGCAGCAGAATTGGCAGAGGTTTGTGGGGTCAAAGCCCAGGACTGTGGAGAGGGTCTGGGTCCCCTCACCTGCTCCTTCTGGGCAGGTCTGGGCAAGGAGAGGCCCCAGAGGTGAGGGTTTCCAGGCCAAGTGGAGGCTTACCTGGGCCACAACCCAAGTCCCCAGTAAAGCTTTACTTCCCAGGCCTTGGGGCCTCTTGGGGCCCTGCCTGGCTCCAGGACCGTCAGCTCTCTCAGGCTCCATGTCCTCAGCTGCCAAACAGGGATAAAAATCTAACTGAGGAAGATCTGAGGATGAAAACAGACCCAGGATCCTGCCATGTCTCCCCACCTCCCTCGCCACCCTCCTGGTCCAGTTTCATCCTCTCCCACCTGGACCACGGCAGCACCTTTCCCCCCCGGGTCCCTGCCTCTCGTCTCATTCCCTTACATCCACGTTCAGCCAGAGAACTTAAGTCAGACCATGTCCCTCTTGCTTAGAACCCTCCGGGACCCCCGCCTCACACAGAAAGCCCCCCTCACCCCACCCCCACCCGCTGGCCCAACATGGCCTCCCCCCATCTCCACCCTCCCATCACGCTCACATCCGGCCTCACCACATAAAACTAGTACAGCCTGTGCGCAACTGCCTTTTCCAGCTCTATCACCTTCCAACATACTGTATAAAACACCAATTCATCTTGTCTGTCTCCCCCAAACAATGTCGGCTTCATGACGGCAGTTTTTTTTTTCCTTCTGTTTGTTCCCAGCTGTATGCCCAGTTCCTAAAACAGTAGGTGCTTAATAAGTCTTTGTGGAATGCATAAACGGACCCTCAACCAGCTCCAGAGGCAGGCAGTATTGTTATTTTGATTTTATTAAGGAGGAAGGTGCAGTTGAACAAGGTGGGAAGTTGATGAATTGCCCAAGATCTCAGCTGGGGAGTGGGAGAGTCAGGGTAATAATAATAATAATAATAATACAATAGCTAAGACATATTCAGCTCCTACTATGTGCCAGGCACTGTGCTGGGTGTTGAAAGGGAAGAGGAAGTAAAAAGGCAGGCACATAATCAGCGCTTTACATGGGATAACTCTTAGAATCCTCAGTGGGACTCTCTGTAGAGGGGACTGTCACACCCATTTTACAGATGAAGAAACCAAGGCTCGGAGGGATTCAGGAGCAGGTTTCTAACAATAACAGTAATAGCAACAGCCTCAGTTGCCTGAGCTGTGCTCTGGGCATCCTTACCACAGCAACTCAGCGCCTGTTGTAAGGTGGAATGAAGGAGCTTGAGGTCATTTCCCAGGTTTTTCTGCCCCAGGACATGCCTGGCACAGGGAGGTGGAGAGGCCCAAATTGCATACTTGGTGGCTCAAAGCCAGAGGACTCCCTGTGGCACTTAGTTTCCTCAAGTCTCTTTAGGGTCTGGGGCCCATGCTTCCCGCCAGCATGGAACTGGCAGGTAGCTTCCTTCCCATCCACACTTGGGATCCTGCTGTCTCTAGGATGGGCCTGGAGAACTGGTGGCAACTCTGCTGTGTGACCTAGGGCAAGTTGCTGTGCCTCTCTGAGCTGCCAGGCACAATGGACTCCATGGAGTCAGGCCGCCGAGAGTGTCTGGGCTGGGACCTGGAGCCAGGGTCTGGGGAGGAGTGTGGACTCTGCATAGAAGGCCCGGCACCTGGGAGCACCTGCTTTCTGCTTGGAAGGACCAGGAGGAGGGAACAGAGCCACCTTCACCCCTGCCCCAGGCCTGTTTCTCCTTCCCATCCTGCCCCCCATTAGTGCTCTGCAAGAGATGGGGTCCAGTCCAGTCCACCTGTCCCACCCTGCCCTGGTCTGGCCGGCATTTCTCACTAGGAGAGAGAAGTGAATCACCAGGAGGCCACATTCCCCAGGCTCCACTTCGTTCGCTATATTCACTTCATTTCACCTTCTTCTGCTGCCACCTGCCCTGTGATCCCGACTCCTGTCATTCAGTCCCTGCCACTTAGCCTGTGTCATGACTCTGCCTCTTTTACAGACTGGGAAACTGAGATGTAGACAGGTAACCGGAGTGGTCTTGAGTCCGAGGAAGCCAGCGTGTCCTTCCCAGGGGGCCACAGGGATCTTTGCAGAGGCCAGCCTTCCCCATCATGCCCTTGCTTGGAGTAATAATGGCTCGTTATTATTGATGATGGAGCACACACAGTGTGCACTGTCCCCCATTTTACAGAAGGCAGAGCTGGGCTTCAGAGGGGGATAGCCACCTGCCTGAGGTCACACAGCCAGGAGGGGGCAGAGCTCTGTCTGCCCCAGAGCCTGTGTCCACAGAGGGTGAGCCTGAGGCTCTAAGAGTGGAAGGGCCTTGCCCAAGGTCACATAGGCCCTGTTAGGGTCCAGATCCCCACCTAGGCTGGGCTAGTGCTGGAATCACAGGAATCCCAGGGGGAGCCTTCCCACGCCCTGGGGTGGGGAGTAGGGGGACTGCCTGGCATTTCCTGTTTGTTTGGGCAGGACCCAGGGCATGACCTCAGTTGAGAGATGAGGGGACACTTCCCATGGCCCCTCCCCGCTCTCAGGAAGTAACCCGGACCACCCCCCACCCCCAGGATGCAGTGAGGGGCCAAGGCTGGGAGTCAGTGTCCTAGGTTCCAGGCTTGCGCTCCCTTATTGTCTGTGTGTCCTTGCTCTTGTCCGCCCGCCCTATCCTAAAGTCTCTGCATCCTTGGGTGTCTCTATTCTTGCCATCCAATGAACAGGCTCAGCGAAAGTCCTAGCCCTTCAAGAGAGCCGGAGGCCATGACCTTGGACAGTCCCTTCTCCCTCTGAGCCTCAGTTTTCTCCTCTTCTGTCAAATGGTGTCACTATAAGGGTGAAATGAGAAATGCCAGCTCAGTACTTGGGGGAACTCCACTGCCCTGAAGGAGGGAGTCACCCAGATACTGTCACTGACCTGATGTGCCATTTCCCAGATGAGGAACTGAGGTGGTGGAGGTCAGGACACAGCCACTTCCTAGCGGGCAGCGACGCAGGGCCACGAAGGCACATTATTGTCAGGGACCCTGAGTTCAACTCCCCGCCCTGCCTCTCACCAGCTTGTGGCCTCAGGCAGGTCACTCTCCCTCTCAGGTAGGCTCAGTTTTCTCTCTTGCAAAATGGGGAGAAAACGAAATTGATGGCAGGGCTTAATGAGCTGATTAAACATGTAAAGCACTTGTGGTGGAGCCTAGGACCCAGCAGGACTTCAATTCATGGTAGGTCTTCTTCTCAGAGAGGGAGGCTATACTCGGCCATCTTGGCTTCATTCGGGGGATAAGGGCTCCCAGCTGGGAAGGGTCAAGTATCCAGCTGGGGTTGCTGGGAGAGTGAGGGGTGGTGGCTGACCCCACAGGTCTATGGAAACAGGACCCAGGTCTCCTTGGTGTGCTGGCCTCAGCTTCGTCCTGTGTATGATCTCGGGTACCTGGCCCTGAGGCCTTGCCTGCCTCACCCCGCCTCGCTCACTCGGGCTGCTCTCGAGCCGTGCCAGCTGCACTTTCTGCTCCTCCATTCTCCAGGCTCCGTCCAGCCGCACAGCCTTTGCACCTACAGGTCTCTCTCCCCGGATCACCTGTTGCTCGTATTTTCCCTTCTTTAACAGATATTAATGAGTTTCTATCATTAGAATCTAAAATAGGACCTAGAATATCTTAGGCATTTAATAAATATCTGTCCCATGAATAAATGAATGGGTTTTGATGTTTGCGCTAATGTCTTCGTCTTTTAATAGCACCATCAACCCATTTACATGTATTGTTTATATGGATATGTTTGATCTTCGGTCATCCTGAATTCCGTTTCCTGTTGACTGACTGACTGACTGACTGACTGACTGAATGAATGAATGAATAAATGAAGCAGAGTAAGTTCTAGGTTGCTGGAATGGGGTTTCCCCAAGCTGCTCTGAGCCACCCAGAGTAGAGAGAACATGAAACGGACCCCCGAACCCTCACTCTTACAATTCTTTATTCCACAGACCTTGGTTCCCCAGGTGAGGATTTATCTCCTGTTTTCCCCCAGGTGCCCTTCCCACCCCCCCCACCTCCCCACAGCAAGGCCAGGTTTAAGATTTTGGTTCTGAAGCCTGACCTGCACTCCCACCCCAGCTCTCCCATTACCTGGCGGCGTGGCCTTGACTTACCTCCCTGTATTCATTTCCTCACTTGTAAAACGGGGGTCAGAGTATTAGCTTCCTACAGCAACGATTGTCGAAAGGATTAAATGGAACAACTTGGGCTGAAGGGCTTAGCCCAGTGCCTGGCTTGGAGTAAGTGCTCAGTAAGCATTAGATTTTTATTATTGTTGTTGTTGTATGTCAGTTTCCTTCTATTGTAAATGAGGCTGCTTGTCATTTCCTTCTAGGTACCCCAGGATGCCACCTCAAAGTCTGGAGCTGTTCAATCCACCCTCTCATCTCTCTCCCCCCCGCTTCCCAGCTGCCAGGAAGGGTCATTTTGAGGACTCAGAAGTCAGAGAAGCCTGACCTACCACTAAGAGGAGACAACACAAAAGCATAAGGAGCAGTTCATTCCTTCCCTGTGGCCACGGTGGTCATATTCCCACCACACAGATGAAGACACTGAGACTCACTGACTCCTCGAATCCCTGAGCTCCTACTGTGTGCAGGCTGTGCTGGGCCCTCTCCCATAGGACTCACAGTCTAGCGGGGAAGACAAGGGTAAAAAAAACCAAGCCTCCCTGCAGGATTTAAATCAAGTGCCTTTCCCAGCCCCTAAAAGGCTCTTAGAGAACGTCCCAGCGTCCCTCCTTGGCAGGGAGCACAGCTCCCTTGTCACAAAGGAGAAACCGAGGCCAGAGCCGGGACATCCTGTCGGGAGCCAGAAGCTTCCGAGGGGTGTGGCAGCCTTCCTGCCTTTGCACCGGCTGGTGCCCCTGCCTGGAATATTCTTTCTCAGCCACTCGGATCTCACTCTGTGTTCCGGGCACTGCACGGGCGTCACTTCCTCAGGGCCGCTTCCGGGCTAGAGGGTAAGGTCAGGCCCTGACACTCTTGCTCAGTGACCAAGGATTTCCTCTTTATAATGTGTGTCCTCTCACTCATTGCTCTCTCAGTTTCCCAAGGAGGCACAGGCTTTGCCACCTTACCTGGCATGCAGGAGGCGCCCAGGCAATGTGCGAAGGAGTGGCTACTGAGTCACCTCCTGGAGGAGACACCCCCACCTCCCTAGAGGTCAGCCCCCTGCTGCAGGTGCACACAGCCCAGGAACCACTCTGCCCACCCTTTCTGCTGCAGCTTTGCATTTTGTGTGATGGCTGCTTTGTTGACCAGCGTCCTTTCTAGACCATCAGTTCTGTGAGGACCAGGATCCTGCATCATTCACCGTTGTGTGCCCAGCGCCTAGTACAGTGCCTGGCACAACAGTAGGTGCTTAATGACTATCTCTGGAAAGAAGGAAGGAAAGACGAAAGGGAGAGGTTGCAATTCATTTATCCAGCTTTTCATTTGTTCATTCAGCAAATACTTACTGAGTGCCAACTGTATGCTAGTTCCGGGGAGAGAGTAATGACGAACTCAGACATGATTCCTGCCCTCGAGTGCTGACTTTCTGGTCATTGCAAACAATTGTGACATCAGGTGATGCAAAGTACTCTAAGGAAAAGGGAGGGACTGGACATCTGGACCTCTCAGCTGGGCTGCCAGAAGGAGGGGTCAACCAGCAGAAGCAGGGGCAGGCCCCGCCCCCCCCCTCCAGCTGGCAGAAGCAGGGGCTGTCGTAACTGTGGCCAGCCCAGGTTGCCAAACGCCACCACAGCTGCGTCACTGAGAGCCAGGAGGGTCGGGAGGCTGGCGGTGGTGGGGTGGGGGTTGGGGGGAGGAATCCCGAGTCAGAGCTGTGTCAAAGGCCTGCTTCACATCCACTGTGAGTCACTCTACGCAATGTGGCCACATTGCTACTTGCTGTGATGGACTGTTTCTTACTTGCAAAAACAGTTGAGAACTGGTGCCTGAGTGTCCATGTTCCCATCTCCAAAAGAGAAATAAAATGTGGCAGAGACCCCTGTGCCTCCCCCACCCTCCCTTTAGAGATGACTTCATCCTGAATTTGGCATCCATCACCCTATGTGTAATTTCACGTTACTTTCTTGGGTCTACCTCTGTGTGTCCCCGGGCAAGTCACTTACCCTCTCTGGGCCTCAGTTTCCTCATCTGTAAATTGGGGATGAAAAACAGCCTCCCACTCCCAGAGGACTGATGAGAATTAAATGAGCTCATTTGTGTAAAGTACTTAGATGAGGGCCTGGTGCATAGTGAGCGTATTATTGCCCTTGAAGACCCAGAACAGGGGACAGATAGACACCACTTGTATCAAGAATACAACTTTTTAAACAAGCTGTCATGGTGGTGCCAGGATTCACACCAGCGACTGGCTGGGAGTGGTGTCACTGAGGTGCCAAGGTGCTAATTCTGGTTCATTCCATTCCACTTCCTGTTGGGTTTACATCTCTCATCAGCTCCGAAAAACCAGGGTCCAGCCTGGCTGTTTTCTGCTGTTGCCCCAGTTCCCAGCCCAGGGCCTGGAGACTTAGGATGGGTTTGTGGAGTGAATGAAGGGGGCTCAGTTTCCTCATCTGTGTGATGGGTCATACAGGCCGTAGGAATGAGAAAGGCCTTACGCATACTAGGTATTAATATCATATGATAGCCTCTTCATTGCTTCCTCCTCTTTCAGCTCTACCCCCTTCCCCTCCTCCCCACTGGGCTAGGCCTGGACCTCACTGCCCTCAGTGGCTCCCCACTGATTCATTCATTCCTGCATGCATGCATTCATGCATGCATTCATATATTCATGCATTCATTCCTGCATGCATGCATTCAACACATTTTCTTGAGCACCTTATGTGCTCCAGAGTCTGCTCTAGGCTCTGGGGATTCTGAAATGAATAAAACAGGCAAAAACCTCTATCTTCCTGGAGCTGACATTCTATCAGGGGAGATAGCCATCTGACAACAGTGTGATCCAAGCTAAGATTCACTGGGGCCCGGGCAGGGGGACCCAGGGAAGCACCTGCCTAACCCAGTCTGGTGGTTTGGGGAAGACTGTGAGCTCAGACGGGAAGGATGAGAAGTTAGACAGACGAAGGCTGGGGAGAGTGTCCCAGAGGGAGAACCTGGCCTGTGCAAAGGCCTGGGTGTGAGGTGGGCATGGCAATTTGGGAAGCTGCCTGTGGCTTGGCCTGGATGGAGGGCAGTGGTGGGGAGGGGTAAAGCCTAGTCCTGAGGATGATGGGAGTAAGCTGGGAGAGGCCTCGCTTGATTTAAATTGTACAAAGTTTGTTCTGGCTGCCACATGGAGCCCAAACTGGAGGGGTGCGGCTGGAGGGGAGACCGGAGGGAAGACTGGAGTTCTGTCCACGCATCAGAGGAGAACAGCGGACAGGTGAGTGCAGACCAAGGAGCTAAAAACTGTGGCTATGTGGGCGGGGCCTGGGTTTCCCTGGGAACAGGCCAAGGGTGTGATTGCTGAGGAGGCTTCCTCCCTCGTCCCAGGGGACTGAGTCAGGACAATGGGGCAGTGGCCCTCGGCCCTTGGACTGCTCACCTCTGTGACGGGCCACGTCCATCTGGAAATGGACACCCCCCTTTCACCCCAACCCCATGTGGCATTATGTCCCATCAGGGTGTTCATGGCATGACTGGCACCAGCCCAAGATGGAAACAACCCCATGGTGCATCTCTGAAGCCTTGTCCAATCCATTAAGATCCCTCCAGATGGCAGAGTATTCTGGAGCCTGGGAGAGGCAGGAGGTGCAGAGGTTCAGAGCACAGGCCTGGGAGCCTGGCGGCCTGGGCCTGAATCTTGGCTCTGCCAGTCACTGCTGTGTGATGCTGGGCAGGTGCCTCACAGCTCCGTGCCTCAGTTTCCCCATCTACAAAACGGGGATGATGAGACTACTAGAACCCCCTAATGGAAGCACTTCACCCCATGATTAATGCATTAATCCATATAAAGCATTTGGAATTGTGCTCAGCACATAGTAAGACCTAGAGAAAACTTTGCTGCTGCTGCTGCTGCTCCTACTATTGGGTTGTCGGAAAAGTCATGATACATTTTTTTCTGTATTTCGTTGCAAAAAACGTGTCATGACTTTTTTGACAACCCAATATTATTAACATTATGATTATTAGTAGTCGTAATGGTAGAAATAGGGATTAATCCAAGGGAGGAAAAAGGAAGGGGCAGGACAGAATGCCAAGTGGCTGCCACCAGCAGAAAGAGGCAAGGAAGATAAGTAGATGCTACGCATGTAGGCTCACACCATATCACAAGGAGATCCCAGACGCTGGCAACGTGGGGTTCCTCTGCTGAGGGGGAGTAGGAACCTGGGGGAGGTGGAAAGGAACACTGACTTTCACTCTATAGCCTTTACACCCTTGTGCTGTTGGAGTTGTGTGTTGGGGGCGTGTTTCCCCATATGCACTTGTATGTATATTCAAAACCAAACCTGCCAGAAAGCAATTCTGCAAGAGGTTTCCTTCGGGAAGGCCCCTGATCTCCGCCTCCCCCATCCCCTCCACCCCCGCATCCTGGCCTGTGTGTGGCCCAGTCTCGTCGCTGCTGCTGGTTTTCAGAGCTCTAGGCCTTGGAGCAGGTCCGAGCTGGAGTGCCCTGCAAGAAAGGGGGCTCCTTGGAGACCCCTGGAGCGGCCTCGGCTCCGGGTGGCGCGGGGTGTGGGGGCTGAGGGGGGGGGTCCCAACCGACTGATGAGAACTCCAAATGCTCCCCAGCCTGGGCTGCTAATCGCTTCCAGATTGGCCGGGTCAGGGCCAGGGCCGCCGCCGCCTGGCTCCATAAACAGCCCGTCGCTCCAGATGGCGGCTGGCTCCAGCCTGGCGAGCAGGTTCACGGGGGAGTGGGGGGATGGCAGCAGGTGGAGGACCCCCACCCTGCCTCACTGCTGCCGCTCATCCATGCTTCTCTGTCAGGGACGCTAGGCCTGAAGGGGTTGTAGAGGTTGAACCCATTGCTCAGGGGAGAGAAACTGAGGCCCAGAAGGGGCAAGGCATGGTTCAAGGTTGGTGGTAGACAGAGATGTGAGGAGGAGGCTCCTGAGTGTTGACACTGGGTTTGCTTTAACTCTGTGAGTCCAGCACACAGCAGGGCACAATGAAGACCCAAGGAAGGAAGGGAGGGAGAAAAGGAGGGGGGGACGCAGTATTGCTTCTGGAGTTCAAATTTCGGCTCAGCCTGTATTCCTTGAGGGAATCATTATTTTCACCCTCAGGCCTCAGTTTCTTCAGCTGTGAAATGGGGGTGACTGGAGTGCAGACCTTGTAGGCTTGCTGGAAGAGTTAGCGACGTAGCTCCCATGAGCTGCTTGGGTGGCAGGCTGCATATGCTGCAGGTGCTCAGTCCTCTCTCTCCCTGCCACTCCTTTGATTCCTGCTTCTCCTTCCACCTTAGAGCACAGTGGCCTCCTCCAGGAAGCCGCCCTGACTTCGGCTCAGACCTCTCCCTTGTGCCAGGCACTGTGCCCTTCCTGTGGCCTCTCTCGTGGAGTCTCCCCAACACCAGAGCACAACTGATACCTGTGCTATTGCCCTTCTGGCCAATGAGGAAATGGAGGGTCAGGAGGTACCTGAGCCATTGTCCCCACCCCTTCACTCTTGCAAAAGAAGAGACGGTGGGGGGTCATGGAAGCAGCAGAATGTGCTGAGGTCCCACCACCAGGAAGAGGCAGAGCTGGTGTTCACTAGAGCTGTGGCTCCTGGTCACACAGCACCTGGTCTGAGAGCCCACATCGTGGCACACCCAGGCCTGCTGCTCCCAGGCCGGTCCTGGGTCCTGATCCCCAGGGAAAGGGATGTAGAGCCTTGGCCTGACCACCTGCTCTTGTCCAGGCTGGCCCTGGACGGTCCTCGGGTGGCCGGACAGTAGCCTTGTCCCCGAGGAGCAGGCTGCAGGACAGGTGGGAATTGTCTGCTCTCAGGGCTTCCCTTGCTGGTCACCTCTTCCTGCTCTAAGGACACAGATCCTCAGTGGCTGAGCCTGATTTGTCACCATCTTCACCTCCATGCCTGGCATAGGATATCTGTAGGGCAGCCTTGTTGAATGAGGGACTGAGTAGTCATAACTTCAAGCCCTTATGGACCAGGCACTCTTCTGAACAATTAACTTATGGTAACTTCTTTAATATTCACATAACGTGCTGGGGAGCGACTATTATTATTCCCATTTTACAGATGAGGAAACAGAGGCTCGCCAAGGTTGATTACCTTGCTCAAGGTCACACAGCTGGAGCTGGAATTTGAACCCAGGTCTTCTAGCTCCAGAGCCTACACTCTTAACCACACGTACCCACTCCCAGGGCAGCAGTACGCCTGAAATGAGTTTGGCAGCTGGTACATAGTAAGTGCTTTTCCACGGCCCCCTCCACATTGCCCAGCGCCTGGATTCAGATTTAGTCCCAGCCTCGAGGTCAGCGGCCCGTTCTGCCCTGTGCTGAGAGGAATGTTCGTGGTGGCCTCGGCCTGGGTCCGAGAAGAAAGGCAGCCTTGTGGGCGAAAGGTGAGCCGCTGGGTGGGCGCGGGCGTGTTTACCCAGGGCCGGGCGTGTGGCTCGGGGTGGCGCCGCTGTCAGCCGCGCCGGCTGCCCCGGGCCTGTGCTGGCCTCCAGATGTGAGCTGGCTCCAGCCGGCCGGGCCCCCCCACCCCGTGCACAGAGGGGCTTTATCAAAAGCGGCTGTGAGGAGGCCCGGGAGGCCGCCTGGCTCCAGCCTGCTGGCTCCGAGCCCTGGGCCTGCAGAAGCCAGTGAGCTGCACTCGGCTTTTGTGCCCAGGTCTTCATCTGCTCCACAGCCCAGCTCCTCTGTTCCCCTCGGGTCCTTCGGGGGCCCAGGACAGGGGGACAGCCCTCTTTCCAGGAAACCGAAGCTCCAGGACCAATCTGGGATGGGGGGCAGCGGGGGGGCAGTGTGTGGGGGGGAAGAGTGTGACAATTCAAGAAGACTTCTTTTTAATTTACTTTTCAACATCCCTGATTGGGAAAGGTAACCCACACAGGAAAAAATGTACGAAACTCAATAAAATGCCGTGAGTGCTAAGTGAGCAGCCAAAGCGACGACACTGGTGCGAAGGGTAAAGTGCAGATTCAGAATGGCGGTTCCTTGGAGCAGAGTAGAAAGTTAAGTGGGAAGGTTCCGGGGGGCTCACTTCTCTCCATAGCTATTTTATTTCTTGGGTTGTAAGGGGGGGGTGTTATTTTTTATATTTTCTTTGTTAGTCTGAACTATTTTATATCAATAAAGAATAATAACTGGAGAAAAAATTTTTTAAAAACCTAAGACTTCCTCCTGCCCCTGACTCAGCCCTGCCTGTTAAAGAGTGCCTTCCCGATACTTTCTAGGGACTGAGCACCCCCAAACAAATCCACATCTATTCTCTTTCCAATTTTGTTTTGTTTTACAAAACGGTATCAAAATATGCACTTTTCAGCACCTGGCTGTTTTCACTTAACAATGCAGCCTCATTCTTTTTCACAGCTGCATAGTATTCCACGGTGTAAAGCCACCATGGCTTTTTCGCCAGGCTCCTGTTGGTGGACATTGAGGTTGCTGCCTGTGCTCACGCCCACAGACCACACTGAGGTGAACCCCCTTCGTATGTCTTCGGGGACTCGGGCAAGTGTTTTCTAGACGATCAACTCTTAGAAGTAGAGCCACACGGTGGACACATCTGCTTTTCTGAGAGCTACTGCTGATCTGTTCTCCCTAAACTTTGTGTCCGTGTATTGTCCCAACAGCAAGGCAGTCATGGACCGGAAACTGAGGCACAGAGAGAGTCACCTGTTCTTGAAAAAAAAAAATTTTTTTTTTTGGAAATTTTATTGGGGAACAGTGCGTCCTTCCAGGACCCATCAGCTCCAAGTCAAGTAATTGTCTTCAATCTAGTTGTGGAGGGTGCAGCTCCATGGCCCATGTGGGGATCGAACTGGCAACCTTGGTGTTATGAGCCTGTGCTCTAACCACCTGAGCTAACCGGCCGCCCCGAGAGTCAGCTGTTCTTACAGGTGAGCGAGAACAGCTTCACGTGAGTCTCCAAAAAAAATCAAGCCCCCAAACTCCCTTCTTTCTGATTGCAAAAGAGAACCGTGTTCACTGCAGACACTTTAGAGAAATTGCAGATTTAGAGAATAAAGTCTCCCTCCTCCCCACTGCCCACCAGCAGCCTCTCTGGCTGGACTATCACAGCCCCCTTCTCACTGGTCTCCCCACTTTCAGACTCGCTTCCTGACGGACTCTCCACACAGGCTCACAGGGCAATACTGCCCCCCGCCCCCACCCCTGGGGACATGTGACAATGTCTGGGGACATTATAAGTTGTCACAACTGGCAGAGGGATGTGCTCCTGCCACCTGGTGGGTGGGGTGTTGCTGAACATCCTACAGTGCCAGGATGGCCCCAGGATAATGATTCGGCCCCAACATCAATATTGCTGAGGCTGACAACCTGATGTTAGACCCGAGTCACGTCACCGCCGTTCCTGAGCTCAGACTTTCCACGGCTCCCACCGCATCCAGAGAACAGCCAAAGCCTTCACATGGCCACAGGGCCCTGCAGGATGGACTCCATTGCCTGCCCTCCCCCTGCCTCCAGCTCCGGCTCCACCAAAGGACCTGAAGGCAACCTCCCACCTCAGGCCTTTCCTCTGCTTTTCCCAAACGTCTAATGCTCCCTCCCTCCTCTCCTGGCTCTTTGTGAAACATCACCTCCTCAGGGAGGCATTCCCGGTCTCCCTATTTTATATCCACCACTCCCCGAACACTTCTGCCTTCTTTCTCCCTGACACTTCATCCTGACATCTTACTGATTTGCCTATCAGTCGACCCACCCAGAACACCAGCTCCACGAGGGAGGGACAGGGCTGGTTTTATGCATGTTGTGCATATAACACAGCCCCTGACACACAGTAGGTGCTCAGTTAACACCAATGGCTTGACCGGTGTCCCACCTCCCCACCCCCACCCCAAGATTCTGATGTCTGGGCAGCAGCTGGGGACAGAAAACCCAAGGCCATGGGCTGGAATTTCCCACATCCAGGCAACCTGCCCAGACCCCTCCCAGTAGCTATCCTACCACTCCCTTGGGCCCATCTCACCCAGGTCCTGCCCTGACTGCACAAGGACTCCACTCACCAGGGACAGTAGCAAAGACTGATGGACCCCACGGGCAACTTCCCAACCACTAGCAGCATTTATGGAGCACCAACTGTACGCTCCACTCTGAACTGGGCAGTATAGAACTTGTACCTTGGTGAATTCCTGGGGGCCAGGAGTGCCAACTCAATCCACTCCCTGCCCCAGGGCCCAGCACCAGCCAGGCATGTATTCAAACATTTATGGAGCACCTACTGTGTACCAGTGACTCTACTGAGTGCATCTACCTGCCAAGAGGGAGAATTTCCATACGAGGGGTTGTGGGAGAGGAGAAAGTCAGGGCATTTTTCTATCAATGCTTTTAATTAAAATTTTTTTCTACAGGAAAGTCTTTGTGTAAATAAATAGATATGAAGAATTCCCAAGTATGGGGCCGGCTGAGTGGCTCAGTTGGTTAAGAGCTTGCTCAAGAGTATGAGCTCTGAGCAACAGGGTCGCTGGTTCGATTCCCGGCTCGAGCTGAACTGCCACTGAGCTGCCAAAAGGTGGCAGGATGGCTCAGCTAAAAAAAAAAAAAAAAGCGTTCCCAAGTATGAAAAACTACAACCCTATTACCTTCCGATGCTGGGAGGAGGCTCAGGGTGCCTGGGAACCCAGAGGGGGTAACTTGGGGCTCAGGGGAGGCTTCCAGGAGGAGGCGAGTTCTGAGCTGAGGCCCCAGGAGGCATGGGAGAGGACAAGTAGGAAGAGCCCATGGAGGCCACCGAACAGACCTGGGAAGGTGGCCAGTTGGGTGGGACACTGATGCTCTGGCCTCCAGCCCAACCAAAGGCCAGGTCTCTTGTGGCGTGTGTCCCCCGAGTCTGATGTTTCTTGATGGCACTTATTGTAGCGTCATTGCTATAGTGACCTGTTTCTGTCTTTCCCCAGCCCACCCCTGAACCAGAGCTCCATGTGGGCAGAGCCCTCCCTGTCTCGTTCACCACTCTGTCCCCGGGGCCTGAAGCACACAGTAGACACTTGGAGTAAGTTGAATAGTGTCCCCCAGCATTCGTGTCCACCTGGAAGCTCAGAATGTGACCGTATTTGGCAATAGGGTCTTTGCAGATGTCACTAGTTAGGGATCTTGGGATGAGATCATACTGGATTGGGATGGCTGGGCTCCTTATAAGGAGAGGACACAGAGATACACAGAAGGCCATGTGAAGACTGTGGGAGAGACTGCGGTGCATGTACTAGCCAAGGAGCGCCAAAGCACACCGGGAGCCCAGGGGCTGGAACAGGCAGGAAGGCTCTGTAGACTGTTTGGAGGGGCATGGCCCTGCTGACACCTCGATTTTGGAATTCTCCAGAACTGTGGGAGAATAACATTTCTCGTTTTAGGCCACCAAGTGCGTGGCAATTAGTTACAGCAGCCACAGGAATTGCATGCAGATTTCACTCATATGGATGAAGAAGTGAGCAAAGAAAAAAGTCGAGAACAGCTCGTGTGTGGCGAGACGGCTGCCTTCCTTCCTTATGACTAGGTTTGCATTCTGGGGCACCTATGGGGTGGGTGGAGCTGGTGTGGTCCAGCCTGGGAGCGTGCGGGTGTGAGGAGCTGTTGAGGTCTTTCGGCTGAGGTGACAAAGAAATAAAGTTGTGTACATGTCACCCTGTCCCCAGAAGCCCATATGCACACCCAGCTTGGAGACCCAGGGCTGAGGTCCTGGGGCCCTCACCCTCGCCAATACAGATGCCTTTCAGATACGCTGCAGCCAGTGCTTGTCGCCAAATCCTGGATGCTCCTCAGAATGTCCACCCAAGTGACTCTCATCCCCTTTAGTTAGAGCCCAGAGCCCAGGCTGCTGGGAGGGAAATTCTCCACCTGTCTGTCCTCAGCCCTCGTGGCCTCTAGAGATCAGGAGGTGGCAGGACACGGAACACAGCCAGAAACCTGGATCTGTGCTGAGTGACAGGTGAGTGACAGCGCCTCTTTGAGCCTCAGTTTCCCCATCTGTAACTGGAGGAAAGCCACCTGGCTTCACGGAAGCTTTTGGATGAGATGAAGTCAGTCCCCAGCTGGCGGAACCCCTGGCCCGCAGGTGTTCATTAAGAAGAGTGGGCCCGGGGTCCTGCTCTCCTGGGACGCAGCCCTGGATCCTAAAGGGGTGATTAGACTTTCCAGGCCTCAGATCCTTCTAAGCCCTGACCCTGCCTCGTGGCCTGTCCAGTGGCCCCATAAGGCCACCCCACCCCTGAGGAGCTTGATATCTTCAGAAGGACCAAGGTTTGGATTTCATGCCCATAAAATGCCTGAAATCAAAGCAGACTTGCGACACAGAGGGTTTTGAAGTTGCTCAGGGCAGGAGGGGGCGTGAAATTCCCAGTGGTCTTGGCCCCTCTCTGGGAAGCCCCATAAAGCAGGGTGTCTGGGGCCCGGGCAGGAAGGCAGTGGCCAGGTACAGGGTCACCTGTCATTTTAGCAATGATCTGAATCCAACAAAGACTTAATCATCTGAAGTGTTAAAAGACAGTTGGGAAAACTCAACTGAAAAGCCCCTTTACTTGATGTCAGAGGCAGTGAGGGACCCAGTGGTGGGAGGGAAGGGACTTGGATTCTAGAGTAGCAACCCCTGCTCTGCCATTTACTTGCTGTGTGACGTTGGGGAAGTTACCCAACCTCTCTGTGCTTCGATTTCCTCATCTGCCAAAGGGGTGATAATAACAGTTTCTCCCTCAAAAGTTTGCAGAGGTGACCAGAGTGACTTTATGTGACATGTTGCCCAGCCCCTGGGCATGGCTGGTGCCCAGTCCTGACACTGTTACTATTATTTTTCCTAAGGACACTACTCATTACATGCTTGTGAAATGAATGACTCTGGAAGTGTGGATGCTGCTGTGATCCTGGGTTCACTGGGGAACTCCAGGGAGCACTGTGATTTGGAATCACCCTGTAAACTGTAGAGTGCAGTACTCACTGGATGCCACAGCTGTCAGCATGTTCTCAGTGGGAGCTTGTGGGAAAGGGGCAGCTGAGGGTTTGGGTGTTTACAGACAGATTCCCAGAGCTGGGTGCTGACCAGGGGCCAGGGCAAGGGGGCTTCTGGGTCTTGCTTTAGGCCTCTGACCACAGTGTCAAGTTTGTGGAGCAAAAGGTCAGGAAGGCAGTGAGGACAGCAAGGCCGGAAGTGGCTGGCCCAGTCTTCTGGCCTGAATTATCTGGGAAGAAAAATAATCACATTCCAAGGAACCCATGGCTTGGGCGCCAGAGCCGCTGAATGGGGGAGGGGAGTGGAGGGGCAGCGGGGAAGGGTAGGGCTGGCCCAGGCAGGTGGTGGCCCCACTTGAGGTTCACCACCCACCAGGTGCTCCCAAATTGTGAATGGTTTGAGCATGGCAGCCAGGCAAAGCTCCTGGGGGGGGGAGACCACTGCTCTAGGCTGGGGTGCAGCTCAGGGACCCCTGGAGCTGGCTGAGTTTCCACCTCATGCTAGGCGGTGTCCACTGCCATCCCCCAGACCCTGGTGGGAACAACCAGGCCAGCAGAGGGGCTTCTGATGCTCCAAGCCATAGATAGAACCAGAAAGAGCTAGGATGGCCCCTCTAAGGAGGGTCCTGAGGCGTGTCCTCTCTCTGTGCCACTTGTAACTGGATGTGCCAGCTAGGCCACCTTTCAGGAGAGATTTCATGTCTCCCAGACTGGACTCCAGCCCAGGGCAAGGGTGGGGTGGGGGCTGCTATAGCCCCCGGATCACCGTCTTCCTCTGAGGAAAAGCCCGATATTCCTGGAACCGCTGGCCCAACCTGGCCCAGGGACATCAGGTGTCATCAGCTCAGCTTCCCATCTCCAACCCACGCTCTTGACAAGCCATTTGGACCCTGAGCCAGTTTCTAGGCCACAGGCAAGATTGGGGGGGATGTCTGGGGCTGTGTAGGGCCTTGCTGGAAAGTCATCCCCAGCTGGGCTGGGGATGAGGCCAGAACATGTGTGGGAGAGGCCTGGGATCAAGTTGATGAAATCCGGACAGCAGCAGCTGCACTCTAGCAAATCCTGGGTTCAGTCAGTCAGTCAGTCAGTCATCAGGTATTGCCCCCAACCCCACCCTCCGTACCCAGCACAGGGCTTGGCACAGCACATCGCCATTCATTTATCCATCTGTTCACAGAGTGCCCACTATGCATCAGGCACTATGGGCTTATAACGTGACAATGTGCCATGTATCTTCCTACCCCAGGGCCTTTGTTCTTCCTGTTCCCTTCACCTGGAACTGTCTACTGTGCCAGGGTCTGGGCGTGGCATGTCAACCACACACTTGAAGTCACCTCCTCAGCGAGACCCTCCCTGCCCAGCAGTGCCCTCCCATCCTGTTCCCTTACTTGGGCATGTGCTTAATGCTTCAAATACAACTTGTCTATTCATCTTGTCTATTGACTGTCTTCCTCATTCAAAGGTTACTTCCACAAAGGCAGGGGTTTTTTTGTTTGTTTTGTTCCCAGCACAGAGGTCAGCATGTAGCACTCCATAAATGCTTGTTGATTGAGTGAATGACAAACCCATAGATAAAAACTCCAGTGGGAAAGCTCAGGGATGGGGTTTGGCACCTAACCCCGCTGGAGAAGGTGACCTGTAAGCTGAGGCCTGAAGGAGGGAGACTGGGTGGGCAGGTGGTTGGTTTTGTCTCAAAATGCCTTCCTCAAGTGAGCATTAAAAGTAGCTCAGGGCTGGCAACTGGTGATTTAAAAAAAAGCCTTTACTCCATTGCCATTGTAAAAATTGAAATTATTAATATTTTACTAATTCCTGATGTCTGGCTTCTCTAAAAATCGAAAGATTGGCATGCACATGTAAAGTACAGCATAGGGAATACAGTCAATGATATTGTAACAACTATGTATGGTGTCAGATGGGTACTGCTCTTATCAGGGTGATCACTTTGTAAGGTATATAAATGTTTGGTCACTATGTTGTACACTTGAATCTAATATAATATTGTAGTATGTCGTCATGAAATTAAAAAAAAAAAAAAGATTTGGCCATCCCTAGCTGGCATCTCAGAGGCAAATATGGTCAGTTCTCCAGTCCACATCCGCCCTCATCAGGCCCTTACGGCTTTGAGTTGTCCACCTGAAGGCAGAGGCCCTCAAAGAGTCACAGCAGGACCCTCCCCCTCCTCCTCACACGCACACCTGAACTGGGTGACCTTGGCCACGCCCTTTCTGGGCCTCAGCTCGACCTTGGTAAAAAGTGGGCCGGTAGGGCGGGTGCACTAGGGGTAGAGGTCTTTCAGGTGTGTGTGTGGGGTTGCTCTTCCCCCCTTCCCGGGTCTCCTGCGGGGTCCTCCTGCGCCGAATGCCCGCACCCAGATGTCTGAGAGCCCAGCTCAGAGGTAGTGCCTCCCAGCTTAGAGGCCACATCTGCTGCTTCGTCCACACCCAGCCCTGGGGAGCCTACCGCGGCCAGAACAGAGTCGTCGCACCGGTCCGCAGCGCACGGGCGCCCTCCGCTGGCCCATAGCGGACGCGCAGGGCCCGGCCAGAACAGGGAACCCCCAACGGTGGGCGGAGACCTGGGGAGTTTCACTTTTGTCTTCCTGGAATGGGGTAGGTAGTAACAGTAGCCAACTAACGTTTACTGAGGCTCTGTATGTACCGAGGACTGTTGAGAATCCCACTACACGTAAAACCTCACGTTATCCTTACAACGCTGTGAAGTAGATACTGAAAGGCACAGAGAGGTTCAGGACCTGCGCAGCCAGCTGGGGTTGGTCTAACTCCAGGTCCTGCGCTGGGATCCACTGAAATAGAGTGATTACCTCAAGATGCCACTTGTACTCACTCACGTGTTTGTCTTTCCATCCACTCACCCATTCACAAACTTCACCTGGAGTCGCCTAACTTCTTAGCCAGTCCATGTTTGTCCCTCCACCCACCCACCAACGGCCCTAATATCCACCCATCCTTTAGAGTATGTGGTGGAGGCAGCAGGCCTCGCAGGCCAGCAGACGCTTCTCCTATCACTGCTGATGGCCCGACAGGCCCCAGTGGCCTGGGGAGGAAGGCCCAGCCCCAGATCAGGGGAATCATTCATTCGCTCATTTAACACATTCTGATTCTGTGCCAGACAGGGCTTCCGGCATTGGAAGCACAGCAGTGAAAATGCCAAATGAGGCACCCAGCTGCATGACGCCCAATTCAGTGAGAGAAAAAATAATAACCAAACTAATAAATCAGTCTGTTAGATATTAGTAACTACTGTGAACAAATCACACTTAGGTGATGGGGCCAGGAGGGACTCTCGGGAAGATACACACGAGCTGCTCGGGTGATGGGGAGCCCGCCATGCAGAGGGGAAGAGCATTCTAGGCCTAGGGGGTGAGCGTCCCTTTGGCTCTGTGGGGAATGGCCGCCCTGCCTCAAAATTTCCTCCTCTGCTGAATGAGGAAACCCCTATTTCCAGGTCCTGAGTCCTTCACAGGGTTCTGTGATGTAATATTGTGGAGCAGGCACACCAATCAAAGGGGACAGGACTGTCCACTTGCTCCCCAGGGGGTAAGGGCAAAAGGCCAAGGGGCCAAGCAGGGACCTGCTGGCAGCCTACACTCAGCAGGATCTATGACGTTTGACGTCACCCATGTTGCTGCATCACAACTATGGGTGACAGTGCATCAGTGTTGCCCCTCACCCACCCAAAGGGCCCAGGAATTTTCTCAGCAGAGACAACAAACAGCTAAAGGGACCTGCCCTTGCCCCAAGATCATGGTCAGAGATCACGGGGTAGTGGAGACCTATCACTGGTTGGCTGTTGGTCAGAAGGGGTGCTTTACCCAACTTTGTCAGGTCGCTATGGAGACCTCCCTGCATCCATGCACCCCAAAGTTCTACAAAGTGAAAAATAACGGTGGAAGTATTTTCTCAGGAGCAGACCTGGCCGGAGCTGGGGACTGGGATCCAGGCAGGTCACCTGGCCAAAGCAGCTCCTTGCAGAGCTGCTTCTCGGCCCCGTATATGCCGAAGCTCCAGCCATAAAATCCACCAGCAACAATGAAGAGTAAAGCACACAACTGGGGGACACAACCGGATCACAGATTCAAACGGTTGTCAACGAAGTTCTGGCTGCGTTTCTGAAGCTCTAAGCCCAGTTCCACGGAGCCCACTAAGGTAAAAGCTACATACTAAGATTTCAGACAGAGCTCCTTTCCTCTCTGCAGGTCACTCAGCACAGAAGCGTGGCCATGTTTAGATTTAGCCCTGAATTTGCTTTGGGGTTTTCCAGAAGAATTTTGAAATACTTTGAGCCTCTGTCCATTCCCCCTTGGGAGAGTTCACTGAGGGTAAAGAACCCACAAGTTCCTGGCCCCATCACCTTTCAGAGGAGCTGAAAGGCTGCAATTCAGCCCAGAGGACAGAGAGAGAGGACCGTTGGGCAGAAACTCGGGCAGTGCTTTCTGGGGGGTGGCCCGCTAGGAACAACCTGGCTCTTTCCAGACAGCCAGGTTCTGACATCTGAGCTGGCCCCAACGGCCACAGGACACCAAGGGCGTTCCTGCTGGTGGTTGGGACCACAGCAGGAAGTTCAAATCCTGGATAAAAACAACCAGACATTTCCACTCCTCACGCAGTGGATGGTAGATAATTTGTCAACCATCAGAGTAAGTCTCTTTTCAAAGACCAGAAATACATGTGAAAATCCCCCACCCCCAATACTAAATCCAGCCAATAGCTTCTGGTGGAGATTTAACAACTTGAGTCCCGTAAAGCTACTTAAATGGAAGGATGCCCCCCCCCCGCCCTATTATCTTTTAGGACATGGATCGGCAAACTGTGGGCCATGGGCCAAGTCTGCCCCACTGCCCGTTTCTGTATGACCCCTCAGATGAAGAACAATTTACAGATGAACATCTGTGATGGATTTATAATAGGGAATACTAACTTTGTATCCCAATTAAGCAAAATGCTGTCCCCTAAAAAGAATTCCATCTTTTCATTAGTAGGCCTGTAACATTACAAAAAAATTGTACTCCATTATTATATGTTGAATTTCATCATTAAAAAAATTCGTGAAAATTTGTTTTGTTAAATACTTACATAGTATCTTCCATTTTGCCTCTTGACCGCAGAGCCTATTAACTTAGGCCCTTACCCCGGCATGCGGATGCCAACTGGAATCCCAAAGCATTTAAAACATTCAATTCTGTTCCTAAGTTACATGCCAGGAGGAAGAAGAGCACAGCTTCTTAAATATTAACGCACACTTTTTATTATATTAAAATCAGGCAATGGTCTGACAATAAAAAGGCTGCTTATGGAATACTGTCATGTTAAACTTGACTTACAGGATGTTAAATCCTTAGAACTAAGGGTTTCCCCAGAAAAAGATGAATGGAAACATCAATTGCTTTTCAGACTTGATAGTTGCTGCTTCCAAAGGTGGTTTTACACAAACACTAAATTCGAACAAAACAAAAACCAAAAACCAAAAAAAGAAAAAAAAAAATCTTTTGGAACACAATGAATTGCTTTTATTTCGGTATGCATCCACGTCTCAGCATTTAGTGGTCCTGAACAGAAAAGTGGAAAAAAATGCAGCCATTTGCCAGGAAGTCAAGCCCGCCACTTTCGGGGATCTGCCGTGCACACCGAGCTCTTTCTTAATCCCTGCTGAGGACCGCGAGGAGCAGCAGCACCAAAACCAAAGTGTGCCCCGAATTCAAGGTTCTTTTTGTTCCAGTTGTCCAAACTAGACCCAATGGATTGCAAAGGTGACCAAATGAGAGCCCTGTTTAAAACTTCAATTTTAAAAAGCAAAAGCAATTACAGGAAAAGAAAATAATTCATTCAGAGGGATCATGTGTGCTTACAAGTGTCTTCTGTGGCCTTTCTCCAAGCTTAACCAAGGACTTTGAGAGCTGGCAGGTCTGAGTTACCCTGCTGACTGTTCTTTTCACCTTATCAAAACCTGAGCTAAAAACACGCCTCAGCTGATGATGACAGCAGAGGATGGCAGGGCTGAGGACCCAATATTCATTTCCTAGGCTGGTGGAGAGCAAATGAATGTGGTTCCAAAACTAAACGGGGGAGGTCAGAGGCTCTTTCCAACATTACCTGATGGTGATGGCTTCTGGCCAAAGCAAGGGAGTGTCATGGGAAATGTTGGGTGGTGACGGTGCAAAAAAGAGACTTGAGGAGGAGGAGGAGGAAGGAGAAAGCAGCACCCCTCGATATAAAGGTGGGGGGAGAAGATATGGGGAAAGCCCTGAATTCCTCACCAAAGGCCAATTTCAGAGGGGAGCAGAGGGGGTTACAATCTATGCTTTGGCCAAGGGTGGCAGTAGAGATTGGGGGAAGGGCGATGGCTTGGAAGGGAGGGCATCATTTAAGACTTAAAAAAAAAAAAAGAAACCAGGGTGCAGACAAAGCACCCCCACACACCCAGCAGTAGTCCCACAGGCTGTGACCTGAAACCTTCACATCTACTCTAACACGCCACCCCAAGCTGGAGGGCTGTTGCGGGGGGG